>NC_069661.1:58209500-58516333 GCF_027244095.1 Hemicordylus capensis
CCACAAAGCAGCTGAACTAAGCTGCTGAAACTTCATGCTGGCAAAAGCATGAATGCATGCTGGCAAAAGCTAGCGCCTTGGTATTGTGCACCTCTAGCGTGCAACAATCTCTAGTGCACAACAGCTGAGGGAAATGGGACAATCATTCCTTAAAGTGGCAGGCAAGCTGGAATGTGTGCAACAGTATCCCCTGACATATTACTTCAGCCACAGAGTACTGGAGCACAAATGACTGAGTACGCAGCAGGCTGCTTTCTTCAGCTACCTCAGAAGTCTGCATATAGCTGCATAGAGCCAGCGTGGTCTAGTGGTTAGAGTGCTGGACTAGGACTGGGGAGACCCAAGTTCAAATCCCCATTCAGCCATCATACTAGCTGGGTGACTCTGGGCCAGTCACTTCTCTCTCAGCCTAACCTACTTCATAGGGTTGTTGTGAGGAGAAACCCAAGTTTGTAGTACACCACTCTGGGCTTCTTGGGAGGAAGAGCGGGATATAAATGTAAATAAATAAATAAAGCGAATAAATTGCTGGGGAGGGGCAATGCTGACAAGCTGCCAATTCATACAAATGGGGATGCAGGTAACCCGCAGGCTACAGATTCTCTAACAGCTTCATATAGCAAAGGGCAATTGATTGCTGCAAAACACATAAGCATGAAGAAATATGTGTGAGATATTATGCTGACACAACGCTAAGTCCACTCACATTGTAGGTAAGGTTTTTTGGAAGCAGAAAAGAATAAAATAAATGCACATACATTCTCTCTCTCACACACGTATGTATGTACATAAATAGTTATAAAAATTAATAATTTTTATTGAAAGGCATTATGTAATTTACAACTTGGTCATCCTCCCCCCACACACCGCCAAGTATCCCCTCCTGCTCTCCCCACTACTCATACTGTCCACCCCATGACAACTCTCCCCACCACAAACCCTCCTTCTCCACCTCCCATGCCAGTTGGTGGAAAGTAGAAAATAGAGGGAAGAAAGAGAAGAAGAATTAGAACTAGAACTAGAAGAATTAGAATCAGAAGATGACAACTTTTGTATCTATGGATATCAGTAAGATTAAAAAAAAAAATTAAAAGGCTCTTATTGAATGTACAGATCAAAGAAGTTATCCCAGACTTCTAACCATTTATCTGATTTGTTTGTCTTGACAAGGGCCCATTTTCTATCTGCTGCTAGCTAATTGAAGCAGATCATGAACTCAGTCCTGGGGAGCTGGATATTTTCCAGTGCCGCAATATTAGTCATTTGGCTACAAATAGGCCTCTCCATAGCCACTGTTTGAAACTCAGGTTTTGAATCCTCAGATATTGAGGATATACCTCAATACTGCACTGAAGTCCTTCAGTTCAAGCGATGCGTTCATCACTAAATTAATCCAATATTAACCTCTTACCAGAAGCCTTGTATGATGGGGCAATCCCCAAACATATCTACTAAGTCTGTGTGACGATTATGGCATCTCCAGCAGTCACAATTTGGGGAAAGCGTTCAAGGTGAAAGGGTTTCCAATAAGCCCTGAAAATGATCTGTTGAGTAAGACGTAATCTAATATCTAATGAACTGCATTTGACAATATAAAATATGGAACTCTTCATGAATTTGTTTGTCATCCTTATGCAGGGGCCATGCGAATATTATCTGTATCATTCAATTTTTAATATATTAATATGTATTTATGGTGGTATCCAAAATCAGTAATGACTAAGCACCACTGAAACCAATGAGACAACTCAGGTATGACTATTTAAGACCCACAAATTTCAATGAAACTTCAACATGACAAACTTTGTATGGATGTGTGGTTGTGCATGTGTGTGCATGTACAAACACATGCACACTCCCCCCACCCACACAAACTGGCTAGAGTTGCATTAGCGTGAGGGTTCCCAACCTGTGGTAATCCAGATGTTGTTGAACTACAACCCCCATCATCCCCAGCCACAATAAACTGCAATCTGCACTAGTGCAACCATAGAAGTTGTGCCCCAGTGGAATAATTTATCTGAGACACAAACAAGGTTTTGCAAAGCATCGTGCAACTTCTCAATGTCTTCTGTTAGTGCAAGAACTATTTTGAAGCGCAGACATGCCTTTATTGGTTCCACATCATTGTGCTATGTCCTTATGCTAGTTCAACAGCATTATGCTAATGCATCACTAGTGTGGATGTAGTAGGCTATTATATAGACAGACATGCATGCACACATATCATTATAATTTCAGGCAGAATGATTTCCTCTCAACAGGTTTCTAACATTTCCATTTGAAGGATGTAATTTTTTTACTATTAAATCATCTTAGGTAGTTCAATATTCAGCACAAGTTAACATTCTATATTAAATTCCACATTAGATTTTATATGAAAAAGATTTATGTTCATTGCATTCTGATCCAGCAACAGGTTTTTCTACAACCACCTACACTGCCATCAATAATAGTCACATATGAGAGCCAGCATAGTGTAGCCAGCACAGAGTGTTAGACTAAGACTGGGAAGACCCAAGTTCGAATCCCCACTCAACCATGAAACTCACTGGGTGACTCTGGGCCAGTCATGTATCTCTCAGCTTAACCTACCTCACAGGGTTGCTGTGAGGATAAAAATTAGCATATATACCACTCTGAGCTCCTCGGAGGAAGAACGGGATATATGTAATAAATAAATAAAATATGTAATAAATAAAAATAAATAAATATTGCATTAGTTATTAAAATGATAAAATCTCAAACACAGAATCAATAAATTAATGCTATAATCCATTAGCAAACACTGGTAATGGTCACCTATTTAATTTTAAGTCAAACACTTAAAAATGCCTCAAAGTTCTTATATTTATTAATTAGTATATATAACTATTATTTCAAAATAAATATGGTCACTATAAAAATAACCATGTTCTTTAAACTAGAGGTAAAAATAAGCTCTATACAGCCAAGAAACAATTTGAGGGCCATCAATCTGAGGGCCAATTACAAGATATATAATTGAACAGTCAAGGTATATGTCTGAATGTTCAGCCAAGAATATTTCCCAGTCATATAGACAGTACCCAAAGAATGTCTGCAAAAAATTAAAAAAAGAATAAATGTCTATGTTTAGCCACAGTTCAAACACACATCTAGAGACAAGCATCGGTGAAATCTTCCCTAACAGTGTTTATTACAATTTCAGCTTGGCTCCTTAAAGCCTGCGAATGCAACCCAGAAGCCTAGATGTTGGAGAGATCAAGACAATCGCTTGACCGAGCTTTGTCAAAGTACGCCAGAACATTTGTTTCTATGGAACGTGGGTAATGTCAAACTTTCCATCCCCGGAGATGATCAGAACTTTTCCAAAGAATAGCTTCAACCAAAATGCAGCTTTAAAATGGTATTTAAATCAAAGCCCAAATACCCTCATAACCCTCAAAACAGAAAACATATAAATATGTTTTTGAAAACAAACTGTGAATAGCTGGAAGCAGCCAAAGCTTATCTATGTCACACTTTTTGGACATCTCAGATTTCTCACCCAGCCATGGAGGATGACAAGTGGATTTTGGAAAGGTTTGCTCTTTTTGTAGTGGCTGCCTAATGCATAATGAACAGCAGCCAAGATCACACCTGTTAGAGAGCTGTTCAGTCTTCACCGTTTCATATGAGGCCGTCAAGAGAACATCGTTTTTGCTCCTGGTGTATTGTAGCATTTCCTCAAGCCAATGAAAGATTACATCTCTCTCAGTTTTCCTCTAATAAAAACATTTTATTTATTTTAAATATTTCTAGACTGGTTTTCTACTGAAACAATATTAAAAAGCAGCTTACAGAGAAAAAAGAACAATAAAAACACAGGGCAAAACAAGCAGCAGATGGTTCAGAGTCACTGGAATGGATAGGTATGGACTGACCAGCAGGGGGAGCCCTGCTAACTAGGCAAAGAGGCGCCTTTTAAAATGGAGGCTCTTTCCTATTTAGCAGGATGAGAATAACTGTTCCTATGTGGCCCCAGCATTGTATCCATCCAGTGACTGTCGCTAGGGTCTACCCTGTGTTTCTTTTTAGACTGTGAGCCGTTTGGGGAAAGGGAATCGTTTTCCTCTTTTAAAAATGTAAACTGTTTTGATAACTTTTTTGTTCAAAAGTGGAATAATGATGATGATGATGATGATGATGATGATGATGATGATGATGGTACGTATGTCGCACAGCGTTGTGCCATTATTTCCAATCAGCTCTGCTGCAATGGGTGATTAAAGAAGTAAGAATGCAAGTGTGCAAATATTTAAAGTTGTGCACCTCGACTTTGGGAGCACAACTTACATTGGAAACAATTTGGATGGGGCTGTAGCTCAGTGGAAGAGCATCTGCTTTGCATGCAGCAGGGCCCAGGTTCACTCCCTGGCCTCTCCAGGTAGGGCTTGGAAAGACACCAGTCTGTAACTTTGGAGAGTTGCCTCCAGTCAGTGTAGACAATATTGAGCTAGGTGGACCAATGGTCCAACTCGGTATAAGGCAGCTTCCTTTATTCCCAAGTGATTTTTTGGAAGCAGAGCTAGTCTTGTGGTAGCAAGCATAACTTGTCCCCTTTCCTAAGCCAGGTCTTTCCTGCTTAGATGTCACTGGCTGCATCTGAATGGGAGACTGCATGTGTGAGCACTGTAAGATTCCCTTAGGGGATGGGGACACTCTGGGAAGAGCAACAGAAGGTTCCAAGTTCCCTCCCTGGTATCTCCAGATAGGGCTGAGAGAGACTCCTGCCTGTAACCGTGGATAAGCCTCTGCCAGTATGTGTAGACCAGGCCTGCTCGAACTAGCCCCCTCCCCAGCTGTTTTTGGATTACACCTCCCATGATGCCCAGCTACAGTGGACAATAGCCAGGAATTATGGGAGTTGTAGGCCAACATCTGCAGGAGGGCCGAAGTTGAGTAGCCCTGGTGTAGACAATACTGAGCTAGATGGACCAATGGTCTGACTCATTATATGGCGGCTTCCTATGTTCCTAAGTTGTGTTCCTGAAGTGCCAGTGCATAACTTTTAAGTATTTGCGCTCTTGTGCAAGGACTGCTGGTGCTTCCTTAGATCCCCAAGCAGTGTGGGCCAATTGGAAACAATGGCGTTTCCACCCTCTGTGGTGCACCTTCAGCAACATTTTCATCTTCATTATCCCATCCAATCAGGGAGCAAGTATTGTCAAAATACCATGCAGCAAATCAGGTTTCGTTTTGAATGGATTCCAGAATGCAATTTATTTTATTATTTTTAGCACATTTTTATACTGCCCCATATATGAATCTCTGGGCAGTTTGAAGAAATTTAATATAATGTGAAATGAGATATCCATTTCTGAACTGTTCCCAAATGGAACTGAGTGGTTCTGTATATTTCTACTGAAAACATTTCAGAACATACAGCCACCAATTTATTTGCAATTACATTGATAACATTCCCTTTGAGCAAGCGATACCAAGAAACAGAGACTTACTGCTTGTGGTGAGGTTACTTTCCCCAACTTGTGGAAGAGGATCTGCATCCTGGATGACTTGTAATACTCCAACAGTCCGGACAGGAGGATCCAGAGCTACAGAGCTTTCATTCACAGTTATGTCACTAGCTCCTGTAATCTGATTGGTTGGTGGCCCTCCTATAGAAGCTTCAAAATCTTGAGGTATGTCATCTATGCAATCTGCATTTGGCTAATTGAAACAAAAGAGAAGAAAGAAATGGGAACAGGAAGAAAGTTTCTGAAAGGAAATGACTGTATTTTAATCACCCAAAGCAGTATTTGCTTTTAAAGCCATATTTATTGCTTTTTGTAATTCTATATATTGCACTGTTATATAGTTCAAGCATATATTTGGGCTTTTAATTAAGTTGAAGTGAAAACATGAATGTTTTGTATTAGAATGCAAATATTTCTGAAAGGATAAGCATTTTGAAAGGATTCTTATCTTAGTTTTTTGTACAAGAGAGCTAAACAACAGTTCCCCCAAAACAGTAATCCTGACTTCAGATTCCCTTCACATACATTTTCATTGAAATTAGTGACACATTTATTTCATTAATTATATACTGCTCTTCAAACATATCTTCCAGAGCAGTTTGCAATAAAGCATCATCATTAGAAAAATAATAATTAAAAACACAATCCATAACAACATTTCTCTGTGGTTACCCCAGGGCTTTGGAATATGCTCCCTGCTGAAATAAGAGCATCTCCTTCTCTGTTTGTTTTCAGGAAAACCCTCAAGACTTTCCTGTTCTCGCAAGCTTTTAATTAGAATTAATAATAATTTTAATAATTTGTTTTATATTGTTTTTATCGTGTTTTATGTATTTTAACCTGTGATTTTAATGTTGGGATTTGTAGACCGCATAGAGATTTATATATCAGGTGGTATAAAAATATGATAAATAAAATAAATAATAAAATAAAACAGTTGCTGCCAGTCAGCGTAGAGAATACTGAGCTAGATGGACCCAGAGTCTGACCTGGCAGCTCCCAACATTCAGCTTCCCACATTCCTTCCTATATTCCTACAATTTAGGCACCAGGTAAGCTTTTCTGGAGAAGCAGTTTCATAATCAGGGTGCTACGACCAAAAAGGTCTCTGAGCAGAGCACATGGGAAAATGTGCCTGTCCATTCCTGGGGACTTGGGATCATCGGGGGTTGGGGGAAGGAAGGAGATCATCAGGGGTATCTAAGAAAGGAGCCCCGCTGAGGCACAATGGATCCACAGTGCTCCAGGGCTCTTCTGAGGGAGCAACAACTCTGGCTGCTTCAGCTTTAGAGGATTTGGACGGTGGTTATTGGGCTCAAGAATAACCAGGCTGGGGTGGGCTCCTCATCCTCTGACAGAATCTCCTTCAAGTTGTTACCCAGATTAACCCTGAAAGCACCCAAATCTTCTTACACAGCTGATAAAGGGGGAGTGGGTCCCTGTTGGTTCTGCTGCGCCTCTAAGTGGCATTCAATATCATCAACCATGGTATTCTTCTGGACCGACTCTTGGGGGAAGGATCCAGAAGGTGATGCTGAGGGACTACTGCTTGGCTCCTTGGCTATTGGCTTGTGGGGTTCTGCAGGGTTCGGTTTTGTCCCCCATTCTGTTCAACATCTACATGAAACCACTGGGGGAGGTCATCCAAGGACTTGGACTGAGTTGTCATCAATATGCAGATGACACTCAGCTCTATCTCTCCTTGTCACCTGATCCTAGAAAGGAGGTGATGACCTGAATTGGGGGCTGGATGTAAACTGAGCTTGAATCCAGAAAAAACGGAGATGCTGTTGGTCAGTCGGAGAGCCATGAAGGGATTTGACTGGTTCTGGATGGGGTTGTACTCCCCTTGGAAAAGCAAGTATGCAGCTTGGGAGTACTGCTGGATCCAGCTCTGCTTTTGGATGCTCAGGTGGAAGTGGTGGCCAAAGGTATTTCTGCAGACCTTCAGCTAGTGTGCCAACTGCATCCTTTTCTTGAGAAGACAGAATTGGCCACAGTTACCCATGCCTTAGCCACGTCATGGCTGGATTACTGTAATCCAGCCCCTCTACATGAGGTTTCCCTTGAACAATATTCACTGCCCTTGAAGAATAAGCTAGTGCAAAATGCACCAGGTAGGATTTTCGCTGCCTGTTGGCAGCACCCATTCTGAAAGAGCTGCTCTGGCTACCAATTTGTTTCCGGGTCCAATTCAAGATGAGGGCTTTGACCTTTAAAACCCTTAATGGTTTGGGCCCTGGATATTGGAAATACTGCCTGCTTCCAAGAGTTTCTGCCATCTTGACAAGATTATCGAAGGAGGCTCTGCTCTGTGTGGTGATGGTGAGAGGCTCGGCTGTCGAGCACGTGGGACAGGGCCTTCACAGGCATTGCCCCCAGACTATGGAATGCTCTCCCAGCTGGCATCCGCTCCTCAGCCTCCATCACATTTTTTAGAAAATGAAGCTCTTCACCCGGGCTTTTATATGAGAGTACAGTTTTTACTGCAACTGCTTTGTGTTTTATATTACCCGTGGCTAATCCCATGTGTGGTAGCTCTTGTGAGAGTTCGCGAGCAACTGCCACATAGCCACGGGTATGCTGCCGCGGGTGGCGAGGGAAAGCGCCCACCGGGCTGGCCGGGGAAGGAAAGTCAGGCCTGCGAGCAGAGAAGAAAAGCGCCGGGCACCAGCCAGGTCAGCAAGTAAGGAGGGAAGGGAAAGCAGACTGGGAGGGAGAAAATGGACTAGGGCTGAAGGGGGGGGCAGAATAATGGACTGGGGCTGAAGGGAGGGAGGAGAGACAGGGAAGACTAGGGGTGCAGACGCTCTGCGCCAGGTCAGCTAGTGTGTGTGTGTGTGTGTGTGTGTGTATTTCTCTAAGGCATACCCATCGCTAATCCCACGTGTGGCAGCTCTCGCAAGAGTTTGTAAGTGAGTTGCTGGCAGGGGGAGAGGAAAGTGGCGGCGCTGGTGGAGAGGCTTCCGGGCAAGGCGGGCAACAAAACAGCATGGACAGGGGAAGAAAACTGTGGCAGGCAGGGAAGAAAAATGTAGTGGGTGGGTAGAGAAACTAGAGGCACAGATGCTCTGTGCCTGGCCCAGATAGTTTGAATGAAATGCATAGGAACATAGGAAACTGTCATATACCGAGTCAGACCATTGGTCTATCTAGCTCAGGATTGTCTTCACAGACTGGCAGCGGATTCTTCAAGGTTGCAGGCAGCAATCTCTCTCAGCTCTATCTTGGAGATGCTGCCAGGGAGGGAACATGAAACCTTCTGCTCTTCCCAGAGCGGCTTCTTCCCCTGATGGGAATATCTTGCAGTGCTCACATATTAAGTCTCCCTTTCATATGCAACCAGGGCAGACCCTGCTTAGCTATGGGGACAAGTCATGCTTGCTACCACAAGACCAGCTCTCCTCAAAGCAGTATAGAATTCAATCAATTAAATGAAATAAATATAATATACATGGTAAGTGTTTTGTGATAAATGACTGTTAACATGGACATTTCTTCCCCACAACACTCCAGGAGTCTTAACCTTTGGTATCTACTAGGTACCATGCCTATTTACAGAGTGTTATATCAACAGCAGTAGATCATATTCATTCTATTTATATATTCTGCAATAAAATTCTCATATTAAGTAGAATCACATGGGTCATGTGAAGAATGCATGGCTTATATTCCCTTAATAGCACTTGTTGGGGGGACCGGCCTTGGAATACTCAAGAGTAAATCTTCAGCATGAGAATATATTGCCCAGCATGAAGATGCTTGCTCTTTCACTATGAATGAGTTGAACCTGGAACAGACAGCGTGGTGTAGTGGTTAGAGTGCTGGACTAGGACCGGGGAGATCAGAGTTCAAATTCCCATTCAGCCATGATACTTGCTGGGTGACTCTGGGCCAGTCACTTATCTCTCAGCCTAACCTACTTCACAGGGTTGTTGTGAGGAGAAACTTAAGCATGAAGTACACCGCTCTGGGCTCCTTGGAGGAAGAGAGGAATATAAATGTAAAAATAAATAACATAAATAAAAGTACCCTATTGCATGAAATGCTTACCGGAATCCCTAGCGCCTTTAAGATGTTCATTTTACACATAGGGCAGGTGCGATGATCTAGCAGCCATGGATCTACACAAGATTTGTGAAAGAGATGCCTGGAAAGGAAAATAATGACATTGAGTTCAAATCTGTCCATATATAAGCTTTGGATGTTCTCTATTTCCCAAAGATAGAGTAGAGATAGTCTACTTTGAAAAGGCTCAAATGTGTCTTGCAGCATAAGGGGCTATTTCTGAGAAGGAAATATTTTTGTCAAGAGAAAAACCTACTGAAAGAAAGTCTATGCTGAAAAATAAAAGTGATATTAACATATTTCAGTTGATAATGCCTGCTTTGTGGTTTAAAATGTGAAGTTAAAGCAATAGCACCTTAGATTAAAACTTGAGGAAACAGAACAATATGAAAGTAATTTTCCTTAATAAAAACTAGAACCTAAAAACCATGTATCTATTGACAGCTGATTTATCACTCTCAGAACGATGTGAATAGTGCCACAGATAAGCAAATTATTCCCTGTCTCCTATGGTTCTCTGACAAAATATTCCAACCGAAGACATAGATAATTCAATTATTTGCCTCAGTAGGCAAAGTATACAGTTCACTGCAGCAAGTATTAGCTTTGTTTCAATATCATCCACTGCTTGTTAATGATTCACAGGAACATACTACAATTAGAGGTCTGAAAACTATGCAGAGGAAGATTCGTTAGGACAACAAATGCACGTTGACAATATACCAACAATTATTCAGTTTAAGAGTACAGATATATTACAACCTGTGCTGGTCTTTGACTGTAATAAAGACTGATTGATTGAGTACAGATATAGGATTCATTGTACTCAACTCTTTATGTATTAAAATGCTCTCAAAATATCGCTAGTCATTTTCTGTGCCTTCTCAATTTCTCATTTGTAATGTCTTCATCCAAATACCTCAAAACTGATATTGGATCCTACGTTGCTGCATCCACAGTACTTGGGTTGACATACCGTTCTACTCTGGGTCCAGAGCATGGTCTAAGGGCACACGATACACAGCCACCTTACTGAAGCTAAGCAGGTTTGACTGTGGTCAGTGCCTGGATGGGAAACTCATGTATGCCACCTTCGGGGACGGGGCTATAGCTCACTGGGAGAGCATCTGTTTTGTGTGCAGAAGGTCCTAGGTTCAATCCCTGGCAGCTCCAGGTAGGGCTGGGAAAGGCTCCTGCCTGCAATCTTGGAGAGGTCTCTGACTCAGCACAAGGCAGCTTCCCAAAGTTCTTCTGCAACACAAGTGATGGGATAATTTTATTGCTTCTCTATGTCCCTATATCTAAAGGGAACAAAAATCCTTAAGAATAAGCTATAGCCAGTCTAACTTGTTAGAAGATGCAGAAATAAATTACACAGTTTTTGCCTTTTTTTTGGGAGGTGGGGGGGGGTAGAACTATGTAATGTTTACTATCCATTAATCAGTCAAACAAAAACTAAGTATGGAAGATCAGGTGTCAGGGCTCATTCAAATTCAATTCACTTTTACATATTTGCCAGGAGAATAATTCTTCATTGGGGACATATGCTGTTAGGGAAATTATAGTCTCTATTCACACTGAGAACATCTTGCCCCAAAGCATGTCTGAAGGTACATATAGCAACTTTGCTGAAGCAAAGTAGGTTTAGGTCTGGTTAATGCCTGGATGGATGCTCTTTTTAATGCCAGTTTTCTGGAGCTGTAGGTTACAGAAATGTCATGAAGCCACGTACCAAATCTGGATTGCCCATTTCTCCCTTGTCTGCAACAGGTGAGGCTGATAATCTTATTTGATGGGGGAAAGGAAGATCACATTCAATAAAAAGATTGTGAACATACTGAACATTGAGGGCAGCAAGTTATCTATCTATCTATCTATCTATCTATCTATCTATCTATCTATCTATCTATCTATCTATCAAAATTGTATTATTGCTTTTTCTGTTAAAGGGCTCAAGGTGATTTACAACAAAAATACAAAATACAAAGCAATCAAAGGAACAGATAAAGAGAATATGGGTGTGCATGGACTGATATTTGCGGTCCGGTCTGAATTTGGACTGAACTGCAGGTCTGCAAACTGGTTTGGTTCGTTCAGCAGTTAAGTTCGAACTGGTTTGGCGGTTCGAGGGCCACTGAGGTTGGCGCGGGGTGGTGGTGAGAGGCACCTTTGAAAGTAAATTGGCAGATCTTTACTGGCAGTGCTGCTGCTCCAGGCAGCTTTCAGGTAGAGCAGTGCTCCCCCCAGCAGCCTGCGTGCTGCCACCATAGCTCCAGCACTTACTGCACATGTGCAGAGGCCAGGTGAGTGCTGGAGCTGTGCAGGCTGCTTGGGAGAGCAGCCGATAAGGACTAATTTACTTTTAAAGGTGCCTCTTGCCTCCACTGCTCCCCGCCCCCCCAGCGCCACCCTCAACAGCCCGCAAACCACCAAACCAAATCAGTTTGGTATGAATTCAGCGGTTTGGTATGAATTCAGACCGGACCACGAACATTGATTTGTGCACATAAGAGACCCCCTACCATGTGTGTGTATGCATATGTGCACATATATACATGACACAGAGGTAGTCATAAGTAAAAATGATACAAATGTAGGCAAATTAAAATGCTTGGGGGGAAGGGTTCTGACAGCATGCCTGAAACTCAGCAAAAGAGGAGTGCTTAGTAGGAACACAGAAGCTGCCTTCTACCAAGAGCAAGTAAGCTGTTCCGCAACAGCTGATGCCACCAACAATGAGGTGCTGCTCTGAACAACAATATTTCTTGCTTCCTGAAAGGTAAGAACTCAGAGCAAGGTCCTCTTAGAAGATCTTGAAAAACAGGAGGCTCATATAGGAGGACACAGTCTTGTGGATTTGGTGAGACCAAGCCATTTAGGGCTCTATATTGTAATAACCAACACTTGAAAATGGGCTCTTTTCACTTGAAGTGAATTGCTCATCTTTTCAGTTAACATGATTTTATTATTAAAAAACGGACAGGTTAGTCAGCCTAAACCAGGCATTTCCAACCTTGGGTCCCCAGATGTTGTTGGATTACAACTCCCAAAGGCCATTCTGGCTGTGGATGATGGGAACTGTCGTCCAAGAACATCTGGGGACTACAATAACTATTATGGAAAATCCTTTTGTGACTTGTCAAGATCAGTATAAGAAAACCCAGATGATACTTTAAACAAGAACACACTCACTCTGTTTCTGATCAGGAATGCATATGCTGTGCAATGTGTGAAATTAGATTAGAAAGTCTTCCTTTGTTTTTAAGTTCAAGCATTGCAAACCTTACCCAGTTGCAGAGCATAATTCAGTATAATGTTTCAGTCAGTGGATGTTTGTATTTCTTACACTTCTCAGCCCTCTTCACCTATTGCAGTGATCTTTGGTTTCAACAAGGCTAGCCATGCTGAGTGAGTCAAACTCAACATCTGTTAGATCATACCCTTCTGCACTTTCAAAAATTAAATTCATTCGATTAAACAATAGGAAAAGTCCTTGCCCACTGAAGCAAGTGAGAGCATTGCCTTCTGAATCAATTGGGTGGTTTGTTTGGACCAGAATAGCTGCACATGCTTTACATGAGATGTGTCCATGCAGCAGCAGCCTTTTACTAACTCAGCCAGGCAGAGGGAAGGAAGAATTGTGCTACTCTTCCCTTCTTCCCAGAAGTGCCTGGTGCCAACTAAAAATATGTCCCTGAGGGTCAATCAGCCCTCTGGGATCTATTTTAAGGTGGTGCAGGACACTTCAAGGGGAAAGAGAGATTGGTGGATTTTACCCTTCTGCATGAGTGCTGGTGCTGCGGTTGTCAGGAAGCCTTCCGTAGCATGGGCACTTCTTCCTGTAGTGTACATGCTTAGTGAGGATTTCAGCCAACATTTCCCCACCTTAAGTATCCATATTATACCTGACCTTGGGTCGCAAATAAAGAACCTACCAGTTTTAGTTCAAACTGATACGATCCTCAGGATGTATTCCTGGCTGACCCTAACTGGGTTATCTGGGTAGACTTCCTAATCTCTTGCAGCTAAGGGCTGCTCACACAATGTATTTGGGTACAATCAGCTCTTGGAAATGGTGTGCCCCTGATTTCTATCTGTTGACTATTAACCTGTATAGTCACATGTAGGGTTGCCAACATTGCATTGGCTCAATTCGGGATAGGGACTGGGGGAGGTGCGAGGGGGCCCGGGGGTGTGGCCACCTAGAGGCGGAACTTATCTGTTTGGAAACCACACACCAGTGAGTGAGGGACCAAGGAGCTCAGCAGCAGCAGCAGCGGCAGGGAGGGACAGAGTCTGTGGAGGAGAGAAGGCAGCCGGCGAAAGACTGCCTTCCTCTGGCCCTGCCTTCCTCCAAATGAGGGAGATGGGCTGATTTTAGGCTTCTGCGCAAGCGCATAATGCGGGACCGTTGGTAATGTTTGTCACATATGAGCATCTTTATGCAGAAGCCATCCCTGTGCACACAGGGCCCCCTGATGGTGCAGATGCAGCCTATGCAAATGTATGCATTATGTGCATAGTCAGGCAGTGTATGGAGGGCAGAGGCAGCAGCCTAAGGCTATGCATGGAGATGATGTTTGATCAGACCTTTGGTGAATAGGGATATGCATTTGCATGTTAATTTGGAAAAAGACAGCAGGTATGCAGATAAAAGGTATGCTCTTTGCAGTGGAGGCTGGTGGTTCCTGGAAAGCGGGGGGGGGGCACTAGACAGGACAGGTGATGATTGGAGTCACAGGTAGTGAGCGGTGGAGCCAACTGTTGGAAGCTGCAGAGGTGCAGCCAGGACTAGGCAGGTGCCTTAGCAATAACTGGCAGAATGTAGATTTGTAGCTATTGAGTGGGATCAAAATACCAACACACAGACAAGCACACAAATCTCAATTGCTCATCACAGAGATACAGAAAAATATGGAAAACATCAGTTGCTTTATAGTGCTTAACAGTTGCATCTAACATGGCTGGATCAAAACACAAGCACACACATACAGACAGGAGAAGGACTGTACAAGCCACAAGTAAAGCACAGACCAACTACAAAAGGCTGCTACTGTGGAGAGTAAATGCATTCTGAAGTCACCAGGGCAGCTCTGTCTGCATGATTATTTCAAAAATGAATACTACTAATTATAAATAACAAGAAGAAAGAACTCTGAGCCAGTGTGGTACAATGGTTAGTGTGCTGGTCTAGACTGGGGAAATCCAAATTCAAACCCCCATTCAGTCATGAAACTTACTGGTTGACTCTGGGACAATCACTTCTCTCTCAGCATAACCTCCTCCTAGGGCTGCTGGGAGGTTAAATGTAACCATGTGTACTACTCTGGGCTTCTTGGAGGAAGCACAGGCTATACAAGTAAAAATAAATCTCTATAAGCCACAGGTAAAAGAGAGACTAGCTACAAATGTGGAGAACATATGCATTCTGAAGTTACAAGGGCAGCTCTGCCTGCCTATTTAAAAATTCTTACATAAATAATAGAAAAACCACAGATTCTTCAATGATGTTTGCTGCAGCTATGAACCATCTCCTCTAACTTAGAAGACAAAATGGGAAACAAAGATGCATGGGGACACCCTCTCCCTACTCCATGCCTACTACACTCTCTGCCTGCCTTGGGTGTCCACCACTTAGTCTGGGTGTGTGTGTGTGTGTGTTTATAGAGACCACTTCCTTAATCCTTACCCAATGAACCATAATCTTCAGTGGACATATTAATGTTACAGATACAGGCCACAACCCAGAAAAAAACCTGGCCCACTCTCTGCATAGCAAATTGATTTTTAAAAGTATTATCCTTCCAACAGAATCTATTCCTTCTCTACCCACACGGAAAGCCACTTCTGTAATTAGCTGAAAAGCAGTTTGGACTCAGAAATCCATGCATATGCCCTAAAAGAACTTTCTGGTTTCTTATGCCAATTTCTAGTCCAGTCTAACAGTTTGCTGCTCCTTCCAATGTTTTATGACATGTCATTTTGGGAATGGGTCATAATTCTTTACATACAGAACAGACCAGAAAGCAGTAGTTGCATTTCTCTCTTCCAAACAAACACAAACAAAGAAGCCAGCAAGATATCAGAACAGCCAGCCAGCCAACCTGCTTTCTAACCAAAATGGTAATTCGATCCTTCTGAGTAGGTAAAAGAAAAAGGCTTCCCCCCATCCTCTGGGCAATCTGATTGGCTGCCTGAGGAGTCAATCAGCCTAGTCCCTCTCTGATTGGTTTATAGGGTGGTCCTGGGTTTGCCCACTTTGCAAAACCAAAAGTGAGCATGGTTATTGGCTCCTCCCTTATTAATATTTTTAAAATATGGGGCTTTTTATTTGTTTGAGGTTGATGCTACCATGGCCCGTCTCACAAATCTTAAAGCAGCAGGAGGCTGCAGGCAAGAGCAGCATGGAACAACAGAGGGAGGCAGCAGGCACCCAAAATGAAGGCAGAGACAACAATGCTGACTGAGAAATTTAAGTTGAACACTGCCCACTTTGCCCATAGATATGATCCGCCCCTGGCCTTTTGTCACGTATGGGGTTGGGGGAGCTGTACAATTAACCTGTTTTCGGGTTCAACTACTGAATTTGGTTTCTCTTTTAGTAATTCAATTACACAAAACAAACACAACAATGACAAAAAGTACAGATTACATTATATTACCTTGGATTTAACAAGGTATTTTTTTCTATAATACTAAGCCACCATGGACACTGGGTTAGCCAAAAAAGCTTGGATATGGCCACACTATCAATGTTACTGAAGAAAATCAGTAAACAAATTGCTTCTATTTTAGGCTTATCCAGAGAGTTAGTAAAAATCCTGATCAGTGAAATTCACTAGCTATCAAATCACAAGCACCGATGGACTGTAAACATTATTTAATTCTTAACAAAAGGAGAATAAAATACTTCCAGTCTGTAAAGACCATCAAGGAATCAATTATCTTATAAAAACCAAGAAAGGTTATATATCCAATTAGATTATTAGAGCAACTTACCGGCAGGGCAAGATCCGGACAACATCATTCGGTTTGTAACCTTCAATACAAACAGCGCAGTTGTCAAAATCAGACTCCGTTTCCTATGAAAATAAGGAAGATAAATCTTGTTAAGGAAATCAAAGTGGGTTGATCATAAATCTTGTTAAGGAAATCAAAGTGGGTTGATCATAAATCTTGTTAAGGAAATCAAAGTGGGTTGATCATTTGTAACATTACAAAATCACCAAACTCTGAGGGCTTGATCTACTCCACTATGGATTCAGTGCCCATGTGCAAATGGAAATTCACGGCATGTAAAAGAACCTGGTTTCACCCCTCACTCTGTGGAAAGTGAGTATGGGCACTCATACATCAGACTGCTATAGGGATTGGAGGGCCTGTGTGTCCCTTCCAGTGTCCTGCCCTTCTCACTCAGTTCAGTCAACGCCTACAAATATATTTTTGTGGCAGCAAATAAGTTTTCACTGGTTTGGTTTCTTCCCGCTTCTCACTGAAAACCTTTTTGGGGAGGGAGGATGAGTTAAGGAAAAACTGAAAAATTACCTTATCTCCTTTCCTTATTGTTCTGACCTGCAATTTGCTGATTGCTTTCTTTGCAGCATCTCCAAGGCGGCGCTGAAAATACAAACGTCACTCTTCACTAAAGAGCATACTTCAGGCAGAACAGGGCTGGCTTCAACTTTCAGGGGGCCCTCGGCAAACTGCCCTCTGTGGTCTCCATCCTACCTGGGAGGGCCCTGGGAGAGTTGTTCCACCACTACCACACAAAGGTTATGGGCACGTGAGTGGTCTCAGGGGTCAGAAGAGGGCCCTTCTAAGCCTGGACCCACAGCAGCTGCCCAGTGAATGCTGGCCTCCGGACACTGGCTCTGATGCAAATGTGCTCATGTGACTCTGTGTAATAGCTGTTTGATAATCCAAAGCTGTTTTCAGTGAAACAGCAAAGTGTATACGCTATGTATATGCAAGCTATTGCATCCAGAGAGGACGCAGCAGAGACAGAGCACCTGATGCAGCATAGATTAAATTACAGTTCAATGAGAATTTAATAAAGTTAAATATGATGAATACTGACGAGAATAAACATTTTGACTAAAAGGATTTCAGTTTCAACTATTTACTGAATATTTAAAATCTTTCCATGCTTTGGAGCTGGAGTTTTTATCTTCTCTCGCTTGTTAGATGTGTATTTTAATTAATGGTGTCATAAATGCATTAATATACGTACATGGGCAACATTTGAGAGATGAGCCTGAAGAGAAAGAAAACAAGCAGATACAGTTGAGTGTTCATGTAAATAACTCCGGGTATAATTAAAACAAGTTTAGGGCCAAAATAAACTGTATGGGAGATCTGTGACTGGATCCTGATTCCTGCTCCCACCCCCCTTATTTCAAAGAAGCTACAGGAAGCTACTAATTTGCGAATTCAATGAAATCTGAACTTGTCAGGATGCCAAACATCAATACTAATGTAGGCATCATCAGAAGCAGCACGATGAAGCAATTTTGCTGAAGCCAAGGAGGTCTGAACCTGGTCATTGCCTGGATGTGAGACTACCTGGGAGACCTGCTGATACTGCCTTGAGTCCCATCAGGGAAGAAATATATGTATATAATATATAATGTGGTCTCTCTTAAATTAAGCAGCGGGAGAGCAACTGTCCTTATCCAACTCCAGCAAAGCGTTTTTCTTGTGGCTTTTGCTGGTGTCTACATTGCGTTTGCAGATTGTGAGTCCTTTTTGGACAGCGATCCATCTTATTTCTTTTTCTATACAAACTGCTTTCTGGACTTTTTTTGTTGAAATGCAGCATATTAATAATCAATACAAGCAGTAATAGAAGTAGTAACAGTAGTAGTCTGCATCTCAATATACTTGCTTATCATATAATATCAGACAGTTCTGCTCATTTTTATTTATTCAGTCATTCATTACATTTGTACACCACCCCAATCTTCCATCTCTGGGTGGTTTACAACAACATAAAACAAATTAAAACAGACATAAAAACCTCAAAATGATTTAAAACCATAAGTATAGTGAAAAAGCCTGGGTGAAAAATGTCTCTTTAAAGACTTCTTAAAAGTGGTCAGAGATGGGGAGGCTCTTATTCCAGCAGGGAGCACTTTCCAAAGCCTCAGGGCAGCAACAGAGAAGGCCCGTCCCTGTGTAGCCACCACACAAGCCGGTGGCAAGGCAACTGCAGACGAACCTCTCCGTATGATCTTAATAGGCAGTGGGGCTCATGGTGAAGAAGACGTGCTCTTAAATACCCAGGGCCTGAGCTGTTTAGGGATTTATAGGTTATAACTAGCACCTTGTATTTGCCTGGAAACTTATTGGAAGCAAGTGTAGTTCTTTCAATACAGGAGTATATAAAATGTATATAAATATAAAAATATGTTAAATAAGTAAGTAAGTAAGTAAGAAATATGGTTTCCTCAAGATGACCAGGAGACTAACCTGGCTGCCGTATTCTGTACAAACTGCAGTTTTCGGATAACATACAAAGGCAACCCCACATTGAGTGCATTGTAGTAGTCAAGTCTGGTGTTCCCAGCATATGTACTACTGTTTTGAGTAGTATATATCAATCAGACCTCCTAATGTGGGCAGGTACAAAATTCAACAAGGTTGAATTCAAAATCAAAACGGTTGCTTTGGAGCTGGAAGATTCCTAAAGCATCAGAATCATCATAATGTCTTCAGGAGCTAGAATGCTCTGAAATAAGTCCAGTTCCAGAAAAAAATCACTGTATCATCCTTGGGGGGGGGGATGGTTAAACCCCTCCCCTTACCTACTTCTATTATTTCTATTTTCTATTATTACAAACCTAGTATTGTAAATAAATAGGATACATGTTACAGACAATTGTTCTACATTATCTAATGGTGTTTTGTTTTGTTTTTTAAAGATCACATTATTCTTTGGTTTTTAATAGTATTTTTTTCTGATTGAATTATTGCAAACTGCCTTGAGGTTTTGTTTTGTTTAAAAGATAGGCAGGACATATGTGGACAAAATAAATGAATATATACTGAATTAACTATCTCTGCATGAGCAAAGTAGTGTACGTTTACCATCTGCCTGAGGAACTGAAGAATTAGGGTAAAAATTATACCACATATTTTTGCATCTGAAGGCTAGAATGTGAATCATTCCTCACCCATCTGTTTCCATTTGCTTTTTTGTTTGTTTGTTTTCTCAGGGCACCATTCCAGTTTCCAGTAAAAGGGGGAACGACGCACAGGATACATTCAGGATTAAGTTGCAAGAAGTACTTTTATTTTAAGAGCACTTGCTGTGGCTTCCTTGCTTCTTATACCACAAAATGGAAGCATAGCTAGCAAGGTTACCAACATAGGTCAAACTGTCATTCACACTACCCATCCTCTTTTTTTTTTTTTTTTTAAACATGGGTGTGGACTGGTCTCTGGAGGGCTCACATGAGCCCTCCGGAGCTCATTCTCAGCCAGCATTTTGAGTCTCCCCCTTTTCTCTTTTACACTTGGGAAAGTTTAACCCCTGAGTTTCTTTTGTTAAACCTCAGTTGGCCAGCTATCTCAGCTGCCCACAACTTTTCAGTTGCTCTGTCTATAAATTCTAGTCCAATGTCTTTAGGATTTTGACAATATATTTGGTTCAGGCCAAGTACCCTCTATGTCAGGGGTTCTCAACGTGTGGGTCCCCAGATGTAATTGGACTTCAACTCCCATCATTCCCAACCAAAGGCCAATGGGGCTGGGGATGATGGGAGTTGAAGTCCAATAACATCTGGGGACCCACACGTTGAGAAACCCTGCTCTATGTGATACTTGTCTTGGCTTCCTGAAACCATTTACACACTAGACCCATTAGCTGTATTTCAAACTGAACCAGTGGTTTCCCTGGCTGAAGTTCTAAGGTTTCAACCTTTTCCCCCAACCACAACTTTTGGTACATATGTTTTTCAGCCATAACATAAGCAACATCCCCTCCTTCTGGCATGTTACCAAAACCCTCTGTCAGCTCCCCGTTAACTAAACCGGGTATACAACCCATATACTTGCCCTCCTGGAGACCCCATTTCTGCGCAGTCTGTTCGAAGGTGACAAGAACCACATGGGGATCCTCTCCTGGGGTGAAATCCTTTGGGGTGAACTTGGCTGGCTGTTGCTACAACTCTCCTGTTAACGTTGCTTTTATTCCTGCTCTGGCTGCCTTTTTTCTTGGCGAAGGCACTTCTCCTCTAGTTGGCGTTCTGCCTCATACTGCTCTCTCATACGCTTGAGCTCTACCTCTTGTTTTCGAAGGTCTGCAACATGTTCGTAGAGCTGTGCCCACTGCAGACAAAGACGGTCTCCCTCTAGACAGCTGCAGGCCTCCAGCTCGGCATGATGCTATTATTGTTGTTGGCATAGTTGCAGCTGTACTTCTAGTGACTCTTTTGCAAGGGGGGGAGAGGTTTCTTTTTTCACAGTGAACATTTCCTATTCCTGCTTCACCAGATCTAGGATCTGGGCCTTCAGAGAGTGAAGGTGCTGTGGTTCCCAGAGACGCCTTTCCTCTGGTTCCCTCTACTTCTGGAGGTATCTAAGTATCTCCTGCTTCTCACAATCACATTTCTCTGGAGCTTGGATGGGTGTTGCAAAACTTCTGATCAGGAGAACTCTCATCTCCACCACAACTTTCCCTTCAAAGGGCAGTCCATAGATTTGACAATTTTCAATTAGAGCTGCCTTTTCCATATGCAGGTACTCTGTCATCTTGCTAACCTATCTGGTCCCTACTCCATAGACCCAATAAAATAAATTAACCCCTTCTGCTCAATTGGGAGGGAAAGAAATTTTATTTTTTTAAATGCCAGTGTCCAATAATCACTTTGCCTCCAGTGAGTTATGTATCCCACTGCTACTACCACATGTGGAGGATCCGCTCTTCTGCTAACACATGACATGGATCTTCTGGACAATTACAAGTTTAACTGCTGCCCCCAAGTAGACTTTTGTGCTTTAGGTTGAGTCTACCACAACAGTTTTTCAACTTCTATTGCAAAAATAAACTGTAAGGCCTATAAGTGTGGGGTTGAGAAACAGAAGCTACAAATTTTCTTTAGAGGTAAACCAGGAATTTTTACTTTGCAAATAGTTCAATTTTAAATCAACACTTGCTTCACAAGTTTAATGGGGGGTGGGGAACCATTTACCAAAAGAGTATAAGGAACAAACAAAATGTGGTCAAAGACACATCCACTAACCTGACTCTCACTGAGCCCTAACTTAAGAGCCCTTGATGATCACTTTTAGCAACTCTGTTTTTTTACTTAATTCAGCCTCAGGTCCTGTTCTTTTCCAGTTCTTAGTGATTCCAGCTCTGCATAGATTATACCACTCTGCCAGTGATTTAACAACATTGCTACAGCTTTGTGCCAGCAATTCTTCAGTTCTGCAGTCTCTTTCAGACTGCCTTTCTTCATGTCTTAAGCTGTGACTGCAAGCTGAACTTGTCTCGGATTCTGCAATGCATTCTTCACCATCTTCGTCTTCTTCCTTTTTCCAGATTCTGACTCCGACTCTTGTCTCAGACTCCAACTCTTACTCTTTCCAACTCCAGCTTCAACTAACTTGTCTTACTGAACTATCTATCTATCTGTACATATTCATTTGCTCCAACAGTTTGTTAAACAACCTAGTCAGTGTAACTCAAAGCTCTCTCTATGTTTAAAAATACAACCAATATAATTAAACCTTCCTTTCTCTCCAAAACCAAACTGTCAAACTATTTCTCTCTCAAAGTGGAACTAGAGACAAGCAGCCATGAACTCTTGACCCTGACAGGTTTTTTCATACACAGGGACTTGCAAGCATATAAAACACACAATCTTATTTACAATAAATAAGAGGTTTTAGGAATATCAGTGCAATAATGCATGGGCTTATTTACAACAAGAAGAGGTTTGGGAATATCAATTCAATTCAATTCATAATACAATTCATTTACAAAACCAAGCAGTCTAGGTCTTGTTCCTCCACAGCTACTTTAATATAAATCAAAGGCGAAGGATGCCACTAGTGTAAAATACAATAGGCATGAAAAACAGTATAAGTTGCTTCTGAAACTGGTTACCATTACAGATGTGCACAGAACCGGGTGTGGGAGGTTCAAAAGCGGTGTGTGTGTCGCACTTTAAGGGTCGGGGAGGGTGCACTTACCCCTCCCTCCACTTCCCCCCCACGGCGCTCCATTATCAAAGGCTCCTTCGGGGAGGCAGCACACCTCCCTGCCACCCCGTCCCCTTTGCCTGGAAGTAGCAGGAAGTACCTGGCACGAGTGTGTGGTAAGTGCACCCTCCCTTGCCCTTAAAGTGCAGTCCCCTCGCCTTCGAACTGGCCGAACAGCCGGTTGTTCGAACCGCCTCTGAACAGGTTTGTACACATCCCTAGTTACCATGCAGCACTTTTTAAAGGATTACTACTGCTAAGTAATCCTTATATGTTAGCTACTAAATGCTCAAGAGAAAATAAAGACAATATGAAAGACCAGCTAAAAGTCTTGGATTGGTTTATTTTCATATTTGTTTTCCTCATTTAAAAATGAAATGTGTTAATTGACCTTACAATACTGTTATTCCTGAAATAAAAAACAGTGTGTGTGGGGGGGACATTGCTCAAGTTTGCACAGCATGTGTGTGTCCCCCCATCCCTTATATAGTAGCCTAGCCATGTACTGCAGCCTGTTTAGGGTTGCAAGGTCCCTGCAAGTTAATGGTTTCCAGGCGATCTCTTATCCAGACACTGAGCAGACCCAGACTAGTTAGCTTCAGCAAGATTCTTACACTGTCAGATTGTAACTTGGGCTCAATTATTTAATTCAGCCATTAACAGTGCTGGCCATTTCAACCTTGAGCTAGCAGTGAAGTGAAACATTTCTTGGGAGGGTGAATGATGAGGGAACTGTTATTCAGGCTACTAATGGAAAGAGGCTGGTTTTTAAAATGTGACCACTAACACTGGAATAAGTCAAAGCTCCTCCCACTAACATTTCCCCTGCATTTAAAAATTCTAAGAACTGTCATGCAATGTAAGCATTTTCCCACTCACACTGAGGCCACTTATCTGCTCTTGGCACAGAGCTGATTCTGTGGCGAAGATTTGTGCAATCAGCTCCCACCCACGTGGTTGTGTTGTTTAAATGTTCTGTCAGCCATACAGAGCCTACTCATGGACTGTGGTTTAGGTGAGAGATTGTAGTTCATGGGAGGACACATGCTTTTCATGAAAAAACCCCACCAGGTTAATCTTCCTTTAACAGTGCTGCCAGTCAGCTTAAATATGGAACTAGATGGACCAATAAAGCAGTGTAAAGCAGCATCAATTGCATTTAGACACAGTATCATGCTAGGGAGAATGCTCAGTATCTCTGATACAGGGGTTCCCAACCAGTGGTACTCCAGATGTTGTTGAACTACAATTTTCATAATCCCCAGCTACAAATTGACAGGACGACAGGAGCTGTAGTTTAGTAACATCTGGATTACCACTGGTTGGGAACCCCTGATGTCATATAATCTCTTCCAAGTTTTATCCCTATTAATTTAAAATCAATAAGACACATAAAACCAATGCATAAAGACACACACACAAAATACATGATAAAATTAAAACAGCAGCTAGAGCAAAGTCACCATCAAAAAGAAGTTTAAAAGTCACAAGCCTGAAAGGTCTTTATAGTATACTTAAAAGTAGAAAGGGTAGGGTTTGACTAATTTTCCTGGTGAGCGAGTTCCAGAGTTGCAGGTACAGCAGCTAGGAGCATATTTTTTCCAAGCTTTGGCTGACCCACCAAAACTATGTGCCTTCCTGGATGAAATGGACTTTACATTTGTACATATGCTTTGGTAACCATCTGACTATACTGCTGTGTGCGCTCTACATACGTCAGTCCATGAAGCTGCAACTCCTTGCAAAAGCCCTTGCAAAACAAGTCCTTGTTTTGAAGTTGCAGTTGGTTCAGAGATGGGGAAGCCATAGGGATCATATAACACAGATCTTGTATGTTTTTCATGCATTTCCCCTTTCCCCCCTTTTACATTGGCTAAATTCAAGGTGCGTGCATTTGCCTTTGTATCCCTCTGCACTCACCTGGTTTCTGTCTCTGGCATTTGCATATCTGAACCTCTGAATATAGTAGAAGACCAGCCATGCCAGGGAGATGATCATCAGAACAATGAAAGAGATGGAGACAAATACCACAGAGGTACGGCTGACAAACTTCTGCAGGTTACGGGTTCCAATAGTTATGTACATCATCACAGTAACATTCCGTTCCAGCAGACTCACTATCTCCTTTCCCTTTGGCTCAGGGATCATTATTGCTACCACATCTTCTACACCTGTCAGATTGGAAAGAACAAAAAAAGAAACATTAGGGGGGTGGGAATCAAGAAAAGTGGCAGCTGTAGTTTTAAGAAAGGAGAGAGGAAAACCCCACACAATTAAAAAGGCAATAAAATAGAAGCATTTCCAACATTCCGTGTGATAATCGTGTCATTTTCTATTGAGGCGGAAACCACAACAGAACCCAAAGAGGACTTTAGTTTCAGCAAGAATAAGTCATCATTCCAGCGTCCTAAAAAGAAGGAGAGATTCAAACTAAGGGCTAATCTACAAGGGACAGGCAGCTGGAGACCTGAGGCTTCAATCTGGCCCCCTGAGGCTTCCCATCTGGCTTCAGCAGCGCTCTCACTCTTTCCTTATGATGCACCTCAGTGGCTTCCTTATGCACAAACTGGGGGGCAGAAGGCACTTTCAGCCTTCCTCCTCCCAGAGGCTCTCTCAGTGCTCTCCTGTTAATAGGCGTCCACTCATTCAGGCACAGGGGAAAAAGAATCTTTAATTCCTCTTCTGCAGCATGAACAACAACAGAGGTCCTGGAAGAGTTCTCCTGTGATGCCGCTCTACGGTCAATTCTCTGAACAAGCCAAAATGCAGGCAAATGAAACTGAGGGGCACTAGGAGAGAACTTGCACGGTCATGATGTAGGGTTAAAGAGCCCTTTGTCTTGTGCAGATGAGAGACAGTGAGGAGGCACAAAGGGCCAGTTTGGATGATAAGTCCATGGCTCACGCGATTAAAGGGGAGACATGCCAAGAACATGCCTGTAATGATGTCTTTTGTGATGTCCCAATGTGCTTCTGGCACAGTCATTTACTATGTGAAGGATTCATCCAAAGGGCCACTCTACACCTGCTCCAAATGCTAGCTTAAACTAACATGCGGAGCTGCCATTCAGATGAACACCCCTTCACATAAGAAAGGGATCAACAAGGAGGGTGTTGATGCTGCAAAAGAGCATCCACCTGGTATGCCCCCCCTCCAATTGCATGGGTTAGGATGGTATTATTTGAACTGGCCCAAAGGTTCTAGCATAGCCGTTCCCCCTTGTATGCTAATTTTCTATGTGCAGACATTCTTTTCTCCATGCAGAAGCAATCATGTGATCCTTACCTGCAGTCTAAAGTCATTTAGTTGCCTAAAGGCAAAGTGGCATATAGCCTTACCCATGCTGATTGCATGAACTAAATCCCAGAGAAACCCTTTAGGGACAGAAAAAGGTACAAATGCATGAGGCCTCTACACTGCATCACAACCACAGTTTTCAAAGTTCTTGAAAGTCTGGAGTCAGACTATCTGTCTCAGAGCATAATTCAAGGAAAAGTACAAGGCCCAAAGGTAAAGTCATGGAAAATATATATAAGATTTGCAAAATCAAAATAAATTGCTGATACCTGTTCAGGGTAAATACCCTGAACAGGGAACAGCAATTCATTTCACTTTGATTGATTGATTTTTTTTTAATTTTTACATTTTATATCCTGCTCTTCCTCCAAAGAGCCCAGAGCGGTGTACTACATACTTAGGTTTCTCATCACAACAACCCTGTGAAGTAGGTTAGGCTGAGAGAGAAGTGACTGGCCCAGAGTCACCCAGCAAGTCTCATGGCTGAATGGGGATTTGAACTCAGGTCTCCCCGGTCCTAGTCCAGCACTCTAACCACACCACCACGCTGGCACCACTGCTGGCTTTGCAGACCACCTGCTCCTGTATGAACCAGCCTGAGACTCGCCACAGGGGTCCTACATCCTGGCCTGCCTTTAATTGGAATATCTTTGCAGATACCTTAGGCAAGGTCTATTTAGTGAAGGCACCACACCCGTGCAATATTCCTCCGAGGGAGTTAAGTTAGGCTCCCACTTTCACTGAATGACATCCTAACTAATGAAGCACGAGTGCAATGGCAGAAGCTCCAGGGTAGCACCAGGGTATCTGAAGAATTCCAGACTAAGGCTGCACCAGTGTGTGTGTGTGTGTGTGTGTGTGTGTGTGTGTGACAGAGAGAGAGAATATGAATATTTCAGGGACACTCCCAAATACATATTCCTGAGGGATTCATAGGGACATATTTTTGGGTGGCACAGAATGCTTCCTAGGGAAGGGAAGGTTGTTGAAATTTCCCCCTACCACTAAGCCAGCAATGTAGCTTAGCTAAACTGTTCAGCAGCAAAGCTGAACTTCTCCTATTGCTGGCATCTATTTTTAACAAGGCAAAAAGCGGGATTTAAATCATAAAAACTAAAAACAAATTGTTCTGGTTTTAGTATGCTATGGCTGGGATATCAAGCCCTTGCCCAGGGTATGCACACTGAATTGTACTTTTGTTCTGCCAAAGGAAAACTCTCTTATTTCTAACCCTTATGGTTACAGCTATTATCAAGTGTGAAGTGTCATGGCACTGACTCAGGAAGAATCACAGCTACTAATCTTCAAAAGCAAGGTTGGCCATAGACATGGGAAATCTCTAATCTGCATAAGCTGGCAATTGTCTCCAGATGAAATAGGAGTACTTTCCTTTAGGTTTTACTTAACAACATTGCCACTCTTCCTTGGCACATATTTGCCTTCACCCATGCCCTAGTTAATTTGTGAGAGTAGAAAAGGCTGTGCAGTGAAGAGTCTTAGCAGACATCAAGAAGGTAGCTGGAGAACAGGGCAGAAGAACCCTGCTAAGAGAGATGAATTGCCTCTCTTTATTATGTCAGCGATTATTATGCTTTCCACAAAATGAGTTTGGCTTTCAGCTTCTCGTCCTTGGACTGCCAGAAATTGAAGAAGAGCTGGATGAAAACTATTGGTTTAACTTAGTCTCATCAGGATACTGAGTTGCTGAAATTCAGAATGTGGAAAGAGAAGTTATATTCCAATAGCAAAAAGGTCTGCAAGGAGACTTGCAAAAGGAAATAACGTGAGATAATTGCTACCTCCCAGATATATCTAAATATGTCTGTCAATAAATATGTCAGATCAAATCCATCCTCAAAATAAGAGCTGCACATCTAGTTAATTACTGCTCTTCCAAAACACCTTCTCTCGCTTTTTAAGTGTGTAAGAGCTAGAGCTTATGGGACATCTCTGAATGGGAATCGAGTACTGCATAGTGGCTCCATCTTGTCATCCTGCTCTCTCTTCGAAGGCTGATTAACTACTTCCCTTTCCTTGGCATAGATGGAACACAGGTAAGTATCCAAAGGACACATGGAACTCGAGAACATATCACAGGAAGAAAACTCTGCACAAAAACTGAGACAAAAAAAGGACAGTGGCACCTTGGAAATGAATTGATTCATTGGGATCTGAACTGAACAGACAACTTTGTTTATTAAAAAACCCCAACACACAACTAATTCTTTTGAGTGTCTTAGCAGAAAGATAACCAATAAACCAAAATGATTTATTATATTACTTGACTATCCTTATTTACATATCATAACTAAAGCTAGGGCAGACCACAAATCCAGAAATCAAGGAGGAGCTGGATTAAAAGCCTCATTTAAAAGCTGGATTTTAAAACGATTGGTTTAATTTTGTCTCATCAGGGTACTGATTTTCTGAAATTCAAAATATGAACAAGAAGTTATATTCCAATGGCAAAATGGTTTTCAAATACCTTTTAAAGTGGTGATTCTCTTATATTTAAGCGGGGATGGGGGGAGCAACTGCCCCTTTCCAACTTCAGCACAGCATCTCTCCAGTGGTTTTTGCTGGTGTCTACCTTTCATTTTAGATTTTGAGCTCTTTTGGGAGACGAAACTATCTTATTTATCATTTTCCTATGTAAACCTCTTTGAGAACTTTTGTCAAAGACTGTATATACATATTATAGTAGTAGCAGTAATGGCTTTCATAGGCATAATTCTTGTTCAGAAGGGGTTTCGGTAACTTAAGCTGAGAAAAAGTGGAGGATAAAGCATATTAAGCTAATTATAATGGGAATTCAGCCACCTACCATATTATCCAAGCTAGCTAGAATGTTATAAACAAGAACACAGCATATAACTCTAAAACAGTTGCTGTAACAACAAATATAAGTAATATTTTTGGGATCGTATGTCTGTCCAAGCTTTACTTGTGAACAGTAAAAACTGAAAGTCAAATAAGATAACAGTGTTCTATTTTTTATTACCCTTCTGCCAAGACACCCAAAAGATTTACATTTTAAAAAAATCAAAGTTGTCTCAAGACAGCTGTCTCTTCAGAAACTGATAGCATAAGCTTCTAGGACTGGTCTGCTTCTTTTTTAGCCTACTTTTCAGTAGGCTTATGAGATCACCTGGCATTGTGTGGGTGTGTGTCCCCCGCCCATCAACTTCGCAATGCCTGGACCAATATGAACCAAATCTGGTACAGTTGTAGGGACAAATAGGGGCACCTCAACAGCGTATTCTGTGATGATGTCATCCACCCCGATCCAAGATGGCGGGTGCATAAACTTCTAAGGCACAAGTGGGCTAGCTTGTGAACTGCCTAACTGATTTGAACCAAATTTACTACAGCTGTAGGGACACATAGGGATGCCCAAATGGCATGGAGTGTGATGATGTCATCCATTCCAATGCAAGATGGCAGCTGCATGAACATCTGAGGAGCAAGCAGGCTAATTTGTGGACTGTCTAACCAATTTAAACCAAATTATGTACAGTTGCAGTGAGTGACACACAGGAACACTTAAATGGCATAGTTTGTGATGATGTTATCCACACCGATTCAAGATGATGGGCGCATAAACTTTTGAGGGTGAACCACCTAACTGATTTGAACCACATTTGCTACAGCTGTAGGGACACATAGGGATGCCCTAATGGCATGGTGTGTGATGATGTCATTCACTCCAATTCAAGATGGCGGTCGTGTGAACATCTGAGGTACAAGCAAGCTAATTTGTGGACTGCCTAACCCATTTGAACCAAATTGGGTACAGGTGCAGTGAGTGACACACAGGGACACCGCAATGGCATAGTTTGTGATGAAGTCATCCACAACAATTCAAGATGGTGGAGTCATAAACTTTTGAGGCACAAGTGGGCCAACCTGTGAACCACTTAACCAATTTGAACCAAAGTAGGGACACCTCAATGGTGTAGTTTGTGTTAATGTCATCTTCCCCAATCCAAGATGGCTGATATGTGAAGGTTTGAGGCACAAGTTGGCTAATTTGTGGACTGTCTAACTGATTTGAACCAAATTAGGTACAGTTGCAGTAAGTGACACACAGGGACACCTCAGTGGTGTAGTTTGTGATGATGTCATCCACCCTGATTCAAGATGGCAGACACGTAAACCTTTGAGGTGCAAATTCACTAACCTTTGAACAGTCTAACCTATCTGAACCAAATTTGATACAGTTGAATGGACACATAAGAATGCTCCAAAGGTGTAGTTTGTGATGATGTCACCCACCCTGATCCAAGATGGTAGATGCATAAACTTTTGAGAGGCAAGTGCACTAACTTGAGGACTGTTTAACCTATTTGAACCAAATTTGGAACAGCTGTAGTGAGTGACACACAGGGACACCTCAGTGGTGCCGTTTGTAATGATTACATCAACCCTGATCCAAGATGGCGGACACATGAACATTTGAGGAGTAAGAGATCTAACTTGTAGACCTCAATTTGCACCAAATTTAGTCCAGATGTAGAGACAGTGAAAGGAAAGGAGGCTGATTAGTTCTTACTAGAACAACTTGTTTTCTTTCCATTGGGGCAATCAGCAGAGACAGAAGCTCAAATTATATAAATTCTAGGAGTGATACTCACAGGAAGATAAATCAATATTTTTTAGTTTGCTTTACAGAAAGGCTCACCAAATAGTAGTGTGATCCAACACCAGAATCCAAATAACATGGACCAATGCTTACATTCCATCTCTTATTAAAATGTTTGCCAGTTTCAAAATTCAATTACCCACAGAAAGGCAGGACTTATGAGAAGCCTATTGGAAGAGGAAGAGGAGGAGGCCGACGACGACTGACTCTCAGCCACCTTACATTCATATTTGACTGCTTATATTTAAAGCCATTTATGATCAAAGGGTATACAGATGCTAAGAGCATACAAATGTCTAAATGCAAATCCTCCCTCACTGGCTATGTCTTCAGTGGTAACAATACAGTCTCTGCTCACTTTATTGCTTTCCTTCTTCTGTTTCTAGATGACATTAATGCAGTATTTGCTATGAATTTTAAAGCAGCTGATAGGATGAATCATACTGGCGCAAGGTGTCAAACTGCAATGAATAGGTAGTCTTCATTTTTTAATGTCACAACACATTTGATCACATTGTGAGCCCTTTGGGGACAGGGAGCCATCTTATTTGTTTGTTATCTCTCTGTGTAAACCACCCTGAGCCATTTTTGGAAGGGCGGTATAGAAATCAAATTAATCATCATCATCATCATCATCATCATCATATTTTTTCTTTATTATTTTTAACAAGAAAACATGATAGGAAGAATTTTCAAAATGGGGAGGGGAGATTGAAACCTGTTAATTTGCCTGAGAGACTTGTATGTGTTTGAGTTCAAAGACCTGTTGAGGTGTGCCAGTGACGTTTCAGTAGCTACTCTGTTGTATAGCAGTAACTATTTTTGGGTCATAGCAATAGCAATAGCAATAGCACTTACATTTATATACCGCTCTATAGCCGGAGCTCTCTAAGCGGTTTACAATGATTTTAGCATATTGCCCCCAACATTCTGGGTACTCATTTCACCGACCTCGGAAGGATGGAAGGCTGAGTCAACCTTGAGCCCCTGGTCAGGATCGAACTTGTAACTTTCTGGTTACAGGGCGGCAGTTTTTTACCACTCCGCCACCAGGGGCTCTTTGCAACAATGTTGCAATCTCTTGCAACAATGTTGATGACAGCACAACGGTAGGTAATCATCAAACCTCCACATCATCTTAATCAGGGCTGCCAAGAAGAGGGTACATAAGAACCTGCTGTTCTGGGCCCCAGGGGCAATGCAATCCTATGGAATAGGGATGTGCCCAAACCGCAGTTCGAGTATTTTGCTTACCTGCTCTCCACCGCTCCTTTGAGCTTCCTGTTGGGACGGTTGACATCCCCAAAAGCCCAGTGCACCATCAGCACGTACATGGTGTCCATGCATGTGCGGGTGCCATTTGCATGGTCAGCAACATCAACACTATACACACACTGAGGCTCTTCACACGATTAGTGTGAAGAACCATAAGGGGGTTTGCGAGGGGAGCAGGTTTGACCCACTCTCCCCGCAGACTATTACTAGCCCGTTGTTGAGTGGGCAGATCACCCACCCAGATGAGCAGCAGCTTCACTCGGGTGCTCCTGCGCCCAGCCGCAGCCCGTCCAGCAGCTCCGGGGGTCGGACAAAGGGAAGTACCACTGCATGGCGCACCGCCCCCTGGAACCGCAGTAATGCACTGCGCGAGTGTGCAGTGCATTCCTGGGGTCCCCTCCTGAGTATGCCCACCAGGGTTGCTAGCAGCCGCGCGCAGACACACAACCAAAAAAATGGAGTTAACAGAGCGCATGCTCCATTAACCTCATTTAAGGGGGAGGGCATTTAGGCGGGCTTGCCAGTGGGAGCCACATGGCTCCCATTGCTGCACATGAGCAGCAGAAACCGGGCTGGGCTCCCTTAGGCTGTTTCTGCTACTCGTGTGAATCGCCTCACTGTGTACTGGCTCCAGAAAATCTTGCTGGCACCCCTGATCTTAACAGTGTTTCTGCCAGATACTGAGGTGATTCACACAGTCAAAAACTGTGTTCTATTTTTAAAAGCTTTAGAAAGAAAAACTGTTATTTCTAAATAAAACTAACTTCAGGAATATCCCTAACATGCAAGTAATTTAATAAAAAATTGATTGATAGGATGTACTCTGCTGTAAACTTGTACATGCTTGGGATGCCTCTTACCCCATTTGTATGTGGATGTGTGACTGGAGGAGCAGCAGCAATAAGTGGGCAGATATGTGCAGAACTGAAAACTGTAGTAATAGCAAGGGACTCTTGCCAGGCATCAACTCATGCCAGTAGCCTGTGCGTGGTGGGCCCAAACCACACACTGTGTACTGGCCCCAGAAAATCCTGTTGGCACCTCTGATCTTAACAGTATTTCTGCCAGATATCGAGGTCATTCACACAATCAAAAACTGTGTTCTGTTAAAATCTTTAGAAAACTGTTAAAATCTTTAGAAATAAAACGTTAAAAATCATACAGAACTAAAAAGTAGGAACAAAATGTGTCTTGGTGAGGTCATTCATGACATCAAAAACTGTGTTCTACTCAGGTTTGGGAACTGTGTATGCTCCCAATTTTTGGTCATGTGGAATCAAGAGGAAAATCTGGGCGGAAGTTAAGGTGTGTAAGCAAAGTAGGAGGAAAATCTGGGTAGCTTTTTTCATCCTGCCTCACTTCCACACAATCACTTCTACCCAGGTTTCCCTCTTATCTTGCTTCTACACAACCAAAATTTGGCAGCACACACAGCTCCCAAAAACGGGTAAAACACAGTTTTTGATGGTGTGAATGATCTCACCAAGATACCATCTTTTCCTACTTTTTAGTTCTGTATGATTTTTAACCTTTTATTTCTAAAGATTTTAATTTTTTTCACAGAATTAAAATAAATCCAATAAAACAAAGCTTAAATATAGGGTGTTAATGAAAATAAAATCATTTAAACCTACACATCAAATAAGCAGGAAACAAAATCTACACCAACAACAAAAAATCAGAGGCTGACATCCAGATTAATGTTTCACTAGTGGGCCCGGGCACAGAGCATCTGTGCCTCAAGCGGGCCCGCTGCCGCTGCCGCCTCTGGCCTCCCCGCGGCAAGGCCGGGCCCGCCGCCGCCTCTGGCCTCCCCGCGGCCGGGCCGGGCCCGCCGCCTCTGGCCTCCCTGCGGCTGGGCCCGCCGCCTCTGGCCTCCCCGCGGCCGGGCCGGGCCCGCCGCTGCCGCCTGGCCCGCCACCTTGCCTCCGTGGCTGGGCCTCTGCGGCCGGGTTGGCCAGCCGCCGGCTCGGCTCTGCCCGGGCCCACCACCTCGGCTCCGCGGCCACCATGGCCGCCCACACTCCTTGCCCGCTGGTTCTCCTGGGTGTGCCGCCAGGACCAATCAGGCGCCCCCGCAGCCCAGCCAATCAGCTGGGCTGCCGGGACGCATTTCTCCTGGGCACACCCAGGAGAAATATATATATAGATGCTTGCAAGGGGAAGGCAATTTTACTATCTCCCCTTCTCTCTGCAGGCTGTTGTGCCCTTTTGAAAATATGTCCCTGGAGGTCTCATAACTCCCCTGTCATAAATATGAACAAAGCAAGTTATGGACCAATGGATAAAAACGTGGTATGGCAAGGCACCGCCTTGAGACTGTTTTCATGAACGGTGGTATACAAATTTAAGAATAATAAAAAAAAATAACAATAAAACCTGTGGTTCTGTATTAACAGTTACTCACTGAGAATTTTAATTTCATTGTTTACAGAAACAGACTCAATCATGTCATCCAATTCCAGTCTTAGAGCATTCTTAGGATTTCCCTTTTCTCTTTATTCGAAAACATAATCTGCGAGGGGTTTTCCCTCCAAATGTTATTTGTTACATTTTCTCACTACAAGGTTTCATCAGGTCAATACTTTGTATTATTCTTATTGACACTACCATGGAAGTGTCCATGGTACCTGCTGCACAATGTTTGGATCAATCCTTTAAACCAAAACACAGCTTGAGTTATGTTAAGTCATATTGAAAGGATCAAGTTAGGCATTACTCACTCAAGTTCCAATAACTTAGATGGTTCAGGGCCTGGATGTGCAAAATGTTTGGTCCCAACAGGGGGTAATATAAAAAAAAAAAGTGAGCTATGACAAACCATTGCAATCAATGAGAAGTTAGCTGTGGGGCTTACAGGTGAAACTCGGAAAATTAGAATATCGTGCAAAAGTCCATTAATTTCAGTAATGCAAATTAAAAGGTGAAACTGATATATGAGACAGACGCATTACATGCAAAGCGAGATAAGTCAAGCCTTAATTTGTTATAATTGTGATGATCATGGCGTACAGCTCATGAAAACCCCAAATCCACAATCTCAGAAAATTAGAATATTACATGGAACCAAGAAGACAAGGATTGAAGAATAGAACAATATCGGACCTCTGAAAAGTATAAGCATGCATATGTATTCAGTACTTGGTTTGGGCCCCTTTTGCAGCAATTACTGCCTCAATGCGGCGTGGCATGGATGCTATCAGCCTGTGGCACTGATGAGGTATTATGGAAGACCAGGATGCTTCATTAGCGGCCTTCAGCAATTCTGCATTGTTTGGTCTCATGTCTCTCATCCTTCTCTTGGCAATGCCCCATAGATTCTCTATGGGGTCAGGTCAGGCGAGTTTGCTGGCCAATCAAGCACAGTACACTGTATACTTTTCAGAGGTCTGATATTGTTCTATTCTTCAATCCTTGTCTTCTTGGTTCCATGTAATATTCTAATTTTCTGAGATTGTGGATTGGGGTTTTCACGAGCTGTACGCCATGATCATCACAATTATAACAAATTAAGGCTTGACTTATCTCGCTTTGCATGTAATGCGTCTGTCTCATATATCAGTTTCACCTTTTAATTTGCATTACTGAAATTAATGGACTTTTGCACGATATTCTAATTTTCCGAGTTTCACCTGTAGTCATGACTAACTTTATTTGGATACAACCCATTGTATATCGGTGTTCCACCTTTAGAATGGTCAAAGCTCCAGTTCAATATTACAAATGCTGCATTAAGTGAAAACTACAATGAAAGCTTCAAAATGCATTGAGTTGAAAATGCTACTTGATGGGCTTCAGGAGGTTTGCAAAGGATCAGGAGCTTGTTTCATTAATGCTCTGTCATTTCTTGGATGAGCTGTGGAGTGAAATGTGCTATTTCTGACATAATGCAGAATGGAACATTTAATTCTTGAAGCTGCCAACTATCTGACACAGTAAGGAAGGGTGATCTAACTGAATTATTTGAAAAGCATGATAGCCTGTTTTAGCTATCCTTATGATTCGACAATAAATGCCTCACAAACAAGGCCAAAAACAGTACTAGCCTACAACCATTTTTGTATACAGTTGTGTGTTAGTCATGTGGTCTACTAACAGCCTAAAAGGCAGACAAAGAAAACTATATTCCGCGCCCCCTCCCTCAGTTTCTGTCCCACTATTCCAGCACATTGGACCTGCCTCAACAACTCAGTTGAAAACACAATATAAAAGAATACAAATCAATACTAGTTTACCATCGCAGGCTACAGAGAATGGGATGGCTGTTTTAAAATCTGTAGTCTCAATGTGACTGGGGAGGGATTGCCAAGATGATCATCATGCCACCACAGAAAAATCTCTGGTAACCACCTGCCTATCTGCGGAAGGTGGGACACCAGGGGCAAGGCCACAGATGATGATATCACAGTTTACAAGAATTTCCAGGCTGGCCATTTGGAGGCAATTCCTATTCATCATGGGCTCTTGGCTGATTAGAAGCCTGAACTGGAGAAGATCATTTAGCAGTGTATTACTGCAGCAAGGGCAGTCAAATGTATCTCGGCATTTCAGGTGAAGCAAATGCTGCCCTGTCCTATGTCCTGGAGGGGGCCAGCCCCCTTTCAAAATAGCATGGATTGGAAGCAGAGGAGGGAAGGTTGCCAGCAGCTGCCTCTTCTCTCCTCGTGCTTCTTGCAAGCTTTGTATGGAATATGAGGAAAAGAGGGCAGTCTTCTCTTTTCTCCCTGTGCTCCTTGCAAAGCTTGCAATGCCATTTTGGTCATAAAGAGCTGCTCCAATGGGTGTGGCAGGGGACATCTTGATGACCTGACAACCCAATAACCCATCACCAGAGGTGACTGATTAAGTTCGCCTCATGAAAGGACTGCCTCTGAATTGCAGGGATAGAAGAATCAGCCAGTCCTCGGTGTGAAAACAAGAATGTAAAAAACATGCCAGAGTGCCTCTATTTTCATTTTTGAAATGTTGGAAAGCATATCTTCTCCTCCCAATTGTTCTTCTTGAACCATTATGTCTTTAATTTTATCATTATTCCTTCCTTCCTTCCTTCCTTCCTTCACCTCCATTTTCAATACTATTCCAACCAACTTTTGATTCTAGCGATCATCTACACAAAGAATCTGTGGTAAGCGGCAATATGTTCATATGAACCATTTTTAAAAGGGAGACAATGTCACATGGAACATATTAATTCAACCTATGGCTATTTCCTTTGGCCAAGAACTGTACTCCACTGTAGAAGCATAACAATCTAATAGGATAATTAAAACCAACTGAGCTTTTTTAAAAACAACAACAACTGTCATTTAATGGCTATCTACAAGAATGAAGCAATTATAATGGGAATATTCCACTTGGATATTAGCTGAATGCTATGGACCGCCACTGAACCTGTTTGAATGCTAATTAGGACTTCTTTCAAAATTCTGACCAGACATAGACAAGATACAGCTATCTGTGATTCTGCCAGTGTTTACTGATGTGTAGAAATGCCAAGAAATTTATTCTCATGTGCTGTAATCAATGTCAGCTATGCCAAGTCCCCAAAGACTCAGAACTCACCATCTTTCTTTAATTGTCCTCACTCACTGCGGCAAATGTAACACATGTTGAAAGTGTACAGTGGAAAACTTATGTTTTCATGTTTGACTCATCCTTCCTCCCCAGCAACAAATTTCAATCTAACAATCAGCAGAGGAGATTAGCTCTAGTAATGAATGATGAGTTGGTAATTTATTTTTGTTAGATTAATAATGTCATAAAATATTTAGGCAGCAATAGCACTATCAAACACCACAATTAAAAGCTTTCCTCTATGCTAGTTCATTGGCCTTCAAAACACTTTCTCTCTCAAGTTTTGGCATATTTTCCTGAGCATTTCATTAGAAACTGCCCCCCTCTTTTTTAAAAAAAAAAAATCTTTGCACAGCTTAAAAAAAATAGCCTTATTGAATTTCACTTAAGGCTTAAACTTGAACACTTTTGGCTTTGATTTTACAAATCCCTATAGAATTCTTCCTCAGAGTTTGCTCTTCAAAATCCTGGGGCAGACTTTTCACAGCCTTAGCCACAGGTTAGCAGAACTGCCATAGAAGCAAGCCCTTAAGAGCACTCTACTCCCTACACTCCATCATCATAGCCCTCGGTGCCACTTCAGACAAAAGGAAGAATGAGGATTAAACCCTGACTTTGTGTGATGCCTTAAAGTATGTAGGGACTGTATGCTCCCTGTGTCCTTTGCATTCAAGTTGGAAGCATTTAATCTTGGGTTCATATCCTGGTTTATTTTGGACCCTATGTGTTTCAGATGTAATGAGCAATACTGCCTTATTCTGAATGAGAACTGAAAGTAGAATTCTTCTGAGTGCTGTGTCCAAAGGAGCAGGGAAAGATGTCACCCAGAGACGGAAGTTTGGGGAGGTCCACAGATAATAAAATAAATATGAAGCCAAAATTAAATCCTGGTTCCATATCATATCTGAGAAGCATCCTGAACCAATTAAGTAGATCTGGCAAGACTTATGACAATTTTGGACAGAATATGCTGACAGTAAAAGACTGGCATGATGTTTGGGTTACTCCACAGCAATCAAAACTCCAGCCTGAAGACCCAATCAACATAGATCTGAGATCTACACAACCTGGGTTGTATACTCATCCAAAAAACTACCTTCAGTATCATTTTACTCATCCTAAAACACTTACTGTGAACAGAAATCTTAGCTGTCAATGGAGAACTGCCTGATATGGATAGCCATTGTGCATATCACTTTATGTAATAAACCTCTGATCAAATGCAGATGAAGCATGTATCCATAAAAGGATCAAGAGGGGGGAAATAGCATTTGAGTTAGAACTTTAAACTCTTCTGTTCAACACACACAACAGAGATATTATGCAGCTTAACTTTTTTACTTGGTCCTTATACAGTAATAAAAGGCTATAATTTTAGCTGGTGGGTGAAATGGGATTTCTAAAAACCCCAAATGGGATTTTCAATACATGTTGCCATCATTAAATATTAGGGTCGTCTATAGCTTTTGGTTCTGTTGGGTGCCTCCCTGGATAATTCAGAGATGTATAAACAGGTAATTCTGTGACCTCAGTTTGAAAGGGGAGAGGAGAACAAAGCTGTCTTTGAAAAAGCAAAGGAGTTGCTGGTTTTGACATGATGTTATGAGTCAATGTACTGTAGTTATACTAGGTCAGAAGAAGAAATTAAAAATATGAAAGTGAAACGTCAAGCCTTTAGTTCTTCAAAAGTTGGTGGGTTTGTGTTTTGTTGACTTTCATACAGAAATACATCCCCGGAAACAAAGTGATTGTTAGGAACTGGAACACAGAAAGAAAAATGATGTTCCTGAGTTTATCAGACTACACTTGAATCTGAGCAACCATCATCTAGAACAGGTGATATACAAGAACAGTAGAGGGGATCAACATTTTCCTTCCCAAAATCTGTCTAACAAATAATGCTCACTGCTGTAATCTTTGAAGATAAGGCGTACATTTTGTGCTGAGCAAACTGTTCTTGCTGCTTATGTCACACTCTGCTCTTTTCTTTGACATTTTCATTTCACACTGTCTTTGCCTGCAGCATTTCTTCCTGCCCCCACCCCAACAATCACCCTCTCTCAATTTAGTCTGTATGCTTAGCAGATTCTAAGGCTGTTCTCACGAGCAGCGCAACCCAGGCTAGGGTAGCCCAGCCTGGTTTGGTCTGCTCATGTGGAGCGCTGGGATGGAGCCTGATCATGGTGCTGCCCTTGTGGGTAGCCCAGCTTTGTATCCCAGCCTTCAGCCGTGTACACAGCCTGAGCACACAGTAGGGCTGCCAGAGCAGCCAGCTGAGGGAGGACTCCTCAATTCACCATGCTCCTGGCACGGTGCACTAAGGGATGCTGGAGGTCTTCTCCTCCGGCTCCCTTATCTGCCGCTTGCAGTGTGGCGGCCATGTGACTGTTGGGAGCAGCACTGCAGCAGCACGTGGCCTTTTGGAAAGTGAGCACCGTGCCTGGAACAGTGGTGGGGTGGCAGAAGAGCAGTTAAGGACCTACTTACCTGTTTTTTTTTTAAGGAACGGATCCCCACCCTGCCTGGGGCTACCAGAACTGGTTTGGGCACATCCCTACCCAATTGTTGGGGTAGGATCTGTGTGAGATTTCCGTCAACCGCATATTTGAGCTGTGTGTGTGTGTGTGCATGCGTGTGCGTGTGTGTAACAGAGAGAGAGAGAGAGAGAGAGAGAGAGAGAGAGAGAGAGAGAGAGAGAGAGAGAGAGAGAGAGATTGAGATGGGTTTCTTTTCTCCCCCCATCCCCACCTGGAAGCCACTCTGTTGGGAGTGGGACTGGCTTAGTTTTAAAACTTTCTTTTTCTTTTTCTTGCTGTGGCTTCCAAATTCTAGCAAAACTGAACTGTTGTATGTTTTCTTTCTGATTTAAAATATAGTTATATACTGCTTTTCAACCATTAAACAGTTACATATCAGCAAAATGTTTAAGACTCTCCCAGGCAGATGCTTGCTGGAGCAGGTAAACCCTCCATTGCCCCCTGCCCCAATTCTGACACAGTCCCATTCAGACCCACTTACCCCCATTTTCCAGGGTGTCATTGTGTTTTCCCAGGTTTTGATATTTGTTTTGGAAGTTTGGGCAAGGTCTGGAACCTACCTGAGAAAAGGTAGGTTCTATCATGTTTCTATCTTTCATAGTCTGGTCTGGGAGTTTCATGTCAATGAGTGAGTGAGTGAGGCCCAAGGCCCAAGCAGCTTTATATTACAGATACAAAAGGCAAACCAGAATGTCTTTACTAATTTTCTCAAAGCATTAATGGAGTAGGCTTGGCAAATCTCTCTTGGGAGGAAATTCCATCATTTAGGTGCCATCATCAAAGACACTGTTTCTGATAACAAATCACTTCAGATGAAGGAGCAGCAGCACCCAAACAACACCTCTGCATCTGATCACAACTTGTGGCATGCATAAAATATGCCTTCTATACATAAGGTATCCTGAACCTAGGGTTTTAATGGTCAAAACTAGCACTGTGAATTTAGCCTGAAAACAAACTGTCGTTTATGCTCACCTAAGCTTGATGCCACACACTCCCAGTGGCTTGTACAGATGTCTTCAAGGGCAGCCCCGCATAAACCAGGTTACAGTAGTCACGTAGTTTGCCTACTTTCCTGGAAGGAGCATAGCTGACATATCAGACAAAGTGGATACCTCATATTCCCAGCCATCACTACCACTTGAGCATTCAAAAGCAATGCTGGGCTGCAGGAGCATTCTAGAGGGGCAAAGCTACTACAGGAGACCTCGTTATCCACAGTTTCATGGATCGCAGTTTCATGTATCTGCGGGTAGGTCTCAGAGACCCAATTCCTTTATTTGCAGCATGCAATATAGGCAATTTTCACATATCCACTTCTGATGTCATTTCCGGCTGCCGTTTTGAAGCACAAAGCCATTTTGTGGCTCTTTTTTGTCTAAAAAATAAGAGAATTTGGGGGGCATGCTGGAGACCTGGAGAACAAGTTACTATGCTTTTCTACCCTTGTCCCCCACCCCCGCTTCCTTTTTAAGCAGTTTTTTCAGAACCTAACCCCTGGGTAAGGTTTCTTTATTCACGGTTTCCATGTTCGCGCTAACTGGTGGGAATGGAAGCCATGAGAATAACAAGGGCAGTGTAACCCCCTTCAGGGTAACCCCCTCTGTGACATCTACATTCATTACCTGCAGAGAAGACTTTAACCTGCCTCATTAGCTGTCCTCAAATCACACACACACACACACACACACACACACACACACACACACACACACACTCTATATAAGCCTGAGATGTGATCCACCACTATTTTAATAATAAAAAGCTGGCAGCTCATGCGGCATGAAGCAAACCCTAAACAAATTCTACTTTGGTTTCATTTTGTTTCTTCAGCGCCTTTGCTGCTCCCCTGTTGCTTGGGGGCAGCAGTTTGTAAAAGCTCAGCCTTGGAGCAGTTTCATCATAATTCATCTGGATCGAAGAATTCAAGTGTGTAATGAGCAACTGTAACACAGCTCTAAGTGCTGCATTCACACCGCAGTGGTTTGTGCTGCCCTTCTCCCCATCCCACAACAGCGAAGTTGGGCCAACTGATCCCTGGGCATAACCTCATGTGGAGACAAGTAATGCTATGGAGAACAGGGATTCCTGTGAATTGTAGCAATAGAAAAAAGTGCTGCCAGTTATTTATTCCATTTCCCCCCCAACTTTCTTCCATGATGAAACTTCAGGATATGCAGGGGATTCTCAAGCAACAGGACTAGCCCTAGGATAAATGGCACCCTGGGTGAAGAGTGCCTTCAGCACCCCCTGCCATGGCTGGGGTGTATGCGTGCATGTGTGTGCGCATGCATGCTGAAACCACTCTTCACTCAGCATACTATTTATCCTACTTTATCAGCGTGACCAAGTTGTCTGGCTTGTGCAGGACTGCAAAACCTAGTAGAGCAGCAGGCTTTCTCAGCTCACAATAATGTGCTGCTTTGCTACCAGTGCTCTCCTGCTCCAGTCCTCTCACAGTAGAGACTTTAGTGAGGAAAAAAGCCAGTCCTGTGGTAGTGTGAATTGTCCCCTTTGCTAAGCAGGGTTTGCATGGGGATGGGTGACTACATGTGAGAGTTGTAACCTATCTTCTTGCAGACAAGACTATATCTGTCACCTGTTGTATTGCCAAATTCTGTGCCACTGCACACAAGATTCATCAAGTAATGGAGAAGGCTCCCCCTATCAGTTTGGTGAGTATGTGTTCCTGGTTTGGGTAAACTCTTCTTTTATCTAAATGTAACCATGACAACTGACAGACTGTACCAACTGTATTGGATGTTAATTGTGTACTAAAATGCTGAAATCTGGTCAAGTACCGCAATAAAGATATCTATATATTTAATTTTCTTAGGCAGCATGCGTGCCCAGGATTTGGAGGCGGAATTCTCATAACACATTGTGAGAGTTCCACCGCCAAAGGGCAAGAATTGTGGGCAAGAAAAAATGGCAGCGGGTGGTAGCGGCGGGCCACAAAACGGCCTGAGGAGGTGGGCTGGGCTGGCCGCTGGGAGGTGGTGGGACGGCCTGGCCAGGTCAGGCCATCCTGGGTAAGGACAAGGAGGCGGCCCAGCCTGGCCTGGCCGCCAGGTGTGGGAGCAGGAAGTGGTGGCAGGACAGCCAGAGGAGGCACCAACGAGAGGGGTTGAAGGCCCCGGCTCCCATTGGAGGCCAGGGTGGGAGGGAAACGGGCAGTGGGACTTCGCCACCCGGGAGAAGGTTCCCTGTTGGCCACCCACTGAAGTAAGATGCACAGTGTGGGGGAGGAGAGGAATGGGAGAGAGGACAAGAGAGAGGGGAACAGGAGGGAGGGGAAGAAGGGCAGGAGGGGAGGGCAGGGAGCAAGAGGGAGGGGGTGGGGGGCAAGAGAGAGTGGGACAGGAGGGGGCAGGGGGAGGGAGGGCAAGAGAGAGTGAGGCAGGATGAAAGGGGAGGGAGGGCAAGAGAGAGTGGGCCAGGAGGGAGGGCAAGAGAGAGTGGGCCAGGAGGGAGAGGGAGGGAGTGCAAGAGAGAGTGGAGGGGGAGGGAGGGCAAGAGTGTGGGGCAGGAGGGAGGGGGAGGGAGGGCAAGACAGTGTGGGGCAGGAGCAAGAAGCAGGCCCCAAAGAGCGCACAGATGCTCTGTGTGGGTAGGCTAGTTCTATTCTATTCTACTTGTGAGAGCTGTCTACTGTAAGATATTCCCCTTAAGAGATGGGGCCATAACTCAGAGGTAGAACATTTCTTTGGCATACAGAAGGTCCCAAGTTCAATTCCTGACATCCTCAAGTAGGGCTGGGAGAGATTACCTTGCCTGAAACCTTAGAGAGTCATTACAGTCAATGTAAACAATACTGAGCCACCTAACAGCACAGCAGGGAAATGACTTGACTAGCAAGCCAGAGGTTGCCAGTTCGGATCCACGCTGGTATGTTTCCCAGACTATGGGAAACTCCTATATTGGGCAGCAGTGATATAGGAACATGCTGAAAGGCATCATCTCATCCTGCATGGGAGACGGCAGTGGTAAACCCCTCCTGTATTCTACCAAAGAGAACCACAGGGCTCTGTGGTTGCCAGGGGTTGACATCAATTCGATGGCACACTTTACTTACTAGACAATACTGAGCTAGTTGGACCCATGGTCTGACTCCATATAAGGCAGTGTCCTGTGAGCTTTTGCAGCTTCTTCTTCAATCATCTTTTCTCCTTCCAGGTTCTTCTCTCCAGACTTTTTCCAAACTCCTCCCTCCCTCCCTGAGCAGTTAGGCAGAAAAAGCTCTTTCATCAGCCCTCCACCCCATCCTAGCTCACTGCCAGGGCTGCTCAACTTCGGCCTTCCTGCAGGTGTTGGTCTACAACTGCCATAACCCCTGGCTACTGGCCACTGTGGCTGGGTATTATGTAATCCAAAGACAGCTGGGTGGTGGGGGGGGGGAGGGAGGAGTTGAGCTAAGTTGAGCAGGCCTGCTGTATACGGTTCACTCAACAAACAGTGAGCTGCCAAGCTCAGCTCAGGGGCCCCTTCAGGCAGGTTCTTTGGGTCACCCACCAGCTAACCCTGCCAGGAACTCTCCTATCCAAGCACTGAATAAGCCCCAAACTCCTTAGTTTCAGCAAGCTTGCTATATTCTGCACCTTCAGGCCGGAGAACAGGTGAGATATTAGCCAGGCAGCATGGGAACCAACCATTCTGAGTCTCATTTTGGAGAGGAAATCTGATTTCAAGAAGAAACAAACCTTGAAACACCCTTTAGGAAAGAAAAGGAAAAGGCTTATATTCTATTGTGAAAATATGTATACCCTTGCTAACTGAGCAAAGAGGCACATTTTCAAGTGGTGATTCTCTTATATTTAGCAGCAGGGGAGCAATTGTCCCTGTCCAAACCCAGCACAGCATATCCCCAAACCCAGCACAGCATAGGTTGTTGCTCGTGTCCGTCTACCTTATGTTTCTTTTTAGATCGAGCCCTTTGGGGATAGGGAAGCATCTTTATTATTGTTTCTATGTAAACCATTTTAAGAACTCATCTGCCTACTTTGCTTTCACTATAATCTTAATTGATAATTACCATCTTCACAGCTCACTTCAGCCTTAAATGTTCACACATCTGCCAACTTGATCTGGGGTGGATGACATCATCACAAACTATGCCATTGGGGTGTCCCTATGTCTCCCTACAACTGTACCCAATAGGATTCATATTGGTCCAGGCACTGGTAAGTTGATGCGGAGGGACACACACACACACGAGAACACACACACACACACACACACACAATGCAGGGTGATCTCATAAGTTTACTTGCCTTACAGAAAAGAAGACAAGCTGTTCTAGTAAGAACTAATCAGCCTACCTTCCTTTCACTTGTTTCTACAAAATTTGGTTCAGATCAAAGCCCACAAGTTAGATCTCTTGCACCTCAAATGTTCAGGCATCTGCCATCTTAGATTGGGGCGGATGACATAATCACAAACTATGTCATTGAGGTGTCCCTGTGTGTCACTCACTGCAACTGCACTCAATTTGGTTCAAATGGGTTAGATAGTCCAGAAATTAGCCTGCTAATGCCTCAGATGTTCATGTGGCTTCCATCTTGAATTGGAGTGGATGGCATAAATCACACATCACGCCAGTAGGGCATCCCTTTGTGTCCCTACAGCTGTAGCAAATTTGGTTCAAATCGGTTAGGCGGTTCACAAGTTAGCCCACTTGTGCCTCAAAAGTTTACCCGTCCACCATCTTGGATCAGACTGAATGCCATCATCACAAACTATGCCACTGAGGTTTCCCTATGTGTTCCTACAACTGTGCCGAGTTAGGTTCATATTGGTCCAGACGCTGTGAAGTTGATGGGGGGCAGACACACAGACGGACGCACATACACACAGAATGCCGGGTGATCTCATAAGCCTACTGGAAAGTAGGCTAAAAAATGATCGCTGCTGAACGTCTGAGGGCGTGCTTGCACCAGAGAACTCTCCCTTCGGTCCTCCCCTTTTCCTGAGTTAAAAACCAACTCGGATAGGCTTGTAAAAAGAAAAGAAATAATTAAAAACCACTTTTATTCATGTACTGCAGACTGCTTCCATCTGAGGCTTTCTAGCTTTCTTACAGTTAAGAATACTTAGTAGATTACAAAAAAAGGTTTTCTTAGACACGTTTGAATGTTTATAGAGTCTTTCGCAATGCCCTAGGTAGGATGGGCATAGGCTAGTGTTTCTTATTTCAATTATGTAGCAGGTAAACTATAACAAAACAGTATCAGGAATATGCAAAACACACCCTCCCCCAAGAAATATAACTTCTAATGCAAGGTCTGACTAAACACACTTTCCCCTAGATTAATCTTCCTGAAGTCAAAGTTCTGGATCCTTGCACTGAACTCACCAAACTCTGGTTGAGAATTCAAGTTTCCTGAACTCCTGTCTTTCAAGGATCTGCAGAGACATTCTCCTGCAGCCATACTCCAAGGCCACATGTCCTTCTCTAACAAAGACCTCTTTTCTTTCTGGCAACATCTCTCTAGGTCCCACCTACCTGGTATGCTGGTTCGCTAAGCCCTGGAGTTGACCAGCCTGTCAATCAAGACAGGGCTCACTTCCAGTTAACTCTTTAGGGGGAGGGGAGTCTGATCACTACAAATATATAATATTTATTTTGACTAATTGTGTATGCACACTTTTTCACATTTTTTCTGTACAATCTCAGAAATTTTGTTCTAGATGTATTTGTGATGATTTTTTTAAAAAAGGGAAAAGATCTTAAAAATAAAACAAAGTCAAGGGAAGTACCTACCAGAATTTCAGTTCTTAACTGTACCAGAAACAAAGTGCAAAAGGTAGATTTTTGACAGTGCATTTTTTGGAAAAAGATCACATTTATTTATGGACAATATTATGTATTTGTTTCCCTAATAATCCAGTGCTGAATTTCAGCAGTAATTTTCTTCAGCTACCCAGATAGATCCCCATTTACAACAACACATATAACTCAGGCCCAATTAATATATTACTTTTTGACAAAAAGTCACATTTTGATGACTTTGACGAAGGTACGCCAAGTGAAAGAACACCCATATGGTCCAGGCAATTTTCAGCCACAGCAGGGAATCCCTCTGAACTAAGAAGCCTTGTCATTTGATTTACTGGAGGCGATGACACCACAGACAAGTTTTGCAGATTCAAATGTGCAGAAAGTACCACAAAAATATGGTTTAAACAGCAGAGGTAACTCTGCTTAAAAACAGATATGGAGATGATGTATCACAGCTCCTCTATGACAAAATACCTTCCCGTATGTAATGTGTCCGGGGAAAAGGCTTCTGGCCTTGTGACCTGGGGGATTTGTGGCCTATTCAAATATGCAATCCCCACTGGTCCATTGAGCCATATGCTTTCCTTGAACATTTTGAGGAATTGTTCTGAAGATACAAGATGTATGAGCTTTCTGAATTCGCCACCCAAAGCCCTCTTTAATATCCGATACAGTATTATGCTGGCACAACACATACCCTACAATAGCCTATGTTTAATATTAAGTAATAGCAGGGTGGGGAAACTCAACTCCATCATCTATTTTCTCCTCTCTATATCATTCAGCAATTTATTCTCCCAATATCACCATTAGAAGGCTTCTTGAAGCTAAGAAAATGAAGAGGCAAAAAAACATACTTAACTATTACAATCAAATAAAAATAATCAAAGGTTACCACTCTCTCTCTCTCTCTTATTTGGCAGATCAAGGAGGCCACGTCAAGAGGGTTGCAATTTAATCACAAAACCATCTTGTCTTCAATAAATGTTTCTGTGAAATCTCCTGTTCCATGCCCTTGAGGGAGGAGAACAAGCACACAAGTCAACAGCCCATTTATTCACAATAAGAGAGAGAAGCCAGGACTGAGATTATTTTTGATGATCCTTAAGAAGGGGATCTGAGTGCAAGCACACATTTTTTTAAAAAGGCAAGCTTTGTCAAGCGTCTCACAGGGAGGTCACATGCAATTATCTCCAAGTCAGCTGCACCAAACTGAGCTTCAGTGCTGAACATATAATCAAGTTTCACAGCTGCTGAAAAGCAACCATAATATCACCAACAACAATGTATCTGTGCCTACTGAAGCAATCTGCTTCCTGGGCCAGACTCTTGTTACAGACATCTGCCTTACACAAGTCCCTCTCGCAGCTGGCTTGATATGACATGATCACTCACCATGGTCAGAAATCAACACCCAGTGGCACATTCACAGTGATCAGGAAGGCTCATTAAGTTTATCACTGGCTACTGGGGCTTCTGGAACTCATCATGGTTGGAGGCTGAAGCCAGCCTGGCAAGGAGTGCCACAAGGCATCTTTCTTTGCAGCTGGGAGATGAAAGAGAAAGCAGCCTGGTGTGTGTTTTTTTTTGGGGGGGGGAGTTGCTAAAATGTTTCTAACAGGTTTGGAGCTGCAGGATGACTGCTGCCTCTTTTTTTTTTAATCCCCAAGGCACAGACACATCCACAAAATATGCTTTGCATTTGGTCAACCAGGTCCACATCAGCAGCAGACAGAAGACATGCTGGAATAAGTTTGCTTTCATTTCAAAGGGATCAGAGCAGCTAACTAGCAAATATTTTTAAGTATTTATTTATTTTGAAATATCTAGACTGCTTTCCCAGCAAAAGGTCCCCAAAGCAGCATAACACACAAACAATTTCAATACAACAATAACATCAAAAATACAGTAGTTCTCAGAAAGGCTAACATACACTGTTATTTTATCTCCTTCCATTCCCAAAACACCTATTTCATACGTGTTCAGTAGATCTCGATTTACATCCACACTCATGTGTGTCAGGAGAAGAAGAGAAGGGAAAAATATCCCTACTTTGTGTGTCAACAGTTGCTCTGAAGCAGACTGCAAAGGTACTGCTGAAGGTCAGGCTTTATCGTCTCTTTTTGATGGAGGGTAACAGAATTAGATGGATTTTGAAGCTGCAAAGCTACCATGGAAGTGCCCACCCACTTGGGGGAAAAGATGGGGACACCAAACTATATTGTTAACATTGTTTCAAACAATGAAATGATGGGAGCATCAAACTATAAAACACACGAAGGTCATTCTCATGACTGCTGTTGGTGGGGCTAGGGAGAAAGCATGATCACACCTACCTTCCCCCCAGACAATCACTGTTCATCTTCATACGTGCTGCTCATGCGCCCACATAATCTGCACTATGAGGAGCAGTGCGACCATCTGGAAGCTGGGGAAACAAAGCCCGGCATCCAGAAATTCCACAATGCACTGCGTGAGGAGGTGCATTGGGGGATTTCCTTGCTGCCAGGAGCTCTAGGTGCAGGCAGACTGCAGCATTCATATGACTGGGAACTGAGATAGAAGGGTGCCCTTGTGTATAAGCCCTCAGTATAAGCCCGGGTAAAAAACCTGGACTACCCTGGCGAGGGGCACAGGGAACAGTTCATTGAGCCATCGCTCAAGGAAGGCAATGGCCAGTTCAACTATATAACAATTGCAAGATGTGAACACTTGTCGACTGGAACAGCAGGCATGCAGGTTCACAAATAAAATCTTCTATCTTCACTTGTCCATGACCCAGCAGGGTGAGGAGGGTCCATGCTAGATAGCAAAGTTGGGATGGGAACTGGGGCTGGGGTCAGAATCAAGGTTGGAGCACAAGACAGGTAATGCCAGGAACAGGGAGAGCAGAGTGAGACCAACAGCAAATCAGAGGGTCTAGGAGAAGTGAGGCTGGAGCGAAGGTCCTGAGAGCACCTTATAAGAAGTGCTCCCAGTGTGGAGTTGTTACTACAGCAAAGGTTACTAGTGACATGTTTAGCTAGGAGCCAGAGACTCTGCCTCTTCCTGGAGCTCGGCTGGGCCCTGAACAAAGTCAAGTGTCCAAGCTGGCTTTTTCTTCCTCTCAGTGTGCCCATTTGGACAGTCAGATGCCACTTCACAGTTGGGGTAGCTGCTGGTTCTGGGGTACTGGGGAAAATAAAGATGGTCCCCAGGATGGAACAGGAGATCCAGATGTGGGAGTTAGATAGGGGCTGCATTTCTGCATTCTTCTGAGGGGCATCTATAGGAGGAGCAAGTTCCAGCTTTCAAGGGCTGACATTCCTAGACCCACTGTGCTGGGAAGCCCAGCTGGGCTCTGCTTCTCCCCACCCTCGAGGACTCTCTTCAGAGAGTCTTCAAATCCAGAAAGATCCTGATGCCACCATACCACAGAAGGTACACAGCTTAAATATTATCAATGAGTTCAGTGAAGTGCATACTGGTCATTTATTGCTGGGGTTTCATAATTACCGCTACTGTTAAACAATAGAGAAATGCCCCTTACCCACAATACTGGATGACTTGGGGGGGGGGACTTATGTACAGAGCAGTAAAAAGCTGGTGCTTCTCTTTAGGGCCAAACCACGATACGTTAAAACACATAGTGAGGTCATTCACACAAGCAAAAACTGTGTTCTACCAAGGTTTGTGAGCTGTGTGAGCTCCTACACAATTTTAGGTTGTGTGGGTGCAAACAACTAGGTAGGAGGAGGGATAAGTGATTGTGTGGAAGCAAGGTAGGAGGAAAAGCTCTCCACGTTTTCCAAATACCTGGCTTCCACACAATCACTTCTTCTTCCTCCTACCTAGTTTTTGCACCCACACACCCCAAAATTGGGAGGAGACAGCTCAAAAACCTGGGTAGAACACAGTTTTCACTTGTGTGAATGACGTCAATTTGTTCCTTGTGCACATTGTTGTTAAAAATCAGATATGGAACAGTGGAACCAATCCAGACTGGGATCATGATGGGAATGGAGAGACACTTTAGCCATATTGAGACATTATATTCAACACATGTACAAGTGTACTGTGTAGACAGATACAAAGCTATACGTAGGTACAGTCATTCACTCAATACACTGAACACAGGTGCAGCAGTAAACTTCCTATGGGCCAGTTCACATGAACACTGACCCAACAGACAAAGAGGGTGGTGAAGCAATGAGAATGCACACTTCCCGATTTCACTGAGAGACATCTCGAGGTCCTTTCAGGGCGCCTTCAATTGTGTCTGTGTGTGAGGGTGGGGGCTCTTCATTCGAATGGCCCCTTAACATGCATTTCAAAACCCAGTATTTTAGATAGTGTGTTTAGGGGCCATTTATATGAACAGCCCCCCACACGACTGAAGGCCCAGCAACACACTAGAACATCTCTCAGTGATGTCAAGAAGGGTGCACACTTGGCAAGTCACCACCCTCTTCGTGTATTTGGCTGGTGGTTCTAGCTGTACCATGCATTTGAGAGGTCTGTACCGAGGTTAATTTTTAAAATGAATGCAGGTATAGTCATTCACACAGACACATGTAAAAGTGTACAGATATCTGCACACGTATACAATGTAATGTCTAAATAGGACTTTCAACATGTTCCGTCTGCTGTGGCCCCCAATATGAACCTACCCATCCCTGTGGTTGCTACTTGCCCCAGGAGGGAAGTTCCCATTGGCGCTAATGAGAGCATATCTCCCAGGAGAAATGCAGATCTAGATCAGGACTGCAATAGAGGGAAAGGGTTAGAAAGCATTAAAGCATCCCCCCATCCCTGCTGGAGTCCTGACCCAGATCAGGCTCCCTGTCCATAAATGTTTAACGAACGCACACAAGAATCCAAGAGCCAAATTACACATTTAATGTAACACATAGTTTCGCCCTTAGTCATGCCATTTTCAAGCGGTCAAACATCAGTATTAATCTTAATGGAATTTAGCACAATGGATGAGACTAAGATGGATATCATGTGTGCTTCCATCCCACTTAATAGAGGCTGGTTATGGACAGAGTTGTTAAGAACCCAAGCAGCAGGAACTACACATTTAGTACAGATATACCATAACAGTGCCACTTCACAATGCAGGTGGTGAAATTGCTTATGCTCCCCCATGTATTGAAAGGCTAGTAAATTAGGGAGAAGGATTCTAGAATGTCTCTTTTTGGATGGAGTATATTTCAGTGATGCCAATGAGAAAGAACGTACCTGAGTCACTGAAAATATTTTGCTGTATGGGATTTACAAGTTTAAAATTCCGGTTTGCACATGAAGAGGTATAAAAACAATCCAAACTGATGCACCAACAAGATTTAAAGGTAAATTTAATATATGAATCAAGAAAAGAGATAATGTCTATAGATTTGAGACAGAAATTATATATAGGATAACCACAGGAAACGCAAGTTACCAGGTAAATTAAACAACATGGTATATGCATATACCAAAACATATACTTAGCCAAATGTGCCTTTCCAAAATGACTTGTGGGTCATAATGCACACAATCAAGGCATCCCAAACAATAATATAATATATACAAGTATGGCTCTGCAACAAAATTACCCCTGCTAACTTGGCAAAGGGGCACCCTTTAACGTGGTGATTCTCTTTATTTAGCAGGGGGAGAGTAACTGGCCCTCTCTACCCCCAGCACAGTACCTCCAGTGACTGTTGTTGGTGTCTATCTTGTGTTTCTTTTTAGATTGTGAACCCTTTGGGGACAGGGGTCCATCTTATTTATTTGTTATTTCTCTGTGTAAACCGCCCTGAGCCATTTTTGGAAGGGTGGCATAGAAATCAAATAAATAAATAATAATAATAAAATGTTGCAGTAGATCCCTGATGTAGGGAAAATGTACACATACAATAATCAGCAGTTTACAGATTCAGTGCACAATTTTACCCCTTGTTCTTCAGGAAAATTTACACACGTACAGTTGTTTTAATGTTATGGGGGGGATTTAATCCTCCACACTGTCAAACCACTTTTAATGAGAAAACTCACGAGTTGAAGATACCTTCCACCCTCAGAAGAAGAAGCAGTCATAACTGTCTTGCAGGAATATTATTCAAGTTGAGAAAATTTTCACTCCTTTTGTTCAAGGCCTCTTTCTCCCCTTTTCTCACCACTGAGTTCCTATAGGTCTGCACATCTGGATATGCATTTAGTGTCCTCTGAGCCTGCAAACTTTTCACTCCATTGAGTTACAGTGGGGAAGGTTGGGGTGTGTGTTTGCCCCCTTATTTGTTTTATTTTATTTAGTACATTTATATTCCGCCCCATACAAAAAAGTCCCTGGGCAGTTCACAACATAAAACCATTAAAATATTAAACATAATTAAAACAATTTAAAATACAATAAAAACTCTAAAACCAAAGCTTTAAAACTATAAACTAAAAGCCTGATTAAACAGGTAGGTTTTTAGGTCCTTCTTAAAAACATTCAGAGAAGGGGAACCCATAATTTTGTTAGGAAGCACATTCCAGAGTCCTGGGGCAACTCTAGGAATGGCCTGTTTTCAAGTTACCACCAACTGAGATGGTGGCAACCGCACCCAGACCTTCCCAGATGATCTTAACAGGCAGTGGGGTTGATGAAGAAGAAGGCACTCTCTTAAATACCTCGGACCCAAGCCGTTTAGGGCTTTATAAGTAATAACCAGCACTTTGTATTTTGCCCAGAAACTTATTGGCAGTCAATGTAGTTCTTTTAAAATGGGTGTAATATATCTTTAGAGAAAAATATTTTACACCCACAATATATATTACACCCGTAAGAGAAAGACATGTTGTTCTGGTGGCTCCAGGTCTTAACACTCACATCAATTTCGGAGGATGAATACAACTGAAGGAAGCCCAGGCAGGTGCATGGCTGGGGGAGTCAGTCATGTGACTTGCCTTTGGGTCCCCCTTCCAAGGCAGTGGGCCACCAGAAAACTGTCTCCCCTTGCCCTATTATAGTTACGCCCCTGACACTGCCTCAACCTGAGAAATCAGGGAGAGGTTTGGGTCCAGAAGTACTCACAGAGTATGTACCTGCTCTTTCTTGGGGAACATAACCCCATCCAGAACAGGCAGATCTAAACCACTTCCTAAGTCTCAACGTCCCACAATATGTACATTGTCTTGCTTGGATTCAACCTCAGTTTGCTCTCCCTCATCTACCCGTTGCCGCCTCCAGACAGGCATTTAGGGAAGTTAGACCATTTCCTGATTAAGTTGACATGGAGAAATAGATTAGAGAGTCATCAGCATACTGATAACAGCCTGAACCAAATCCCCTGATGATCTCTCCCAGCAGTTTCATGTAGATGTTAGAAAGCATTGGAGACAGTACAGAGCCTTGCGGGACTCCATACCGGAGCTCTTGTTCTGAAGAGCAACAGTCTCCAAGTGACACCATCTGGAACCTACATTAGTGGTAGGAATGGAACCACTGAAAAGCCATGGCTCCCACTCCTTCAGGCACCCCAGAAGGATAGCATGGTCAATGGTATTGAAAGCCACTGAGAAATCAAAAAGGACCAGAGTCATACTCCTCCTGTCAATTCCTAATTGGAGATCATCCAACATGCCAACCAAGGCCATCTCAACCCCGTATCCTACCCCAAAACCAGTTTGAAATGGGTCCAGATAATACACTTCCTTCAAGACAGCCTGGAGCTGAGACACCAGCACCCTCTCGATCAGCTTGCCCAACCATTAGAGGTTGGAGACATGCCTTTAATTGCCCAATTCTGAGGGATCCAATGCAGGCCTCTCCAAGAGTGTTCTAATTGCCTCCTTGAGACAAAGAGGTATCCAGCCCTCCCTCAGAGAAGCATTAATGATCTTAACAAGGCCCTCTCCAATAACCTTGCTGCTAGATCGTATAAGCCATGTTGGGCAAGGGTTGAGAGAACAGGTGGTGAGGCGTAGTGTCCCAGGTATCTTGTCCATATCCTCAGGAGCCACAAACTGAAATTAATCCAATTTAACCAGACAAAAGGAGCTGCTGGACACCTCCACAATAAACTCTGCAGTAACTGTGGAGTCTAGTTCAGCTCAAATTGAGAGAATTTGCAAAAAACTCTTTAAAAATGTCACAACGGGTAACAGATGGATCCAAATACTCATTCGGGGAGGAGGGACATGTACTAGCCCTCTCACACCCTAGACAACTCAGCTGGATGTGAGCTTGCAGAAGCAATGCGGGCAGAAAAGAAGTGTTTCTTTGCTGCACAGATTGCCAGAGCATAGGTCTTCAATTGCACTCTGTGTTGTAATCTGTCAGATTCAAATTGAGTCTTTCGCCACTTGTGCTCGAGCCGCCTACCTTGCCACTTCAGCCCCTGTAGTTCTTCCGTATACCAAGGGGCTAATTTAGAAGTGGGTCAGAGTGTACGCTTAGCAGCAATCATGTCTATTGCCCTAGTGAGCTCATTATTCCAAGTCTGAACCAGGGCATCAACAGAATCACTGGCAGAACCAACCTTCAACCTTTCTAAGGCTTCTTGGAATCCTATGGGATCCAATAGCCTTTTGGGGCGGATAATCTTAATAGGTCCTTCACCCCTGCAGAGGAGGGTTGAGGCTCTGAGTCCAACCTTAACCAGATGGTGGTCCATCCATGACAATGGGGAAATCACAGGACTCCCCACCCATGGAACACCTTCCTGATTAGAGCAAAAAACCAAATTGAGAGTGTGACCTGCAATGTGCATTGTCCTGAGACCACCTGGAACAGGCCCATAGTTGTCATGGCCACTATGAACTCCTGATCTGATCCTGACAAACTGGTTCCAAAGAGAACATTAAAGTCTCCCAGAACTACTAGTCTGGGAGACTCCAACAGCAGCTCTGCAAGCAAGTCAGCCAGCTCAGATAGGGACTCTGTTGGGCAGCGGGGTGAATGGTACACCAACAGAAGTCCCTGTCTATCCTTGCTCTCCAGACATAGGTACACACATTCAATATAGGCCAATTCACTTACAGGAACCCTGGTAAGGGAGATGATATTCTTATGTAATAAGACACTCCTCCTCCCCACCCATGTCCTCTCACCTGCTCTAAGACAGAGTATCTTGCTGGGAGAAGCTGGGCCAAAACTGGACCACCAGCCTCCCCCATACAGGTCTCTGTAATACATACCAGGTCACCTCCATCATCCACAAATACTGGATGATTTCTGTTTACTTTGAACCAACCTGGCATTACAGAGAAGCAAGGTAAGGTTCTGTGTGGGTTTTGTACTGCTCCCCAAGGTTAAAGAGCTGGCAAGGAAGCTGGCAGGGTTAACAGCTATTAAGTTTCTGATCTCCCTTCCCCTGTAACAACCTGCTACCCTACCAACGACATAACATCTTCCCCACTACCACTGGAATCACCCCTTAGGGTCCCCTCCCCCAGATTTTTGTGAATCCGATGTATCTGTGGGTTACCCTAAGTCTGCCAATACCTTCTCTCACCTGCAGGTGCTTTGGTTATGTGTAAATAAGAATCAGAACATTTCCAGTTCTTTTAAAAATTTAGAAGTTTGAATCCCCACTGGTATTATATTGGGCAGCAGCGATATAGGAAGATGCTGAAAGGCATCATTTCATACTGTGCGGGAGGAGGCAATGATAAACCCCTCCTGTATTCTACCAAAAAAACCCCACAGGGCTCTGTGGGCACCAGGAGTCAAAATCGGCTCAACAGCACAAAAAAGAAACTAATAAAGCTGAGCTGTGCAATCGATTGATTTTATAAAGCAAATATCAACAAAACTAATGAATGAGGATATCAATATTTTGCCTACTGGTTTTTTGCAATTTTGATTAAAATCTCTCTTGTTTACTAATTGGCATAAAGACAATTACACTAAGGCACCTACATTTAGGCTGGAGAGGAAATTTAGTTTTGCTGACTAAAGCAAGAACAGCTGTGCAAACTCAAGGGAGCAACAAAGGGAAACAAAAGACCATCTTCCATGGAAGCAAATTTAAATAACAAAGCCCCTTCTAGCAGAGATGCAGGAAGCTGTGTAGGCACCAGCTGTTTTGTCATAGCCACTACTGGATGCCATTCAAAGACCTGATTATTGCACACAGACTGTGGTGCAGTGGCCCCAAAATCACATGGAAAGTGCTGCACAAACCATGTGCATGAAGAGGATATTGCCATTCTCAATAAGATTTCTGGAAATTCTTCACATCATTGCAAACTTCAAGAATTATAACAACATTGCTTCAGGCAGTTAAGCTAGCCAAATACTGATTAAGCTGGTCAATACCAATGACTGTGGCATTAAACCCTTCATTGTCTGATAAGCTTAACAAGGAAGTGGACCAGAAACAACCTTTCATATCAACATGCTATCATAGGGGCTTAGTCCAGTCCGAGACTGTAGCATGTGTAAGGAAGAGAGCTGGTCTTGGGGTAGCAACCATGTATTGCCCCCTTGCTAAGCAGGGTCTGCATTGGTTTGCATTTCGATGGATGACTACAGCACATGTGAGCGCTGTAAGATATTCCCGTTAGGGAATGGGGTCATAGCTCAGTGGCAGAACATCTGAACATTTGCAAGCAGAAGGTCTAAGTTCCTGACATTTACAGGTAGGGCTGGGAGAAACTCCTGCCTGAAACTTTTGAGAGCTACTGTCCGTCGACAATACTGAGCAAGATGGACCAATGGTCTGATTCCGTATAAGGCAGCTTCCTATGTTCCTAAATGGCCACTTCTGGCAGCAAATAATTGATCTGAGTGAGACTTTCAGCTGAAACAGTGTAGGAGAAAATATTAATCCCCCTTGTTGTGTGGCACTATCCTGGGTCAGATCGGGTCCTCCCACCCCCACCCCACAAATCAGTTCACTTCCTTGTTAAGTCCATCGATCAGTGAATGGTTTGATGTTTTGTGGAGTTTGGCCCTGAAGTGGATACTAGGCAAACAACTCAATGGTAAGTGAAAACAACATTTAAAAACCCCATTCTTAAAAAGTAGACTTTTGGGGCCACAAGAACTATTACTTTCTGAGATTTCTGATGGCCAAATTTGTATCTGAAACCATAGACTCCAATCACCCTTTGTAGTTGAACACATTCACCGTTACTCACAGTAGATTCACCTAAAGTTTAAGGTGGCATCTTTGCAGAGGCATATTTCAGCTTCTACCAACTTTGACAATAGCTATGGGATAACTAAACAGAAATAAATAATAAGAAGGTAGCTTTTGCAAAGACTAACAGTTGGCTGTGCCACTATGGACACTTTCTTCATGTCTTCCTCTGAGCCAATATTTAAGAAATCTAGTCCTCTGCAGGGACACTAAATTGTGCTGCTTTAACTAATCTTGTATCCTAACGCATGAAGCACTTCCTTTCTATAAATAGCATGCTGCAGTTCTCACTCATCTTAGTGATTGCAACATAAATCACATAATAGCAACATTTAAAAAATAATTTCTACACCATTTTGAAATATTCAGTCATTTACTGATAAAGTTGCAAGCTTTTCCCTGTGTCTGCTTTTGTGCCTTGAACAGCACCAAGCTCAGTGTACTGAGTAGGAGCTGTGTTCAGGGAACACTTCCTCAAGCACACAAAGGGGCGATTTTCAGCCATTCTCCATTCTTATGTAGTCATTTTTGCTTCCCAGGAATATGTCCCTGATGGTTGTGGGACCCTCAGGGACATATTTTTGAGAGGTACAGGAAGCTGTCGAGGGACGGGGAGATGGCCAATATCATATAATGATAGGAAGAATTTCACCTCCTTAATTACTATATGTTAAGACCAGAGGCGCTCTTATCTCTGGACCTTGGGGCTTTGGCCTGTGGCCTCCTAAGTCTGGAGGGCCTCTAAAGGTCCAGGGGGGCCTCCTGCAACCACCCTGCACTGCCCTGCCACACCAGCATGCCTTTAAAAACAAAAACAAAAAACAACTGTCACTGTGCAGTGGCAGCACTAGCTGCAGGAAGGGTGGGGGCAGGCAGGGAGGGGAGAGTCCCCTTTAAAGGAGATGTTTACTGGGAGAGGGTGGGATGGGGCGTGGCAGTGGTGGTTGCAAGGAGGGGGGCCTAGGAGGAGAGATACCCTTGCTACCTTCCATCAGCTCTGGGATGGGAGATGGCAAGCTCCATCCAGCTCCACTCCCTCCTCCCAAGTGGCTTTGGAGGAGGGAGCAGAGCTGAACAGAGCTCGCCGCCTCCCATCCCGGATGGAGGGTAACATTTCCTTAAGAGGAAACTCTCCCCTCCCCACCCTCCCTGCAGCTAGTGCTGCTGTGTTGTTTTTTTTAACAGTGTGCAAAAGTGGGGGACTTTCTCCTAACACCTCACCACCACCATCACGGGGGGGGGGGGGGGCTCCGAAGCCTTTCAGGTCTGGGCTTCCATATGACCTGGGTGTGCCACTGGTCAAGGCTACTGAGACACGGAAGCACAGCAAGAGTTGGCAATCTTCTGTATTGAAATACAGACTAAATAGAAGGGAAAGAGAATAAAGTACCTTGTGTTCATAAAAGCACTTTTGACAAATCCCCTCCCACTACAAATCCACCCTCACCACAAGTCAAATATATTTAGAGTAAAAATACTCAGCAGCCATATTCTGCAAGTTTTTGTCCCCATCAAAAATCCAGTTGCTGGCCTGGAACAAGTATTTTTCACTCAGTGAGTTGCAGCATTAAAAATTTACACAGATTGTACCTCTAGCATCACAGAGCATTCGGACCCCGTGGCTGGCAGCCAGACTAACTTTGCGCATGCTGAAAAACATTCTGAAAAGATATCCTGTGGGACCCTCAGGAGGCATGGGCAGCTGCAGAGCTAAAGGGAGAGCAGCAACAATGTTTCATGTTGTGCGCATGAAACATTTTTTGGCATGTGCAATGTTAGTCTGGATGTCAGCCACTATTTACAATTTTTTTCTTACACACACATTATAGATAGATAGATAGATAGATAGATAGATAGATAGATAGATAGATAGATAGATAGATAGATATCTGCTGAGGATAACACTGTGTATCTGATGAAGTGTATCAGTCAAGTCAAGTCAAGTCATGTTTATTTACGGTCATAGACCAAAATTTACATACATAATAATACACGTAATATAGTAATAATATATACATAATATATTAAGTGTATCAGTCCACAAAAGCTTATGTCACAACAAATGTGTTAGCCTTAAGGTACCACAATATCTTGTTGCCAAGACAAGCATGGCTATGCCTCTGAAATTTATTTTCGTCAGCATCCTCAACCAGAGATAAGACTGATATGGAGCATTAAATTCTGTTTCTTTAATGTAGTGTTCATGAATATTTTCTTTTTAAAAAGAGCAAAAAGAGGGAGATACTTCAAACAGAGAATATCTTTAAAAACGTATTACATTGTTCTGCTTTTAAAAGATGGCTTGCTAAATAGGACATCAAAATACAATAAGAGATTATAGTAAGGCTGAGGTATTGGATATCTAGAATCTCTAAATAATGTCATTCTGCTCCATTCACAATGTACAGAGAACACTGCATAACAAGGGACAAAAAACAGGATACAGGATGAATCACATACTGTTCCAAATCGTGTGTAATTGCCCATAAAAACATAATTACTATAATGTGAATAGAAAAAGATCAATAGGTGCACATTTGTTATGTGTTAATGGTAGGTACTTCAGAAACCTTAAAATATCTCATAGCTGTGATTGAGAAGGGATGCAAACTTCATAATTAATTTGAATGATTTACTCTTTTTAGTTACCCCTGCAAACTGGGCAAAGAGGCACCTTTTTAACGTGGTGATTCTCTTTATTTAGCAGGGGGTGAATAATTGGCCCTATCCACCCCCAGCACAGTACCTCCAGTGACCATTGCTGGTGTCTATCTTACATTTATTTTAGATTGTGAGCCCTTTGGGGACAGGGATCCATCTTACTTATTTATTATCTCTATGTAAACTGCTTTGGAAACTTTTGTTGAAAAGCAGTATATAAATATTTGTTGTTGTTGTTCCAGCTAATATAATTTAGCCATACCCAGCAATGTCAGCTAACAAAAACAGATCTACTGGACTTCTTGGAGAAATGTTGACCAACATTATATTACTATGCTGATCATGACATTGCTATACTTATCAATAAAATAACCCCTGAATATAATACTCCCCCTAAAGCTCTGTGAGGAGTACCTTGGGGTATGTTGGTCTCCTTTATCAATCCTTTATCTTAACACTAATACAAGGAGTGTTTTCTTTGCCAAACATAATTGGATGTACTGGATATATGTGCTATAGTACCAAATAATGGATGTACAATTTCATGTACAATTTTGTATAAAACTTGTTTTAAAAAGTTAGTAAAATGAGAAATCACTTAGTGATTTTTTGTGTTGTTCTATTCTTTCCTTGAAAGTGGATGATTTTACATTTACATATAAACATCCAAGTCATCTTATGTTTGGCAAAGAAGATACTCCTTGTATTAGTGTTAAGATAAAGGACTGGCTGAACACATTTCCAAAATGTTAATCTACATCCATGATCATAATATCTGTGCTTTTAAATGAGCTTGCCTGCTGGTACCTACATAATTGCTGGACCTTTCAATTATAACTTTGAATCTGAACAACCAGCCTAATTATCCTATCTAGCAAAAAATGGGAGGGAAACCCATGGTTCAGGTAAAAGGCTTTGATGTAGGATGAAAGATTATCAAATGGATCAGCCATAATTACATGATAGAGCTACATCTGAAAAGAACAGAAACTGAAATTAAAATTTTTAAGCCTGACATATCCATCTGTGGCCCTAAGAAGAAGCATTGGCCAATATCCTGACAAAATTACTTGATAGAAGTGCGACTGAAATTAAATAATCTTTTAGAGTAACTCCTGAGTAATAATATTGAGTAATTTAGTCTGGATGTCAGCCATTTTGTTTAGTACTTGGTCCTGATGCAATGGCGTGAGGATAAGCCACCAAAATGTCCATATTTAGTAATACTAACTAGAGATGACTTTCTCAAACTATCCTTAATAATTTGAGATACTACAAAAGCCCTCTTCAGATGTTAGGGCTAACAGCACGGCACATGCTTACGCTTGCTGAAAGCAGGTCGGAAGCCCTGCCTTGTCACTCATCGCCTCCTCCTTGCCAGTCATGGATACGCTGGCATCTGTCTGAAGAGGCAAACACCATTTCCATGATGGTGGGCACTTCTGTAATTGGGAGGTTCAGGTGTGGTATATCCGTTAGTGGCTAGAGGAGGCGGTGAGTGATGGGGTGGGACTTCCGACCCATTTTTGGCCCATGTAAGTGTCTGAAGGGGCTAAACGTCTGAAAGGGGTTAAAATATACAGATATTTACACTTACCATCAATGCAGCATCTCTAAAGGAAGAGACATCTATTTCAGAAACAGTGTAGCTGCTACAAGGCCAAGCTGAAGTCCTACCACTCCTGCTTTAGCAACAAATCTGGGCCCCAACCTTTGAATATATTTTGTTGTTGTTGTTGTTGTTGTTGTTGTTGTTAATTCGATTTCTATACCGCCCTTCCAAAAATGGCTCAGGGCGGTTTACAAAGAGAAATAAATGTTGTCCAAATAGACCACCACAGTCCTTAACCTCACAGATTCTGGTGGCTTAGGGGATTTCTATCGGTCCTATCTTGAAGTATAATCTTAGAGATGACACTATCCACAGCAACTGCTCTAAGAAGCATGTAAAATTTAAAGTGCTGGTTCTCACCTACAAAACGCTTATGGGCTTAGCACCTGTATATCTCCGGGATCGCCTCTCTTGGCCAGTTGCATCCCATCCTGTGAGGTCCTCTCAGTTGGCCCTCCTTAGTGTCCCGGGCATGGTGGTTAAGTGTAGTGTTGTGAGTGGTGCCTGGGCCTGGAGGAGGTCCTTCTCTGTGGCCGCCCCTCTTCTTTGGAACCCCCTCTCCCCCAGATACATTCAGCCCCCTCCTTAGTGGCTTTTAAGGCCCTTCGACCTACCTTTTCCGCCAGGCTTTTGCCCTTAAATTTTATTTATTTTTAATTTTTTTTTAAAAAAAATATTGCTGCTGTTATTGTTTACCGCCACAGGGATGGGGAACCTTGGCACTCCTGCAGATGTTGGCCTACAATTCCCATAATCCCTAGCTATTGGCCTCTGTGGCTGGGGATTATGGGAGTTGTAGTCCAAAAACAGCTGGAGTGCCAAGGTTCCCCACCCCTGAGAGGCAGTATACAATAAATTTTTAATATGCACATCTCCAGCATTGGATCAGAAGTACTTCTCTGCTGGTCGTGTTAAGTTTTCAGCAATCAGTTTGGTGCCACCTTAGAGCAACTAGTTTAGAAAAAACCTGCACAAGAAGGAAAGCTGCCAAGATCTTGAAAGCATTCCCCTGCTCAGTGAAGAGACCACCTGTGTGCATGGGCAGGATGAGAAACATTTTTGCTTAGGGTAGCTCTGCTGGATAAACTGTTCCAGATACGAAGCCGTACCTGCTTCCTAGATAATTTTATGTTTCATACATATCTTGTACTGAAAAAGTCAATTATGTAGATGGCTAAAGCCATATAGAATTGTTTATTTCAAGACTTCATAGCACAAGATCAGACAAATATTTCTCTCCTTCTCTCTCTCTCTCTCTCTCTCTCTCTCTCTCTCTCTCTTGTTTCAGGGGCCCATAATAGGATTCCTGTATGTTTCCCCCTCTTCATGCCTAAACTTATCAGCTGTCTTCTTGAATGCAAACTGCTGTTTTATATTTTCTTTTAGAACATTATTAGGTTTTCCTTTGCCCGTCCTTTTGAAATTAAGAATTGATATATCTGTTTCCTCTGCTATATGGCATTTAAGAAATAACTTGATTAGCTTATGCACAACCCACCACACTGCTACTAAGCAACCTCCAGTCATTTCAATGACTCCCACAGAAGCTCCACTGAAATGGCTGGAATTTGTTCAGAAGTAACATAGGCTGAATTCTTCAACACACATTCTTCAAGTGTAGCATTTCAATATCTGCTGCATCCTTTCTGTTAGGGAAACAAGAACATAATTAACGACCCACATAAAATTGATACCAGTTATGAAAGGTGGATGCTAGAAAAAGGTTTTCCTTGAACATTGGCTAGTGGACATAGGAACACTGCGAGGAGCATGTCCTAGGAAGTATTTAAGAACAATCACAGTTCTGGTAAAAGTTCCTTTCTAATATCTCCAGAGCTGCTCTAGAAAAGGTTTTGAGTTTTTGGGGCTCTTCCTTTCCAGCACTGGGACAACAGCTTAAGGAGTCACTGACCTTCACACTTAAGTTCAAGAAGATGAAACTTCAAAATATTCAGAATGTTGCTGAGTGTTCTTATGAAGCAGTGACAGTGATCAATTATTCATGTAACTATGGCCAACTTTAAAGAGAAAAGGAAAGAGTAAATGGAAAGAGGATAGATTCTGATCAGCTAACATGAATCAACAATCAGACATTTATCGGAATGTCAAGGGTCTTTTTGGTCAGATGTGCTGACTGCATAACCTTTGTGCAACTTCTTAACCCGTCATCAAACTTTGTATGCCTCTTCTCAATGACCCAGTAATTCATTTATTTATCTTCCTACTGCTGTTTTGCTTTCTTGCTTTTAAAAAATTCATTCCTGCTGTTTTGTAAAACTAAATAAAAAGAACATTTTAAAAGCAAATGCTCTCCTTTACAAGACAAAGTCTGTTTGCAGCACAGTTCTATCCTAGCCTCCAGGGCTGGAAAAATATTTCAGCTCCTAGGTGCTAGAGTCAAATTTTCCAAGGGCATACCCTTGAGCAGTGATGCAATAAATGTCAAAATTCTTAAGTGCCAGCATCATTAATTTAGATGCATGAGCTTTGTGTGTGTGTGCGCGCGTCTTTGTCTTTGACATGCTAATCCAGCATTCTCCCTCCCCCACCCCCCTATCTAAAATCAAGCACACCAAAAATTACTGGTATTTTAATATCTATATCTATATTATTTTCACTTCCAAATGGCTACAGAGGTTTCCAACCACACCAGGATATAAAACCTTACAGAACAGAAGTTAGGCAAAGCCCTGATGAGTTATATCTACCCAAGAGTCCTCATTAGCAGAGTCAATTAAAGTGCAGAAGCAGAAGTCATATTTGTACACATACACATCAATTACGAAATTATCTTATTGGCAGCCACCAGTTTCTTCCTCTTTCATTTCTGTGTATACACAGATCAGTCTCTGGAGTTTAACCATTTTCTTGATCCTCCTTTGGATCAAAATGAGTTTTTCTCATTTCTCTCTTCAGTATTTTTTTTAACTGTAATTTTGTTTGACAATCTTTAGCAAAACAAATATCTGTTCAGATAAAAAATAAAATATTCCAAGAAAATGCATTTGAATTAATGAGATGGAATGATCACTCTGCTGCTGCCCCAAAGCTTTGGAATGCGCTCCCTGCTGAAATAAGAGCCTCCCCATCTCTGACAACTTTTAAAATGTCTTTAAAGACGCATCTGTTTACCCAGGCTTTTAATTAAATAGTGTTTAAATAGCTTTAAGATTGTTTTAAAAATATTTTAAAATTTTAAATTGTTGTAATGTGTCAATCTTTTCTGTTATCATTTATTCTGTTTTAATCAATGTTTTAACTTTTCTGCCATGTATTCTGTTTTAACTAATGTTTTAACATTTCTGTTGTAAACCGCCCAGAGATGTGAGTTTGGGTGGTATAGAAATATGTTAAATAAAACAATAACAATAACAATAAAAAATCTCTTACAAAGTCCCATGTGCTTTCCTATGTTAGAATATAAAGTAAGCAAGCATATATAATAGTATTGTAAATTATATTGATAAAATAAAGTCAGTCACTTATAAATGGATCTAAACAAAAAAGAAAATCATTTAAACTTCAAAAATGAAGTTAAGCAAGCTAAAGTGTAGAGCTAAAGAGTGCTCCACACTAGACTGGTTCGGTTTCTCAGTTTTTGTTGTTGCTAAACTATGTTCTGTTTCAGTAATGTCCAGCTGGATAATAACTTGTGTAGATCCACCAAAAAGGAAATAAAGGAAGTGTTATAACATCAGTTAAAGCAGGAATGGTCAACCTGAAGCTCTAGAGCTGTTGTTGAAATTCAGCTCCCTTCATGCCCAGTCAAAATGAGCAGGCATTATGGGAGTTGTGGTCCAACAACAGCCAAAGGGCTGTTGGCCAACCTGAGAACAGCAACATACCAGTATTTTATCTGTCAGTTCTAAAATTCAATACTCCTCACTGCTGCCCCAACTTCTTCTCTTTTCTCCCCAGTGTTGAAGCACCCAGTGCTAGCCTGTGCAAATGACTCATTTGCCTTTGGCAAGTGGGGGGAGGGGAAAAGAGATACATATGCAATTTATGTAGAAGTCCACATTCTTGAGAATCTTGGAAGATTCTTCTTGAGAATCTTCTGAATAGGGGATTCATATTCAAGGAACCAAGTTCCCCATCACGAAGAGCTATGCCAGTAAAAGGCTCACCTTCCTTACTATACTCTTTGTAGAGAAGAGCATAAAACTCTTTTTCATAGAAAAGTACATACAGGAGAGGTAGTTAACTGCCTCTCTTTGTGGTGACAACCACCAGCCTGGGGCTTTAAGAAGAGCTTAGATAAATTCATGGAGGACAAGTCTATCAGTGGCTACTAGACTGAGGGCTATAAGCCACCTCCAGCCTAAGAGGCAGGATGCCTCTAAATACCTGCAGGGGAGCAACAACAGGAGACAGGGCATGCCCTCACCTCTTGCCTGTGGGCTTCCCAGAGGCATCTGGTGGACCACTGTGTGAAACAAGATGCTGGACTAGATAGGCCTTGGGCCTGATCCAGCAAGGCTGTTCTTATGTCTTTATAAATCCACAATATACTGGTGGACTCATCTTGGTTCAGAGGCAGGCCTGCATTCTACCAGATACTAAAGAATTCAACAAATGGATATCATAATTATTGCACCCTGCTTTGATATTTGCCCCGGCTCCTGGTTGGTCAGTTTCAGAAGAAAGAATAATGAAGTCGATGGACCACTGATCCCTGACCTTTCTTGTGACCACTGTAGTACAAAAATGGTGAAGAAAACAGATTTTTCTTATTTTTGTCCACTAAGCTGTGCTCAACAGCCCTGCCCCCATAAGATCTCCAAATATTTGGAGATACGAACTAAACAGCAAGTTCACACATGCATGTGGATATCACTTGATTTGCCATCACTTCAAGACTTGCAGCTAAACATGTGAACTGACACTATGGGAAAGCAAAATGTTTGAGACAATATGAAAATTTGGGTGCTGCAGCCATAAAGGGATCATGTGTGAGCCACCCTAAAAAGCAGACAAAGCCAATAACATTATTTTGACTTAACCAAGTATTTATTTCAGTTAATTAGGAAGATGGTTACTCAGGCAGAACAAACACTGAAAAGGAATAGGAATAATACTAACATGCTTGAAAATTTTAATGAGAAGTTTCCGTAACAACCGGGGCTATTCCTACTCAATAGATAATTAATCTCAAATGATCCCATGGTACATGGCCAATCAGATCCCTTCCTTTCTGACTGAGAATCCTATGTTTAAACTATGATGAAGTATACATTATTTTAGCCTAGGAGAACAGAGATGATGGCCAAATTATTCTCGGCTGTTGCCAGAGTTGATCTGGCACATACTCCCCTGCTAAGACTGAAACAAAAAATGGAAAACAAAAAAAGTCACCTTTGTTCATCATGAGTATATTCATTCTGTGGAAGTTACGAAAGACTAAAGAAAATGCAAGCTACTCTGGCAATGCTCCATAAAGTTTCACAGCGAGATCTGTGTACACCAGGGATTGTGCACAAATCTTTCTTCTTAGCAGCAGGTCAACAAGCCACTCAACAAGTGGCTTTTGAAATTCAAGGGAGCTTTAAAGTGGTTTCTGATGCAGAACAAGGAGCTGCTGTTGGGAACACAAATGTAAGAAGTCCAAGCACACGTGTGCAAACCCTTGTTGAAGCAGATATCTGGATTGCAGCCTCTTAAACTCATTGTTGCATTAAAGAACATTCACCATTCTTAGTCACAATTGCAGGAAAACAGGAGAGTAAATCTAAGCGAAGAGCAAGGAACAGCATAAACAGAGAAGGAAAGGGGAAACGATTGACAGGATGGCATAGAGAAAGGACTAGGAACATAGGAAGCTGCTTTATACCAAGTTAAGCCATTGGTCCATCTAGCTCAGAACTGTCTACACCAGGCCTGCTCAACTTTGGCCCCCCAGCTCTTGTTGGGACTATAACTCCCATAATCCCCAGGCATAGTGGCCAATAGCCAGGGGTTATGGGAGTTGTAGGCAAACATCTGCAGGAGGGCCAAAGTTGAGCAGGCCTGGTCTACACTGACTGGTGGCAACTCTCCAAGATTTCAGGTAGGATCTCTCTCAGCCCTACCTGGAGATGCTAGGGAGTGAACCTGGGACCTTCTGCATGAAGATGTTCTTATACTGTGCTATGGCCCACCCACTAAGGGGGTGCTCACATGCAGTGACAATCCAAATGCAAACCAAGGCAGATCCTTTTTAGCACAGGGGACAAATCATGCTCACTGCTACAAGACCAGCTCTCCTACCCTAGTGGGAGAGGGAGATAAATTCTGCAAGGCCCTTTATGGAGACATGCTAGAAAGGCACTTTCCCCACCCTCTCTCCCATCTCTCCAGTGCCTCCAAAAAATTAGTTTGTGGAGTCTCTAATTAATGCTACTACACAGTATATACCCAAGACTGCAATTGGCCACATTTTGTGATGTGTGAAAAAAGCACAATTTTTGCTCTTCACTTATGAATAAATAAAAAGGCAGCTGCCATTCTAAAAGCAATGGTTTTTAAATCTTACCCGTCTCTATTCACCAGGGATGCCATCAAGAGAAAATAAAGTGAACTTACATCCCATTCAAATGAATAGTACAGCTAACATTTCCCTGTGGGACTTCAAACTACACTGAAACTGGCATATACCATTGGTCAGAGCAAAACAAAAAGGAAATACAAATTACAAAATATATAATAAACAAAGGAAAAACAAAACATGAGCCAATCATCCAATAAAATCATCAGATAACTACCTATCTCCAACCGCTATAAAATTAAACAGTCTCCCTGAAATTTGTGCAGATCATTTTTTCTTTTTGTGCTACTAGAACAATAACAATTCTACATACCACAAATTTGTCCAAAAAAGAAATAAGGTAACAATTTTTCATAGACTCCCCCATAGTAGGCATTCCATTGAGCATTTCAGAAATTGCACATACCAGTGGTTCCCAAACTGGGAGCCTCCAGATGTTGCTGAACTACAACTTCCATCAGCCCCAGCTACAATTTATTGGCTCCCAGTTTGGGAACCACTGACATGGACAATAGTTTATAGGACTTGACCTTCTCCTCAAATAAGCAGATGCTCTTGCCTGGAAGGAAAGGATAATAAAAAGCCCTAGACCATTGGTTGATTAAGACCAGGGCCATCTACTCTGACTGACAGCAGTTCTTCAGGGTGAGGTAGGGGTCTTTTTCAGTCCTGCTACCTGAGGTTACTGTGGACTGAGCCTGCGGCATTATGTTGTATGCATTTTTTCTACCATCCCTCCCCAGTATGTCATAGTGGCAGAGTTAGATATTAATATGTTTTAACATGATAATACATGACAACTCACATTGTCAAAGCAGTCCCTTACTTCCTGAGAGCCTCATTCTCTCTAGACTTGATTTGCTTCCTTGCAATCAAGGTAGCATCTTTCAACTCATCAGGGAGTGGATACTGATGGCACAACAAAAGGCATTTTTGTTGTTTTGATTGGTTTTGCCTAGGTCAGGGTTTCTTAACCTTGGGCCCCCAGATGTTGTTGGACTACAACTTCCAGAATCCCCAGACATGGCCTTTGTGTCTGGGGATTCTGGGAGTTGTAGTCCAACGACATCTGGGGGCCCAAGGTTAAGAAACTCTGGCCTAGGTCTTATAGGAACTATCAGCCATTTGATCCAGATAGCACAAACCATGTTCATGTTATTGTGCCTGGGTAGAGCCTCATGTGTGGGAGGGGAGGAGAGGGTGTCAGCTAGCCATGGGCCTGTGCAAATGCATTTGTTCCCCATGCTCTGCACTTGTTTGCTTACAACCTGCTAGACTACTCAATGATGGGGAAAAACTCTTCCTGTGTTCAGCACTCAGTTCTGCACACAAGAACTAAACATGGGGGCATTTGGGGTGCACGGCCAAAGAGCCATCCATGAGGGAAGACATGGCTCCGGTTTCTCCTATCCCCATATTCACCGAACACAGGGATAATAATGTATGAAGAGGACTATACTGGTTTCAGTAACCTAGTTACCTCCATAGATTGCAATTTCAGCCAATAAAAGATTAAGGCACCACGTTCAGAACTTAAAAGAATGACGTCCAACCTCAGTTGTTAGTATGCTCAGTCTTCCCAGATTTGTGTCCTGAGGCAGTGACATTTTAGACTGAATGGTTTAGAAGATACTGTAATTAATAAGGTGTGCATGAAATAATTTGGAAAAAGCTTAACACACCTAAACATGTATGCATGAATAATTAATCAAAGAATGATAAGTCGCAGATATATGACCTGAAGACAACCATGCTACACATTTATTTTGCCACTTGCTCCAAGCCAAGCTATTACTTTTCAATAATCAATTCTCCCTTTACCCGCCCCCCCCCACCACCTTTTATTCCTTACTTCAAAGTGTACTTCCTTCCTCCCCACCTCCACTTAATTGGGAAGAAAATGGCAACAGACTGTAGACTGAAATGATCAATTGCAGGAGAAGAATCCATTCCATTTTAACAGGGCTTCTCAAATTTGGGTCTCCAGAACTGTTGGACTACAAATCTCACCATCCCCAACTACAATGACCTTTGGTTGGGAAAGATGGGAGTTGCAGTCCAACATTTCTGGGGACACAGCTTTAATGGAATAGATTCTTCTCCTGCATCATTTCAGTCATTTGCTATCAACCCGTTGTGGCTGGGGATGATGGGAGTTGTAATCCAAACACATCTGGGGACCCAGGTTTGAGAACTCCTGTATTCAAGGACAGTTCTAGCATAATTATTCTATATTCAAAATACTATGTATTAAAAAACCCAAACAAACAAAAAGCAATCCTCCCCCCACCAGTCTCTGTACTATGTGTACACACTTTAATCCTTTAAGAATGGGAATTAATCTGACGCAAATGCATGTCTTCATTTGCTATCAACTCAAATTGCTCTAATCTGTAGCACTTTATTCTCTCTCTCTCTCTCCCCCCCCCCCCATGGCAAGCTTCCCTCCATTCCAGCAATCAACTAAAGTGAGGAGACAGGATCTTTTTATGGTGAGGAAGTGAGCGCATTGGCATTCCGACAACAGAGCTTAATCTGGAATTAAAGCTTGAGCATCTCTTAAATGCCACTTCCTCTTTTAGTACAGGTTTTTCCTCCTCTAAAGCTTTTTGTTTGAACCAATAGAAGACCACTATTTTGAATAATCTGCCACCATTACACAATTACAGCAGTCAGCTGTTTCAGTTCAGGTTTGTAAGTTGTTGTGCAGAAGTGCTGTGAACATTCTGTTGTCAAACACTTGTGCTCCTAAAATAGCACCAGTCATAGCTTAGAAGGGCAGAAGGGCACCTTTGCAATACTACTAAGGGACTAAAGAACAGCCTTCTGACTCCAGTTCATACACATCTTTACAAGCTGGAAGCATTCGGTCTGGGGCAGGAATCAAAACTAAAATTTAAGACGTCAGAAAGGCCTTTGCATGATCAACTTATATGCAAAGGTAAACTGGAGACATATCAGGCTCATAAAGTTTAAATGCTAATGAAGAAGTTATTATGATATGTCCATATAAGTTCAAGCAAAGAAAACATGGCATTCAGATAACAAAGGCATGGTGATTCCCTATACTGGTTGAACATTTGGCATCCATGTACAGGTGAAACTCGGAAAATTAGAATATCGTGCAAAAGTCCATTAATTTCAGTAATGCAAATTAAAAGGTGAAACTGATATATGAGACAGATGCATTACATGCAAAGCGAGATAAGTCAAGCCTTAATTTGTTATAATTGTGATGATCATGGCATACAGCTCATGAAAACCCCAAATCCACAATCTCAGAAAATTAGAATATTACATGGAACCAAGAAGACAAGGATTGAAGAATAGAACAATATCGGACCTCTGAAAAGTATAAGCATGCATATGTATTCAGTACTTGGTTTGGGCCCCTTTTGCAGCAATTACTGCCTCAATGCGGCGTGGCATGGATGCTATCAGCCTGTGGCACTGATGAGGTATTATGGAAGACCAGGATGCTTCATTAGCGGCCTTCAGCAATTCTGCATTGTTTGGTCTCATGTCTCTCATCCTTCTCTTGGCAATGCCCCATAGATTCTCTATGGGGTCAGGTCAGGCGAGTTTGCTGGCCAATCAAGCACAGTACACTGTATACTTTTCAGAGGTCCGATATTGTTCTATTCTTCAATCCTTGTCTTCTTGGTTCCATGTAATATTCTAATTTTCTGGGATTGTGGATTTGGGGTTTTCATGAGCTGTACACCATGATCATCACAATTATAACAAATTAAGGCTTGACTTATCTCGCTTTGCATGTAATGCGTCTGTCTCATATATCAGTTTCACCTTTTAATTTGCATTACTGAAATTAATGGACTTTTGCACGATATTCTAATTTTCCGAGTTTCACCTGTAAGGTGCTACACAAAAAGCCTTATGCTGTAGTGTGACATTAAAAGAAAGATAGTAGTATTAGGCAAAGTGAAACAGACTAATTTTAATAGGGCACACTTACCTGTCATCTCACACACTCACCCAGAATAGAGTAATTTGAATGGAAACAGAGTATAATTGGAATTCTTGTTTATCCAGAGTGGGGGAGGGGGGAACCCATTCCACAGTATTAAAACTGGACAGTGTGATATTTCAGGGAAGGCTGAATTTTACACCACATTAGAGAGATCATTCCAAAGCATTATATTAATTGGTTGTTATTCTGTGTTGTTGTTTTGCTATTTCTACTAGACATCTTGAGTTCATTCTGCAACGATTAATAAAATGCAGAACTTATTTATGGTTTTTCAAAAACCAATTTTTTCTGCTTCTTTCTATCGCCTTTGATATATCACAAGAGATAGATAGATAGATAGATAGATAGATAGATAGATAGATAGATAGATAGATAGATAGACAGATAGCAAGAGGATTATTAAAAGCCATATAGAAGGTGGACATGCTGAACGGTACCAAGGGAAGGTACTAGAGCAACAGGGAAGAAAGAGAAAATCACCAACTGTTCTCTGCTTGTTCAGACACACACAAAGGAGATTGAAACGTCAAGTAGCAAGATTACAATGCATCTAAATCTGTCTTTAAGGGTAAAGTGTCCCGTTACCAGGGAAACATGAGGTTTCCAACCCTGTGTTTCCTTCATAACGTTAATGCAAAGATGTGGAGATGGGAACTTGCAGGAGATGGGAAATGGGTGGGAAGAGGCCGTAACCTTTTCACCACCCACTAGTTCTCCCTTGCAAATGTCCTTTCTCAGACAGTTTTAATAGACTTCTCTGGCCATGCTCCGACACTGGAAATGAGATTCTTGCAAGAGAAGTGGCCAGGTAGGGGAGACTTACTAGGAAGAAGAATTGGGTGTGGGAACAGTTAAGCACCCTCCCACATGCCAAATCACTAGAAATTCACCCTGACTCTCTCCCGTATTAATGTTGTTACTGCAAATGTGGCTTTGTGAACGCTTACCTCAGCACTTGCCCATACAAAAACCTCATTACCCAGATGGCTATTCCTCAAAATGAACATAGTGGTTTACAATTTGTCTTTTCACTGATCCATATATCTACTCTTAAATGTGAATGAACTTGAAATCATTAGCAGTGGTATCCAAAGTCACAATAGATGTGAGCTTGTTATGAAAGGTAGCAAATTAAATGATTAAGATTGTCAGTGCATAGAATCACAGAGGCAGAAGAAGCTAAAAGTCTCTTTCAGCTTACCGTTGCAAGGCAGGTTCATGCACAAACCCAGCCTTAAGATATCAGTCAGTGCAATCTTGACCACAATTAACCATATCAGGAAGAAGATGTACCACTATCACTCATGACTGAGCACATAGCTCCAGATTACTCAGTCACATCAGCTGAGACACACACACACACACACACACACACACACACACACACACACACGGATCACACGCTAATCTGGCCGGGAAGAAAATGCCTTTTCAGTAGCAAACCAAAGCAGATCAATCAGTGATGCTTCCAGCACAAGCATAACTTATCCACTGAATCACTATAGCAGCCACTATCCAAGAGAAAGTGTATGTGGTCACACCACCTAACACTGTATCTCTAGCTGCAGGTTCCTAATGCACACTCATAATTCAAGGGTGTGTTCTGGCTAGGCCAACCAGGTTGATGAAAGCACTGAAATGGGATGATAGACCATGGGTGGACATTTCATTTATTTCAAACATGCACATCACTTTGGGCAGTAAAAACACCTTTGAGATGGCTAATAAACTTTATTGAACCATTAAACACTATATTACAAACCATAACAACAAAAAGCAACTAGCTGTAGTAAGACAACAAAGGACATCATCTGTTAAAAACTTAGAGGAGAAAACGTTTCTTCACCTGGTACATAAAAGCTAACAGAGGAGCTACCAGCTAATTGTTCTTAGGGAGAGTTTTCTACAGTCAATGCACTACCACTGAAAAGACCATACCTTTGTTTGCCACCTGCCTAGCCCCCAAATATATTCATTGGAGCAGGCTCTCATGTGAAGAGAGTATATAGGTTGCCATGGGAGCAGGCACTCCTTTAAATCCCCAAAATGGACAGAATTTCATATTTCAAGACCAGTCCTTTTACAGAAAGAAACTGGAATGCAGTGAATTGTTGTTAACTGCCAAGATGTGTTATGTGTTCCAAGCAGTCAGTTCCAGTAAATAGCTTGACTGCTATACTCTGAACCAATTAAAATTTCTGAGTAGTCTTCAAGGGCATCCCCAGATACACTGCACTGCAGTTATCAAGTCTGTATGGAATCTTTTCTCCTGTTCCCAAGAGCTAAATCTATAGCTCCGATACAAACTCAGAGAGGAAATCTTGTCCATAATAACCGTTCTATGTAGAGATACAGACTTTCCAATGTGAGCACATGCATACTTTCATCTCCTTCCTGCTCATTTCATCTTCTCCATTCACTAGATAGTTCTGAAGCCCAATGTTTCCTTATCCTCAATCATTTACCAAAATTTGGTAGGGGCAAATCACTATTTATGGACAACCTTCATTTTAAAAAAGAACATTCTGAAAGACTGCTGCATGAAGCAGTAATCCCATAACTCCCTATTCTTCTGCCGTACCAGAATTGAGAGCACAAAGAAGCTTCCTCTGTAGCAACACAGTAATGAAAGAGAACTAGAGACGGCAGCAATATCAGATCCAAGACTTTGGTTCCTGCCAGCATCCCTTTCAACATCATTGTCCCTTCTTTTCTAACTTTAAAAATAAATAAATTCATGACTGTTTCCAGTTGATTGCTTTTATATGCTCTTTTTACTGTCCTCCCCTGACCAACAGCAGCAGTTCCCATTTTAGCCTTTTCTAAAATATTATGTCCTATAGTTTCAGCTGCTTTTCCAACAGTTCGCACTCCCCCCTCCTCCCACTTTCTTGATTGTGCACACCCCATTTGGAGTGAGGAGCAGCGATTTGCACTACATCTCTTTTCATTAGATTACTTTCCTGGCAGAAAAGAGACAAATCAGAAAGTTGCCAAAAAGGACTTTGAAGAGCAGGGGAAACTGTGCGGGGCAGCAGATACTGTTGGCCAAAATGCAAACCTGTTCTCACAGGGAAACCAATTGCTGTTCTGGAGAGGTAGACTTTGATGGTTAGTAGTAGTAGTAACATAGATGTTGCTTTACAGAATTTCAAATACAACCACAAAGAAGTCCTGCCACCAAGGAGTTAGCAATCTAAAATAGATAATAGAGAACAAAACATCTGGTGGGGTGGGGGGAGGGAAAGAGAGAGGAGGTGGGGACAGAGAGAGAACAGTAGCAATGGATGAACATAAGCAAACACGGAAGCTATTCACACAAGCACGCAAAACTGGGTTAAGGGAGCCCAGTCTGGTATTGCATGCATGTGTAAACCGCCAGGATCTCATCCGATCTCAGCAGCACCACAGCAGCAAACCCACTTGTGGAGGCTCCCATCAAAATGCGGTTAGGAAAGTGAGCACTCTCCTAATCCTGTTTTTCTGATCGTGTGTCAGCAGACACAGCTGGCAGATTCGGGGGAGGAGGGGGGGGATCCCAATAATGCACCATGCACTTGGAGCTCCGGGGAGGGGATGCATCCCAGCACCCCAACACTCAGAGTTAGTGGCAGGAGCTGGTGCTCATCTGGGCGGGTGATCTGCTCGCCCAAGGAAGAAGGACGGCTCATCTGCAGGGAAGATATGTCTGACCAGCCTTCCTCACAGCTGCCCTGTAGTCGTTCTCATGACTCATGAGAAGAGGCTCACAGTTACACTCACATAACTAGGTTATGGCTGGGAATGAAGATTAAAGTATTAAGACCAAGAAGAAAAAGATAGGTTGTGCAATGTACATGTTCATGGAGGGAGATCCATGCCTAGACATCATTGAGTACTTTGGTTGAAAAGTGGAATACTGTATAAATATTCAAGGTAGTAGTAGCAGACAACAAGGGAAAGCAGACAGAGCTAAGATGAAGGCCAAGAGACCTGTGAGTGGTAGGAATCAAGGTGCTCAACTGGGATATAATGAGAAACAGGGACCGAATAAGAATAAGGCTAGGTTGGAAAGAGCTCTAAATGGAAGAACAAGCGATATAGAAGGGAACAGGAAGTCAATGAAGGAATTTCTGGTAGGAAATAAAAGTGTTATCTACAGGAATAATACATGATGTTGGTAGTAGACTTTTGGATAGAGATAAAAGGATTTGAAGAACAGTAAGGGCTGGTTGGGTGGAGAGAGAAGGAGATTGCAGTGATCCAGGCAGGAAATTATCAGACACTGAGGAGTGGGGTGGTGAGGGGAAAATAGATGGATGTATTTTTGTATGTATGGAGAGAAGCTATATGACTTGGCAACAGACTGAATGTGGGGAGCAAAGATCACTGATAAAATCCAAGGGTACATGCAGTGTACTGGTGCACTGAGCGAGGGCAGAGGAGACATGTGCTCCTGTGCTCTTCCCTCCCTCATATGTGTGAGTTGGCTGGAGCCACTGTTCCCTCTAAGGCGTGCGCTCGTATGTGCGCTCACATGTTTTTGGATGTCTGCTCAGTTCATTTTCAATCCCGCTCAGGGTGAATCAGGAAGGCCCCATTCTGAATGCACTTGCGCACACTCTGCCTTGATACTGCCGCCCAGAACAAAACTCATTCCAAAAAGAGATGGAAAAAAATTAGAGGGACCACTGGTTGGAGTATCTTCCAAACCAGCCCTTTGTAACATCATTCAAACTAGCCCTAACCTTTGGTGTCAAGCAAAGAAAAATATGCATTGACATATCTATTCACAATGTATCCAGATGTATGTAATCGTCATGTCACTTCTTAGGCCTCATCTAAACATGATGAAGGTCCATGGCTAAAGCATCTACCACTTTGCAATATTTAAGTGCACATATCTTGTGCTCTGACTCATGATTCATATGTATCATTAGTATGCCAGCAATAAGTTACTCAGGTAGGAATGCTGCTAGGATGCTAATGCTACACACAAATGGCCCAGCGTTGTATTTAAACATAATGGAACACATGAAATACTTACACCCATTACTTATAGTCCTATCATGTATAAATTAAGTTTAGGAACCAAACAGAGCCAGCACCATTAGAATTCTATACAAGCCTGCATACAGTTAGGCTGCTTAAATCGCAGGGAAGTCAATGGATTTTTAAGCAACCTCTGCAGAAGACAGAAGCTAAGAGCTTCTGTGAACATGCCAAAAACAATCTAACCCAGCATTACCAGGAGCAGAAGGAAAATAAACTTCTAGCTGAGATTCAGTAACCTTTGGCACTGATTTATTATTATACCAAAAATAATTATTTTTGTCTTAGTTTTCTTTCTGGGATGGTTAATGAATTACCTGTGCAGGAGAATTTAATCACAATATGAAATAAATAAGACAGTTTGCATTATTCTATTTGCAGTAATAGAAATGTTGGCTTTTTGGGGTTTCACAGCAACATTGACAGACCTATGGTAATTTTTCATTGGGAACAGACCTGCTGGACTAAACTTTAAAGATTATCTAAATACTATGCTGTTAACAATAAAACTGAATTTTAAAACACTGTTTTAACAAGAAACATAACAGAAACTTTGAGTAAGAAAAATACAGTGTCCTTTTCTCTTTTCCAAACAGAGATATATGTTATGAGCCAAACTCAGTCTAAAATATTTCCATCATTCTTCAGTGCATATGATCAAGAGAGTGACAAAAATAGATTGTGTTTTTATGCAGTCTGATGCCAAACACAGTGGCTGCACAATTCTCTTCTTTGCTTTTGCCAATTCAAGGGAAATGTATGAAAAAAATGAAGCAAGCTGTAGGCAACTTAGGACAAGCCCAGTAAAGCTTAAAGTCAATTTTTAAAAAATTATTTCATTCCATATAACTGCCTATGTTAATTTCCTACTACCTAGCAGTGAATGGCATAAGAGTGCCCTCGTCCCATTTTTACTAGATATGGTTTAAATATATAGACAATTCTGCTGTTAAGAATTGACATGATACAGACTGAGCACTACATTATGGTTTTGTATTATGTGAATATGCCAAAAGGAGCCTTTTACCTTGTCTCTCTTGCACATACAAGAGAAGAATAAAAAAATTTATTCTCTTGTATCCTATATTATACACAAACTCAGGGAACTGTGGTATGTTAACTAGTTAGAACAAACCAAGATGTCAAATCAGATTGACCCCAGCTTTATATCCTGGTTTGTTCTGCCTCTAATTCGTTAGCCCACAGTTCCCTGAGTTCACATGCAATGTGGAACTGAGGTCTGAAAGCAGAAGTCTTCTTCTTCTCCCAGAGACTGGGAGGATAACAGAGGAAAATTTAAATGGCTAGAAATCAAGCCTCATGACTTTAAAGTATGCCCCAACAGAAACTCTTCAACTTATTTGTTTCAAATCTGAATTATATAATAGCTTCACAAGTATGTGATAATTAGCCCATTAGCAGGAACATCTTCCATGCCTCCCTACTCACAAATATGTTTACAGGTAAAGTGTACCGTCAAGTCAATTTCAACTCCTGGTGCCCACAGAGCCCAGGCCTAAAAACCTAAGTAAGCCATCCATTTTCCTATTGTGCTAGGAAAATAGATCCATATTTACAAAAAAGCAAGTTCCACTAAGTTCAATGGGGCCAATTTCCAGGAATGTGTGCATTGGATCATAGCCAAGTAATTTCAGACAATTGGGCAGAAGAAAAGGGGGAAAATTCTGCCTGATTTCAGGAAGTGATGTACTGTATTAAGAGGGATTGAAATTTATTTCAGTCAAAACCCCATGGGAGCTCCATGCGGGTTTCAAAAGGAATATGTGAGAGGCAGAGGAAGATTCTGAAGAAGTATGTTGGGAGGTCTCTGTGGAAGTTTAGTAAGCCAGACATGCACTTTATTGTGTCAAAATTTTTAAACAAAAAGTAAAATCTGTGCTTCTGCACATGTGCATATTAACCACCTGAGGGGTTGGTGAAAATGGGAGGGGCAGTGTGAATGAGCGGGATCACAACCTGCAATGTCCACTTTGGTGTAGACAGAAAATAGTGCAAGAACTGCTAGATCTGGATCCTCAATGAAAGCTCCTGCAAGCAGTTCTGATGAGAAGCCACCAATCCTACAACAACAACACCAAAAGACTCCATTCTGGAAACACTCATGTAGGTCTGTATCCATCATTTTTGAGACACAAGTTGACTTCTGCAACTCTTCAGGGGTGATTGTGATATGAGCAGGCATTCCACCTGAAGGAATATGTTTACAAAAAACTAGCTTTCTGATAAACTTATATAGAGTTCCTTCAAAAGTCTACCTGGGAGCTAGTTTCCTCAACTCACTTTCCTGGCTTGGCTCATTTGAACAAGTTTTTTGAGCATCAATTCATTCCTAGGAATTAATTTATTATGTGCAGATAAAACCATTACAGCCCCACTACTACTACTACTATTTATATGCCGATTTTCAACAAAACGTTTGCAAAGAGGATCACACAGAAAAGGAATGAGCATAAGTAGATGGTTCCCTGTTTCCAGTAGAGGTTTTTTTAAAAGATAGTTTCCACAAGGAGGCATTCTATACACACAAAAATTAAATGCTGTTTTCCACACAGATCATCCCATCTTAATAATCACTATATGGAGCATTAGTAGCTATTTTCAGCAGCTTCACATACAGACCATAACATATATGTAAAAATCTGTTCACTCTATTATGTCCTTCTGTTCTTCTTGGTTTCCCTCTTCAGTGTCATCTCTCCCTTTTTCAACAACGGGTTTTCATTAACTCCCTTTTATCATCAATTCACGGCTAGAACGTCAACTACTTCTACCCTAGCTTTATCCTAGAGGCTGGGAAGGAGAAGACAGACATCTGTGATGGCAGTAGCCTAACATCCCATGGTAGGACTGCTCTGCTATGAATTATTTAGCAGGATCTGCTTCTCTTCTCGTTATGGCCACATCAAGGGAGCTACATCTTTCAACAAAGTTGCAAAGGAAATTCTACTGAACTTCTGCAGTAGAAAATCTCCACAGAATTCAAGGTCTAGCCCACAAAAAGTTTTCCCCCAGTCCCTATGGAGTTCTAATATAACCTGATTGTTTTGTGCTACAAATTTCTTCATAACTATATAGACTTTATGGGTTCTGATTCCTGCAGTGCATGGAGCATGTTGCAAAAACTCAGACAACATCCATGATCTCAGCTTGGCACCGTAACAAACTGAGATGAAGCCGAGATTGATAACCTTAGTGTTGAACCTGGCTTGATGATCTCAACTTCATTTCAGTTTGGCATGGTGCTAAGCTGAGATGGCTAACATTTTCTGAATTAACACAACATGCTCTGTGAGAGAGCATGTGCTGTTGGAATCTACAGACTCCTGGTAAACCAAGATTGCTTCAGTTAGAACCAGCCCTATGCTTAAAAAAAACATTGATCGAATGACCTCATAAAAGGTAGATTTAACTTGATGTGAAGCAAAACGACAACAAAAAGGGCATCCATTTTCAACTGATTAACATTTGCGGAGAGTTTTCAGTTGCATCTCGGCACGCTGAACAAACCATCCTCCAAGTCTTCTATAAGAGGCATACCTATAGTTTCAAGTCTTATGTTAGTTCTCAAATCTAACTTTATCTGAGTCTATATAGGCAATTTTTCAGTTGCCATCCAGCTTAAAAAATAAAAATGCCCAAGTTTGGTATCTGTACACTGAGCCAGTGGTCAAAATATACTGAGTGTCAGGCCACTCTTCGATGTGGGCTGCTCCCAAACAGTCTGCCTCTTTACTACTATGAACTACTACAAATACTTATATACCACTCTTCAACCAAAGTTCACAAAGTGGTTTACATAGAAATATTAAAAAATACATAAATAAGATGCCCCCCTTTTGTCCAAGCGGGGCTCACAATCATAATCTAAAAAGAAACATAAGGCAGATTCCAGCAGCAGCCACTGGAGAGATGCTGTGTTGGGGTTAGATAGGGTCACTTGCTCCCCTCAGCCCCTGCTAAATATAACAGAATCACCACTTTAAAAGGTGTCTCTTTGCTCAGTTAGCAGAGTATTCAGAAACAGAAAAGGGACGTATTAGCATCAGACTATTCTGTGAAAAAAGGAATAAGCACATTAGAGAGAAACATTGCACAAGCATTGCTCTTTGATAGTGTTACCCCTAGACCACAACACCAGGCATCCTAGAGAGTACCAAGATACCACATAAAATAGGATAACTGAATGGGCAGAATTGTCTCTGCTACCCAGGAGAATACTCATTATGAAAGAAAATGAAAAAATGCTAGCCGGACCCTAGACGTTTTAATCAAAATTACAGTGATGGTTACATTCTGCAAGAGTTCAGCTGATACAGCAATAAGGATTAAGAAGTTAATGTTAACTCTGCAAGAAATATGCTGAGAATCAATATTAGAATTTACAAATTAAAAAAGGACTCTGCATAGTTCTGAAATAAAATACAATATTGTGCCTCTCGACATTTTTATATACTTTCAATCACACGTCTTCTGAAATAGGATCTGAATTAATCAGTTTCAATACAGTCTTGAACTACACATACTTGCTAAGGTCAGATGCTTCTTAATCCTCTCCCCTAACCCTTTCACTCACACACATGCACACAATCTGGTTGTCATTTGCTGAAGATAAATCATTAAGGCTGTTGCTTATGTTGTCCGTACATATTATGCATAGAATCATAGAGATGGATGGATCGTTATAGACCATCTAATCCAATTCCTTGTTCCAGAGTGAAAGCATCCCCAACAGATGGCTGGTCAATCTGTGCTTGAAGACTTCAGGCAAGGGAGAACACACACACACACACACACACTTCCATTGTTAAACTACTCTTACCACTAAAATGTTTCTGCTAATAATAATCTACCTTCCTGTAATCTAAGCCCATCAGATCTAGTCAGAGGTGCACCTAGGTAATTTTGGAGCCTGGACCTAAAGGCTTTTGGAGCCCCCACTCCCACCCAAACAGTATTTTTAACCCATTTTTAGCACAACCACACCACCTGGGATAGACTAAAAAAAAAAGATTTGGGGGGGCCCCCAGGAAGTGTGAAGACCCTGGACTTCAGCCCTTAAGTCCAGGGGTAAGAGCACCTCAGGATCTAGTCCTGATCTCTGGTAGGGAACAAGCCAGTTTGGATGTGCACAAGCTGGTTCAGCGCCTTCTCTGGAAAGTGCCAAATCGGCTCAGGCACTAGCATTTGAGCCAGTTTGATGGGGCAGGGAGCGGTTCCCTTAAGGAACTGGTAAGGCGCTCCTTACCAGCTCCTCCCTGCCCCACCACTTATTTGGGGGTGATGCCTGGTCCCCAACCAGCTGCACGATCCCTGCCCCACAAGGCTGTGAATGAGCTGTCCTTGCACATCTCTACTCTCTGGGAGCAAATATTTGCCCTCCTCCATATGGCAGCCCCTCAGAGATGTGCTATCACATCCTCCCTCAATCTTCTTTTTCCCAAACTAAACATACCCAATTCAGTGTTCCCTCTAAGATGTGCACGTGCACTCACACATTTTTTATGTCCGCTCAGTTTGTTTTAGATCCCGCTCAGGAAAGTCCCTCTCTGAATGCACGTGCACACACATTGCCTTGATACTGCTGCAAAGAACAAAACTCATTCCACACACAGAATAAAAAAACTAGAGAGAACATTGACCCAATTTGTTCAATATTCCCCCACAGGGCTTGTTTTCCATACCTCTGGTGACCTTCACTCTCCTCCTCTGAACCCCTTCCAATGTGTCTACATCCGTTTTAAAGTGAGGCCCCAGAACTGGGCATAGTATTCCAGACAGTATATGAACGACTGAGGGATGTGTGTGCTTAAAAATACCCAGGACTAGTCCTACCATGAAGCAGGTGAAGCAGGCACTTCAAGTGGCAAGTTATGGTCTAGTTCTCAGGGGCACCACAGGAGCCCACCTAAAACCCACCCCAAAGGCATGCAGAGAAAGGAAGGCACACAGAACCATGCTGCTTTTCTTCATCCCCCTCCTTTCTTTTCTATTATACATGGGGAGAGATTTGAAAGGAGGAATGAACCGGGGGCGTGATTTTAACAGAAAGAGAGATGGAAGGGAACACTGTTTGTATTGATTCAGGCAGCAAAATGTCATGGGTGGACACCAAAAATACGTGTTGCACATTGGATCAAGGATGATAACAATAACAATAATAAATCGGTATTTGTATAGTGCTGTTTTGAATCACCTTCATATAATCCTTACAACAAAACTGTAAGCTAAGTATTATTTCCTCCATATTGCAGCTAAGGAGCTGAGGCTAAGAAGAGTGGATTGTCTCCAAGGTTACCTAGTGAGTGTATGGCAGATGTGAGATTTCAACTAGGGAAGTCCTGATTCATAGCTCAGTTTCTTAAGCACTAGAAGAAGCCACAGCAGCAGCTTTGACAGACTTGTGAAAAGGTGCACAATATGAATGCTTTTTTTAAAAAACCAAAAGTAAAAATGGTGTCTCATCACTGAAGCAAAATATTTGCATCTAGGAAGTTCATTCTCTTTCTCTCTGAAGAGAATTTGCTTTTGGGAGTATAAGATTGTTATATGTCCTGTAGGTTTCTTCATGCGATATTTGTTAATATCATGTTTACACTCCCCTGAAGGAACAAGTTCGCAGTCTGGGGGTACCTCTGGACCCAACCCTCTCCCTGATATCTCAGGTGGAGGTGGTGGCCAGGAGTGCTTTTTATCAGCTTCAACTGGTTCACGAACTGCACCCTTTCCTGGAAGTGAGTGACCTTAAGACAGTGGTGCACATTCTGGTAACCTCCAGGTTTGACTATTGCAATGCACTCTACATGGAGCTGCCTTTGTAGACTGCTGCTGCCAGATTGGCTTCTGGTCTCCCATAGAAACCATATTACTCTGATTCTAAAAAGATCTACACTGGTTACGAAAAGGTTTCCAGGCAAATTACTTAGTGCTGATTATTACATATAAAGCCCTTAATGGCTTGGGCCCAGGGTAAACCCAAGGGGTTCATTATGAACCCTACTGCTTATTAAGATCTTTAGGGGAGGTTTGTCTGAGGGTGCTGCCAGCTCGTCTGGTGGCGACTCAGAGGTGTGCCTTCTCTGTAGTTGCCCCAGAACTGTGGAATGCATTTCCTGTTGAAATTAGAGCTGCTCCATCCCTGTTGGCTTTTAGGAAACAACTAAAAGACACATCTCTTTAGCCAAGCTTTTTAGTTAGTTATGGTTTTATGGATATATTAATCTGGTTTTTATAGGTTTTAACTGTTAAATTCTTGGTTTGTTTTAGGCTGTAAACCACCTAGAGACTTCAGTAGTGGGCGGTATACACATTTATTAAATAAATGAATAGTTAATATTATTATGGCCAGAAACACACATCCAACAATATAGAGCTTTTCCATTGCTGGCTATGGAAGATAACGATATACAAAAGATCCTTTCCTTTTCATAGCAACTACCAGGTGGAGCAGTTCTTCAGACCACCTTTGCTGGACAGCAGCCATTCCCAATTGCAAATCAGTTTTGAAAACTGAAGATTAATCTATTAGACAAACATGCATCCAGATGGATGATTTCCTTCTAACAGAAGGAAGCTTTAATCAATTGTTGGGAATGTTGAGATCTCCGAGCTATACTTAAAAACAAAGATATCCAACTAGCAGTTGGCTCCACATATGCAAAGTGAAGCACTGTCAATTTCACTTAAATAATTAAAACATTTACTGATGGCAACATTTTTACCATCCTTCATCTGCTTATTACAAGATGCAACAAGTCTGGCCTAACTATCACTAAAGATAAAAAGCATTCAGATACTGTAATCAACCCAGGGAGGGAGTTGGGACTGATGCAAAATCTTCCAAGTGAAAATTATTTATATATATGAGCCATTTTTGGAAGGGCAGTATAGAAATCAAATTTTATTTATTTTTATATATATATATATATATATATATATATATATATATATATATATATATACATACATACATATATATACATACATACATATATATACACACACACACACACACATACACACACATACACACACACACACACACTCTCTTTATTATTTCATGTTTACACAGTCAGACAGGTGTTATTGACTGGTTTGTTTTATCCAGACATTGAGTCCTTCCCAAGGACCTGGGATGGCTGAATTTTATCATCAATACTGTTGGTTATTATAGATATTGTCGCAAAATATAGGCTGTTCCCAGTAAAGCTGCTTTTTGTAATTGGCTGATGGTGATTTCTGTGGCCCCTATGGTGTTGAGGTGCTCTTCAAGGTCTTTTGGGACTGCACCCAGGGCACCAATTACCACTGGGATTATTTTGGTCTTCTTCTGCCACAGCCTTTAAATTTCAATTTGTAGATCTTTGTATTTGGTGATTTTTTTCCTATTTCTTTTTCTTCTATTCTGCTATCCCCTGGTATTGCTATGTCGATTATTTTCACTTGTTTTTCTTTCTTCTCGACTACAGTTATATCTGGTGTATTGTGTGGCAGATGTTTGTCTGTTTCTAGTCGGAAGTTCCATAATATTTTTAAATCTTCATTTTCTTCAACTTTTTCAATTTTATGGTCCCACCAATTTTTGGCTACAGGTAGCTTGTATTTTTTGCAGATGTTCCAGTGTATCATCCCTGCTACCTTGTCATGCCTTTGTTTGTAGTCAGTCTGTGCGATCTTCTTACAACAGCTGATTAGGTGGTCCACTGTTTCATCTGCTTCTTTACAAAGGCGGCACTTGCTGTTTGTTGTGGATTTTTCGACTTTTGCTCTTATTGCATATGTTCTTAGTGCCTGTTCTTGTGCAGCCAGTATTAAACCCTCTGTTTCTTTCTTCAAGTAACCATTCTTAAGCCATTGCCAGGTCTTGGTGATGTCTGATTTTCCACTTATATTGTGCAAATATTGACCATGTAGGGGCTTATTTCTCCATTTTTCTGCTCGGTTTTTGACTTGTTCTTTCTTGTAGGCCTGCTTTCTTTCATTGGTGTTGAATAGTTTCGCATTATTGACCATTTGAAGCGCATCTTCTTCACTGTCCTTTATATATTCTTCAAGTCCTCTTTTCTCCTCCTCTACTGTTTGATAAACTTGCAGCATTCCTCTTCCACCTGAGCTGTGTGGGAGGTATAGCCTATCTACATCACTGCGGGGGTGCAGAGCATGATTGATGGTCATTATTTTCCTAGTCTTACGATCTAGCGTCTCTAGCTCTGCCTGGGTCCAGTCTATTATTCCTGCAGTGTATCTGATAAAAGGTATAGCCCAGGTGTTTATGGCTTGTATGGTGTTCCCGCCATTGAGTTGGGACTTGAGGATTTTTCTAACTCTCCTGATGTATTCACTTCCAATTTTTCTTTTAACTTCAGTGTGTGCGATGTTATCAGCCTGGAGAATGCCCAAGTATTTGTAACGTTCTTTCTCTTCCAGGTTCTTGATGTTGCTTCCATTGGGCAGTTCTATTCCTTCTATTTTTCTAATTTTTCCTCTGTTCATTATTAATGCAGCACACTTGTCTAGTCCAAACTCCATTGCTATATCGCTACTGAATATACGGACAGTGTTTAGCAGTGATTCGATTTCTGACTGGGACTTTCCATACATCTTCAGATCGTCCATGTACAGAAGATGGTTGATTTTACTTGATGTTTTAGATGTTTGGTATACGAGGCCTGTTTTGTTTAGTATTTGTGAAACTGGGGTCATGGCGATTACAAACAATAGAGGGGATAGTGAGTCCCCTTGGAAAATGCCTCTTCTAATGCTAACCTGTCCAAGTGTCTCGCCATTGATTGTTAACTGTGTACTCCACATGCTCATTGCTTTTTTTTATAAATATCTGAATGTTTTTGCTGACACCAGTTGTTTCTCAACATTTTAGTATCCATGTGTGAGGCAATGAATTGAAGGCTTTCTTGTAGTCAATCCATGCAACACTTAGATTGGTTTTTCTTCTCTTGCAGTTTTCTAAAATCATTTTGTCAATCAGCAGCTGGTCTTTTGTGCCTCTGGTGTTCGGGCCATTTCCTTTCTGTTCAACTGGAACCTGTTTGTTAGTTAATAAGTGTTGCATCACTTCATCGGCTATTATTCCAGTTAATAATTTGAACATGGTTGGCAGGCAGGTTATCAGTCTATAATTACTTGGAACTGCACCTTTTGCTGGGTCTTTCATGATGAGATGAGTTTTCCCAGTTGTTAGCCATTGTTCAATATCACCGCCTTTCATAATGTGATTGAACTGTTTTGATAGTTGTTTATGAAGGCTTGTTAGGTGTTTAAGCCAAAAGCCATGCACTTCATCATCGCCTGGCACAGTCCAATTTTTAATTTTCTTTGCTCTTTCACTTATTAATTCTAGTGTTATTATTAGATCTTGCATTCGTTGGTTACATTTTTTGACCTCTTTCACCCAGCCTGCTTTTTTATTATAATCTATTGGATTGTCCCATAATTTCCCCCAGAATTGCACTGTTTCTTCTTTATTTGGTGTTTCTAGGTTTCTTGCAGTTTCTCCTTCTATGCTTTGGTAGAAACGTCTCTGATTCGACTGGAATTGGAGATTCTGCCTGTGTTGTGTGATTCTGGCTTCATATCTGCTAATCTTCTTTGACACTGCTGTTATTTGCTGCTTGATTATTTCCAGGACTTCTCTAATTTTCCTTGAATCTAGGTGGTATTTTTGGATCAGATACTGTTTGGTGTTTTCATTCTTCAGCTTCTTGTCTTTCATATCTTTCAATTTACTAGCATCTGATCTAAGCTTGGAGATTTTATTTTCTAATCAAATCTTCCATTTAGGTGATGTACTGCTTTCTTTTTTGACAGGTCCACTGATCTTATATCCGAGCTCTTGTGTTGTTATTGTTGCTACACTGTACATTATATGGTTTATTTCTTGCAAATTATTGGTTATTTCTGCAAGTGCAGCATTGACATCTTTTAATGCCTGAGCAAGTTGTTTTTTGGCAACTGTTTTTAGAGCTGGAAGTCGAACCGTGGTGGTTGTTTGGTTCATGTGCTCAGTTATTTTTTGCTTTAGTTCCTGTTGCTTTTCTGTTAAACGGCATTCGGGTTTTTGAGGTGAAGGCAAAGGGGAGGTTGCCTGGTTTTGATTTTGAAACAGTTCAGCAACAGTGGCATCCTCGATTTCCAATACCGCCTCCACCTGCTCCTGAGCAACTTCTTCAATTGGTGATAATTCTTCTATTGGTGATAATTCTTCAGATCTGATATTTATTATTATTATTATTATTACTACTACTACTACTACTACATTTATATCCCGCTCTTCCTCCAAGGAACCCAGAGCGGTGTACTACATACTTGAGTTTCTCTTTTCACAACAACCCTGTGAAGTAGGTTAGGCTGAGAGAGAAGTGACTGGCCCAGAGTCACCCAGCAACTATCATGGCTGAATGGGTATTTGAACTCGGGTCTCCCCAGTCCTAGTCCGCACTCTAACCACTACACCATGCTGGCTCCAACTACACCATGCTGACAAAAGGTTACTATGATCTCAGAAATGCAGAAAAACATGTACAGAATACTTAAAAAAGAAAAAGAAAGAAAGAATGAATGAGAAAGAAAGAATTCCCCATCCAAGCAAATATCAGATCTGATATTTGGGGAGCGCTGAACAACTTCAGAAAAGGAATAGAGAAAAGCCACCTCCCTAGAAAAGGAGGCATCTGGAGGCTGGATGAAAGGAGAAGCAGGAGCTCCAGGTAATACATCTATCCAGCAGCAAGACAGGAAAGGAACTGGGGTCCTGCTTCCAGGACCTGCTGGGAGCGAGGCTGGACTTCCTGCTACCTGATACTATACCTAAAACTAACCTGTTTACTAGGAACAAGTGGAGGAAGATAACCCATGATGCCGATTACCTCCTACACTGTGTGAGCAAAATTGTAAGAGATGATGGGAACTGTAGTCCAACATCTGCAAGAGGACCAAAGCTGTACTCTGTTTAGGATCCAGACGTAGACATGACTCAGCACCACTGAAATAAATAAGGGAAGTCAGTCATGAATCCCATTAACTTCAGTGACTGATATTATCTGAAGCCTTAGGAAGGCGGAGCAAGATGTCTGCCCTTGCAACAAGTGGGTAGACTAGCTGTGCGCAAGGCTTCCCTCCCAGCACAGCGAATGGGGAGGGGAGAACAAGATTTTCATTTCTCTCCTCTGCCTTCAAAAGCCCTATTCTCTTGTAGACTAACTTAGACTGTATTATCCATTGTCACACTAATTTTAATAGACTATTCTGCCTTAGGACAATGGATTGGAATAGGCCTACAAAACTTGTGACCCAGCAAGTGAAATGCCACTCACTAATTATGGCCTGTTTGCTATTTTCTTACCAGTTGCTTAATCAACTTCCTCTGTTTTTCCGATCCCAGGCAGGTAGCCTCCAGTTGGCTGCCATACATGGCTTGCAAACTGCATTCCATTTGTGGGGCCGCAGCCTCACAGTCAATTGCAAGTGTCTCTAGAGATTACACCATCACTCCTAAAGTAGAAGTGCTTTACTAGTTTTAAGTGCCTGCATCAGCTGCTGCATACACTGGCTTCTTGAACCATATTCTGACAACAAAGCAACGCTTATCCTATGCTTCAGAAGAGCTGATGCGCTTCTACATGATCTCTGTGTATTCTGCCTTTCGCCCATGCAAAGCTGAAGCAGTGGAAACCTGCCCAAATGACTTCTGATGTCTAATTAGCAAAAACATTACAGCGTTGTTGAGATATCCTAAAATGGATCTCAACAGAATTAAAGTGGGGAAAGATTAGCTCTTCGTGCATGCCATATTGTCATAGCTAATTATTCCTGTGATGATATCAGAAATGTCTTTGCTTTGGTCTCATAGAACAAAGCACCAAAGGGGAATGAGAGCAACAGTCACCAAGATAGCATCTTTACACAAGCAGCTTGTCTATGAATGGAGGACCAGACTAGTGAAGCTGTTCAAGCCGAGGACATCAAGTGTGTGCTCCACTGCCTCTTTTAAATATCTGTTAATTATTAGTTCAGGCTATTTTGTAGGAGACTCAAAGCATTGCAGGCTAAGAAAATGACAGCCATTCAAATACTTGGCAGCAATACTTTCCAGCCTCCATCAGTATACTGCTATTATGGCCTGTCAGTTTTAATTTATGGCTGACATCACTCATGGCACTAATGAAATTATTAAGCTTGCTTTGTTTTTGCTTGAGCTACTAATTATAAGAAGGAGTCTGCCCTGGCATACTGATATGTTTGGATTTCCACTGAAGTCCTCAATAGATTAAACAATAGTTCAGTGGATTTTAAACAAGAGGGGCAGAAAAGGATATTGGCCATATGTTCCCCATTATCCTCCACAAACAGTATATTTCCTCGTGTATTGTGAAGTTTAGTTTCACTATACACTCAGAAAGGATTTTAATACTTTGTGAAGTGATTTCAGGGCCTAAACACCTGATTCCATGAGTGACTACACTAGTGATGTTGACATGCAGGGGCTTCAGTGCTGGCATCACCTTTGTGCTTACAACAGTCGTCATCAGCAAATGGAGAACACTGGTATCGTGCAAGGCTTGTAACTATGCAGTGCTGGGGCTCGGTACTTTTTGTCCTGCTACATCTTGAATACATTTCAGTTTTTCAAACTGGTCCTTATTCTTACTGGTCCCAGCCTTTCAGAAACTCTCAGAAAAACCAGAAGAGGCAGTAGTTCACTCAGCTCGCTGGGACTCTTCATATCTTTATTTTATTTTTACACTGATATCCTGTTCTTCCTCCAAGGAGCCCAGAGCGGTGTGTACATGGTTATGTTTAGCCTCCCTGTTAGGTAGGTTAGGCTAAGATACATGCCTGGCCCAGAGTCCACCATGAGCAGCATGGCTGAATGGGGATTTGAACTCTGGTCTTCCCAGTCCTAGTCCAACATTCTAACTTATGCTATAGGAACATAAGGCTGCCTTATACCAAGTCAGACCATTGGTCTGTCTTGCTCAGTACTGTCCACACTAAATGGCAATGGCTATCCGAAGTTTCAGACAGGGCTCTTTATCAGCCCTACCTGGAGGTGCCAGGGATTGAACTGAATACCTTTTGCAGGCAGAATGCTCTTCCACTAAGCTATGGTCCCATCCCCTATGGGGAATATCTCACAATATTCACATGTAGTCTCCTTCAAATGCAAATCAAAGTGGACCCTGCTTAGGAAAGGTAAAGTGTGCCATGGAGGCAGAGTCGTCTCCTGGTGACCACAGAGCCCTGTGGTTGTCTTTGGCAGAATACAGGAGGGGTTTACCATTGCCTCCTCCTGTGCAGTATGAGATGATGCCTTTCAGCATCTTCCTATAGTGTTGCTGCCCAATATAGGTGTTTCCCATAGTCTCGGAAACATATCAGCGCAGATTCGAACCAGCAACCTCTGGCTTGCTGGTCAAGTCATTTCCCCCTGCACCATTAGGAAAGGAGAATATTAATGCTTGGTACCATAAGAACCAAGCCACATAATGGCTCAGCAGGGAATTAACTTACCTAGGGAGCAAGACATTGCTGGTTCGAATCCCTGCTGGTATGTTTCTCAGTCTATGGGAAACACCTATATTGGGCAGCAGCGATATAGGAAGATGCTGCAAGGCGTCATCTCATATTGCATGGGAGATGGCAATGGTAAACCCCTCCTGTATTCTACCAAAGACAACCACAGGGCTCTGTGATTGCCAGAAGTCAACACCGACTCGACGGCACACTTTACCTTTATATGGACAGAAAAATTCCAAATATTTGCAAACTGTTCAGCACCATTTTGTTGCCCTGATTGCTCATCTTCACAGTACAATTTTCTTCCTTCTATACCCTTATTATCTGCCAACATTACCATTTTATCCAGCTGACTGATGTTGTCTCATGTGGTTTTGTTTACTGGAATCTGTGATAAGTAGAATATATAACAATGCTACATCTTACAAAAGCTCTGTCTGGATTGCCACAGCCAATTTTATTAAACAGCAGTGAAGGCAAAGGATACGTAGGGAAATAAGGGCAAGAGAAATGATAAAATGGCATGGATAAAAGCATGAAAGCAATGCAAATACATTTACAATGAACATTTTTTAAAATGCCAAAAATGACAAGTGCTCCTAGATATTTGTGAAACAAATACAAAATGAAGAAAACTGGTTCAGTCCTCGAATAAAAAACATAATGAATAAAACCATACTTTTCCCACTGGAAGATGCAATTACGTTTTACAAAATGTGTGATAAACAGCTTTATCCTGGGAAATGTACTTTTAAGGCCCATTAGTGTCAACAGGGAAGTAAAGCACATGCTCTATTCTCCCCCAATGAAATCTAAATGCTTAATTTTGCTGGATCATACCCAAAGTGGTCAGGCATCTGGAAATATAACATTAATCTATGTTTATGATACTAGGGCTATTTCATGACGATGGCAGTATGGAGACATATGGAAGGCTTATTCACATGGATATATTGCATAATGCAGTTCTTCCCCCCACCATTCTTACTTTTTATTTGCTTGCCTAGTCTAAATGTGTCTGTAATAACATGCTGAATGCATCCTCAGCTGTGAACAGAAGGTGACAGTGCAATGAAGCAAGAGTCAAGTGACAGAAGAAGGTATCATGGACAATGAGACAAGAAAGAAGTTGAAGTAAATATGACATATGCATGACAAAGAGATTTTGTGAAAGTCTTTATAGAATCTGCTAGTCCCAAAGATGTGACCACTCTTCTCTGAGACTCCATTTTGGCACATGTACATGTTTCTGGGAATATTATAGGACATATTCTTGATGAATTTCTAAATTCCAGCAGCCTGAAGCAATTGTGATAAAGACAAACAGTTCCTTATCGTCTCCTTTAACACTGCAAATATCACCTCATGTCTCCAATGAACTTGAGGCTTAATGAAGCATAAATTTCAGTCATAGAAGGAAAATGATTCTCATTTCCTCATAGATTAAGTCACATTTAAACATTCAAAAAGTACATTAAGCTAGGCAGTCAGACATCTGGTATTATGGAGTCGGGCACCACCACAAATGACTGACAACAGAGATTCTCAAATACTAGTGTTCCTTCACCAGTCATATTAATGTATGATGTGGGCTTCTACTGAGTCAGACCATTGGTTTATTTGCAACAGTGCCCCTCCAGAGTTTCAAACAGGAGTCTTTTCAGCCTTGCCTGGAGATGACAGGGACTGAGCCCTTCTAAATGCAAAGCAGATGCTCTACCACTGAGTTATGGTCTCACTGCCTAAAAACAATGGCTGACATACTGTGCAGTGCCCCACGGATCCAGGAGCAGGGAATGCACTCTACTTTTGAGGCACTGAGCAGCCTACCCTCACTGTGTGAGAATGTGGGGCTGTTACATGCTTCCTAAGGATTCTGGCATCGCAAAAGCATCGTTACTTCCATTGGGAATAATGGAAGTAGCAACACAGCTACTTCACTATTCTACATCTACACAGCTGGACGACACACTCCTCCAGGGGCACTCCGTAGTATGTCAGCCTAAAATACTAAAATGTGGAAACTCATATGATATTCTCATTTGAAGTACTTCACAGAAAAGAAATGTGCTGAGTGTTATTCTCTTTGCATAAACAGCTGTCGGGAAAGAAAGATTCTAATTTTACATTTTGATGGAATCCCCTGATTGGAGTTAGTCAATTTGAATAAAGGCATACTCTTACAATATATTGAACACTGGCATAAATATTAATGCTGGTCAAAGAACAAAATAAAGATATTGATCGATGAATATTAACGTCACCTTCATCGTAAATTCTTTGCCATCACAGAAAGCAAAAGCAAATCAGATCACACAGATTTCAACAGAGGGGTTTGATAACCTCTAAATGCATGGGGTTTTAAAGGGCTGTACAGAACACTGCTCATGTACTATGTTTTCAATACCGCATTTCAAAACCTTGCATTATTATTTAAACTTGCTCTCTATGTTCTTTTCACTCTTCCTCCCCATCTTTTCCTGCCTTTGCTTGCGCTCATGCCTCTAACTCAGGGGTGGACAAACTTGGCCCTCCAGCTCAATAAATTGTGGCTGGGGGTGATGGGAACTGTAGTTAAACAACAGGTGGAGGCCAAGTTTGCCCACTCCTAGGACTTTAGTGAAGATTACTTTACACACTTTGGACAGTGGCATGTCCTAACCTTCAGCTCACTGAGTGATAGGATGTATGTGCTTCATTGCATTCCTGATGTTTATAAAACAAAGCTCAAAGCATATACTGTTTTGTTTAAGCTTCTGCCTTGTAGGAAATTTCACACTCTTGTCTATACAACTACCATATGGACAATCACAGAAAGTCAAAGACCCACAAAAAAGCTCTGAAATGAAGTTTAAATTTAGCAACACTATATTTAAATATTCATGCACTAGGTTAATTTAAGCCAAGATGATGTAAATAATTGGTTTAACTGATGGTTCAAAATCACCAAGAGTTTAATCAAGTTTCCAATTTTCTAATTAATTTATTTCCTGGAAAAGAATGAAAACTAATTGGTTTCTATAACAAATACAAAATATCTGTTTGCAGCTAAATGGAGTCTTTATACTACCCAGAAGCATAATCCAAAACTTCTGGTCACACGGCCCACAAGTGTTCTGCATGACAATTCATGACCTATTGTGTCATATTTATAACATTTGGGCACCAAAATTCACATATTTTTGCCTCATTCATTCTTTTACACAGAAACACAGGCTTTTACTCAATGTGTCTGGCAGACGGTTATGGATTAAGAGATTATGAGACTCAATTTTAATATGTTTGTATATGGCTATAATCGAAATAGATTTAAGAGCAGTTTCAAAGCACAGTTCCGTTTATTATTTTAGCCACAAACACACACACAACCTGATGAAGTGCCTCTAACTGTTCATGTTGAATAGTAGGTACCCCTGTCCTTTGTCATGTAGACAGGAACTGTTGATTTCCATGGGGAAATTCTGCATTCTGCCTTGTGGAACCACCATTTTGATTCTGCTTTCAGCTGATGCAGAACATCTCAGCAGCATTAAAAGGCCCCAGCAAAGCTGATCCTTCCATGATGCAGGGTGAGGAAGTCACCTCAGGTGCTGGTGCAGAGAGAGTTGTGAGGGGAAGTGTCAGGCCCTCACCTCTATGGATATCACCCTCCCATCAATTTCCATCACCCTTCGTCACCCGCCCCTTTGGAGAATGCTGTTCATTTCCTGCGCTCTGGCTCTTATATGGCCACCATTGGCTTGGCAGCTTGGCCAGAGCATGCTGAGCACCCACCTGCAGGTGCAGGGGGTAGAGGTGTAATATTTTCCTTTGACTTGGTTTGGGCAGCAACATGTCTTGACCCACCCCTGGATCCTAATGTGAAAGCTACCCTTGAAATGACTAAATAACTCAATCATTAACTATTCATTCAATAGCAGTCCAAACAATTCAGAGATGAAATTTAAATACACTCACAATTAAATCCATGCAAATAGTAGCTAAAAATGCTGTTCAAGTATGTTCCAGCGCTGAGTTTTGAATTTGTGCTAAAAAGAAAAGGCCTTTGTGTATTTCTTACAAGCAGATTAACAAAAAGAAAAACTCTATTATCAAAGAGAAAAGAAACTGTGCTGATCTGAAGCCTTTTGATAAAATACCCTGCCTTCTATATTTAATATGAACAAATATGAAGAAAAAAGGATCAGGAATAATTGGGCTAACCATGTATAGTCACTTTTTAATAAATTTTGTTTAATTGCTATACTTGCATCTAAGCTGGCTGTTAACACAAAGTCACAATAGCTGTTAGCAAATACACACACGTGTCAAACAAGTATCTTCCTTGTTCTTGAAAGAGGGTTATTTGTTTTTATTCAAATACATAACCATGTCCAATGGGTTTGGAGATAGTATATAGAAATAATAATAATAATAATATGTAGTATTTGTATACCACAACCACAGACTTTGTGTCTGTGGACCTACTGCCCTGAAAGATCTGCCCCGTTACATCCTGGAATGTCAACCCTACATCAGTATTAGAGGACAATAGCCTAATTCAGACGTTATAAAATTGTACAGCAGGGCAAAGGGGGAGGAAACCCCATCACTCCCCACCTCATCACTCACTGCCTCTCCTCACCACTCATGCTCACAGTGGGGCTTCTCTGAAGTGGGAAAAGCCTTAAGTGTGATGGCAGGCACTTCTGTGACTGAAACTGGATCAATCCAGTCTTGCAGTCATGGAAGGGAAGCCCGCCACAATGCTTAGGGTTCCTCCTTCTTCAGACAAGCCCCACTGTAAGTGTGAGCATTGGGGCATGCCACTGATTGATGCAGTGTGGGCGAGACTCCCTCTGCCCTTCTGTACACACCCACTGCAGGGCAATAATAACACATCTGAATAAGGCTAATAAGACTTTTTAATTGCAGGGAACAAAGCAATATGTGACAGGAAGGGTAGCCTCTTTTGCTGTTAAGGCCTCACAGTTAAGAGAATGTTATTTGGGGTCTTCCAGATTCCATCCAATCCCAATTTGTAGCTGAGATGCTTAGCTATTATGCCACTGTTTCCCAAACTTCCCACCACCAAGGGACACTTCAATTAGGATAAAAAATATCAGGGTGCACTGTCTTCTCAAGGAGCTAATTTGTTTTGCAGCAGGAGACCCACCACATACATAATTATTTCCCACCCTCCTGGTGCATAATAGGACAAGACAGCAGCAAAAGCCACTAAAAAGCAGTACGTATATAATTCAACAAAAGCAGTTGAAAAGCAGTATATAAATATGCATCAAATTTATATATTTGTACATTGTGAAGGGAGCACCTCTTTCTCTGTGCACTATGTGGAAAGTCAGCTCCAGACATGGGGAGTTTAAACTCTTGACTTTTGCAGGTAACTTGCTCCTTTATGCATCAGGAAGGGGGGCACCTCTTTCCTGGTGCCGCATGGGGTAAGCCAGCTGCAAACGTAGGGAACTCCCCGCATTTGCAGCTAACTCAGAGCAAGTCAGTTGAGCACACCAGTGAGTGCCCCATACATAGCACACTAATGTGCTGCAGAGCACTAATTGGGAAATGCTGTACTATGCTACACTAGCACTTTATATGCATATTGCAAATGTTTGCTGTTGAAACCGAAAGCTAAGTCACGGAAGGACAGATAAAAATGATTTTTCTAGGAGGGACCATTAGGGACAAAAGAATTTACAAATTTTAATCCCACCCCAAGCCCTTAAAACTCAAGGACAGGAATCTGTTTTGCTTCTATCCACTATTCTCTCTGGCTACAATCCAGCAAGCTGGATTATGTCCAGCATGATCGGAGCAGTTTCCCCCACGCTGCAAGCAAAACGAAAGGGCACTGCTCCAGTAGTATTTTCAGCACTACTAAACAGCAAGAGGAAATGTACATGAAATTCTATATTCTGATCAACAGCAAAGAATGCCCATGGGTAGAGAGAATCTCTCAACACGTATGAGGGAATGAAACAACAACCAAAGAAAGTGAGGGGGGGGTTTACACAGTTTGGTTGAAGGAACAGGTTAAACCACAACATAATTGTAGTAATTGTCACAGGGATATAAAGAGATAGGTGGCAGCTGCTAGATTAAAAATGAAAATAAAGCCTTTTCTCAAGACAGAGTTACAGAAAAGCAATTGTGGTATTAACCTGACTTTTAACTTGTTTACTCTTATTTGGTTAGTTATATTACTTTTATTGTATATTGCATCTATTTTATTGTTGCGAGTCACCCCAAGGAGTAGTGTTCTGGAGGGGCAGGGTATAAATATTTTAGATAAATAAATGAAAGCAAAGCATACTCAGTTATCACTGCAATTTTAGTCAATGGGCTGCAAAGCTGAGGTGGCAAACCTGAGTGACCTGGAAACACCAGTAAAGTGGGAGTTATCCATATTTCCTTCAGGTCACAGGTGTAACCATTACTTCAACCCTAATCTTCAGTCAGCTCATCTGCCTTTAGTCTCCAGTCCTTCCCAGATACTCTAAGACCCGAAACTGTGGAATAAGGGTCTGATACCCAAAGGAGAGAAAAGATATGTGCGTCACTAGTGTTCAGATAGCATCTCCATTTAATTTTATATGTAAACTAAGGTTCACACTGAACACTACAGTGCATGAGATAAGACACTGAATCACAGACAGGAAACCCACTTCTCCAAACAGCAAAAGAGGGCTGAGGCCCAGAAGCAAGAGACATTTCAAGATTTTTGCATTTTGTTTTGTTTGCGGTACATCTCCCTTCTCCTTGTGAGATGCTTGTGGTACCAGAGAATTATCTGAAAAAAGCAGTTCCCAGGAAGAAATCATGACAGAGTAATTTTGGACATAACAGAGATGGCGGGGCATGGGAGGGAACAGGAAGCATGAATGCCTTTTGCTGCCACACTTCTGCTTTTGAAGAATATTTGCATCTTCTTCCTGATAAGGAGCTGTACAAGTTGCACTTATTTCCAGCAATTCGATGTTTATCTAGCTTGGGAGTTCTTAACCTTGAGTCCCTCTGCTGTTGGGCTACAACTCCCATCATTCCCAGCCACAATGGTCTAAAGATTATGTGAGCTGTAGCCCAACAACATCTAGACATCCAAAGCTGGGAACCCCTGATCTAATTACTATGGTTTCAAGAATGCAATTCCACTTTCACTTGTATGTGAATCCTACTGATTTGATATTTATGTGTTGGTAACTATTGCCAGGATTGCCACTTAAGTTTGCTGTGCGAATGTAACATGAAAATGCCAAATTCTAATCAATTGTCTTAGAAACCCTCTGTCATGATGACATATCCAGGGTGAGCTCAGCATACACACAAGTAATGGGAATCAGGCCCCAGTCTCTGATCTAAGCTTAATCAGTTAAGATCTGTATGGAGTCTAGACACATACAACTGAATGCACATAAATGAGTACCCTGGAAAAGCAGTGTTTAAAAAAGGTCCTACATTCATACAACTGTATGTGTGTAGACGTCATGCTGACATTCAACTGAATTCACATTCAAGTGAGTCCCAGATCTCGGATTCTCTGAAGCAATATGATGAGATTGGTGGGTTCGTACAGCTGACCAATATCAACATATCCTAACCTACAAAAGAAGTATCATGCATGCAAGAATGGGAGGGGGAGCATGCTCCCAGCACGGAGGGAGGTCGCATGAACCTTGAATTCTGCATTGTGTGAGCCTGCCCAACATCTGATCCCTTCTAATTCACTGCTTTGCGGCTTTTAACTGGATTTTCATTCACACACTCATTGGGCAACATTCAGACTAGTTATCCATGATTAAGCACCACTGAAATCAATGGGATAAATTAGTCATCTCTAACTAAAGCCCCATTTATTTCAATGGGACTTAGTCATGACCAATTTTGACTGGATGCTGTACTTTTGGATGGAGGAAAAAGACATGAAAATCATTCCCCCGTCCCCATCTGCACCCAGACCACTGTGCAAAGAAGCCTTCTGTGCAGCCCTCCTTCCATCACTGGAAAGCTGTACATCATGCAAGCCACTATTGCTATTGTAGAGCATTGTAGCCTTGAGCCATTTATGCTCTACAACAAAGACTTGAGTGATCAGAAATGACCTAATCAGCCAGTAATTGTGAAAGCAAAGAGTGGACCCTGCTTGGACACTAAGGGGACAAGTCATGCTTGCCAGCACAAGACCAGCTCTCCTCTCCAACCTTAATTGTAGTGAAGCCTGACAAGGTCCCCACTTCAGGAATCCTTCTTCTTAAGAATTCTGGCCATATCCAGGAGGTAATCTGGTTAATATTAAAGGAGCCTATCGGACATGAGAGAAGAGCAGCACACAGGAGACCTCTTCTAATAATTAATCTATTTATTGCTAACAACTCACTGGGAAAAACTCAGTGAATAAAACTTAAAGACTTAAAACAAAAAGGCAGCACAGCATATCCAATTTACTGACTGACATCCTGACTAAGGAAGCACCCATTTGTCAAGCAGCTACAGACACAGTGAGAGCCCACATGATGCTTCACTGTATTCTGAATGCAACTGTGCAAGAGCACTAGTCATGGACACGTTTCCGCTTCTACAGAGAGCTTCTGGAGTACAGGAGAATGCTCCGAAATACTAGTGCTCTTGTGCAACGGCATTCACAATTCAGAAAGCAGTGGAGCAGCGTCCCTGAATCTTCTTACAGTGTGGACACTTCATTAGTCAGGATGTTAGCCGCTGAGGTCGTGCATACGGCCTCGCCAGAAAGGGCAGGTGGGCTGCAGGGAAGACAGAAGCTCTCCTGCCTTCCCAGCAGATGAGCAGCTGTCATCTTCCCCTCCATCCACCACGTGTCCAGTGGTGCGGTGGAGAGATGCTGAGAGTGGGAGGACTTCCCCCCACCCCATATCCCAGGCTGCCCCATGGCACAAGCGCAGATGCTCCTTCTGCCCAGCTCACTGCTGGAAATGGTGGTGAAAGCTGTTTAAAACCTGGCGGTGACTACCCAGATGATTGCTGGCCAAGATTACGTGAACCACAGGTTCACGTAACCTTGGCTAAACACTGGTTTTGAAAATGGGACTTGGCATACAGGTGCAGAGCCGGGAGTGACCACGCTTCCAGCACTTCACACACTCGGTCTAACCCAGGCTGGTAAGGGTGAATACCCTTACTGTCTCTACTTAACCAGCATGGTGTAGTGGTTAGAGTGCTGGACTAGGACCAAGGAGACCCGAGTTCAAATCCCCTTTCAGCCATGATACTTGCTGTATGACTCTGGGCCAGTCACTTCTCTCTCAGCCTAACCTACTTCACAGGGTTGTTGTGAGAAGAAACTGTGAGAAGAAACTTAAGTATAGTACACTGCTCTGGGCTACTTGGAGGAAGAGCGGGATAGAAATGTAATAAATAAATAAATACAAATCGTTTTCAGTTCATATGCACCAAGAACATACAGGCCCAACCATTCACTAGGCTTCCACTGCAAACACTGAAACTGTTCTCCTAGTTATCTCACACAGCCAATTTCATCGGGAGGCCTTCTGGGCTTGTCTCTTTAAGAGGCAGCACACAACAGGGCAGAAACATATCGAGATCATTCACACAATCAAAAACTGTTTTCTACCCAGATTTGGGAGCTGTATATGTTTGCAGTCTTTGGTTGTGTGGAAGAAGGATAAGAGGAAAACCTGGGTAAAAGTGATTGTGTGGAATCAAGATAGGAGGAAAAGTCACCCAGGTTTTCCTCCTACCTTGCTTCCACACAACCGAAAATTATGAGCGGACACAGCTCCCAAACCTGAGTAGAACACAGCTTTTGATTGTTTGAATGACCTCATCCCTCAGCTAGGACTATTTGCCATAGGGAACAGGAATACACCGTCTCACAGCCTGCTCCCAAACATTTAGCCACAGTTGAAATATTAGGATGCACCAGCCCACCGGAGATTAAAATAAAAGGGGGAAAATGATGACATAATAATAATAATAATAATAATAATAATAATAATAATAATAATAATTCGATTTCTATACCGCCCTTCCAAAAATGGCTCAGGGCGATTTACAAAGAGAAATAACAAACAAATAATGATGAAGAGAATTGTGTTTCGAAAGCCAGAGTTGTTGTCCAGGGGTACAGTGGAGGTGGGACACTCAGGGACGGACTGCCAATACTTCTCGGCTTCTCTGGCTGTTGGGGTGGGCATGGCCATGGGGGCTGTCATGGAGAGCACCTGCACTTCTGAATTTGCAATGACATCACTGTTGTTGTCTACTCTAAAAGAGAGCCCAAGTTTGGTGCTCCTTACCTAGCAGGATGCCAATGGTGCAGGGAAAATCCACATGATCAGCCAGGCCTATGTGTTTACAACACTGCTATAGAATGGACCTATGGAAAAGCAGCCACCACACTGCTGCTACGATATGTACAGGCAATGATGTCTGAAAGCAATTGCTCATTGACCAGTAAGGGACAGCTACGTACTAAACTGGAAAGAAAATGCAACTACCTGGGACTAGTCAAGAAGTTGCTCTGTATTGATCAAGAAACAAGTGCCATCGCACAATATATCAGTATCCCAGCGCATCTCACAGGGGAGTAGCACCTCATGGCAGTATTCGGCATCTAGGGAAGCATGGTTGCATCAGGAAAGAGGAAAACTGCATGTTTGTTGAACTAAGACTGGAAACACCCATGTGCAAATACTTAATAATAATAATAGGAAGAGGAATGCTGCAAGTCCATCAAACAGTAGAGGAGGAGAAAAGAGGCCTTGAACAATATATAAAGGACAGTGAAGAAGATGCACTTCAAATAGTCAATAATGCAAAACTATTCAACACCAATCAAACAAAGCAGGCCTACAAGAAAGAACAAGTCAAGAACCGAGCAGAAAAATGGAAAAATAAGCCCCTGCATGGTCAATACTTGCACAATATAAGTGGAAAATCAGACATCACCAAGATCTGGCAATGGCTTAAGAATGGCAACATGAAGAAAGAAACAGAGGGTTTAATACTGGCTGCACAAGAACAGGCACTAAGAACAAATGTAATAAGAGCAAAAGTAGAAAAGTCAACAACAAACAGCAAGTGCCACCTTTGTAAAGAAGCAGATGAAACTGTGAACCACCTAATCAGCTGTTGTAAGAAGATCGCACAGACTGACTACAAACAAGGACATGACAAGGTAGCAGGGATGATACACTGGAACTTCTGCAAAATATACAAGCTACCTGTAGCTAAAGATTGGTGGGACCATAAAATTGAAAAAGTTGTAGAAAATGAAAATGCAAAAATATTATGGAACTTCCACCTACATCAGATAAACATCTGCCACACAATACACCAGATATAAGTATAGTCGAGAAGAAAGAAAAACAAGTCAAAATAATCGACATAGCAATACCAGGGGATAGCAGAATAAAAGAAAAAGAAATAGAAAAAAAAATCACCAAATACAAAGATCTACAAATTGAAATTGAAAGGCTGTGGCAGAAGAAGACCAAAATAATCCCAGTAGTAACTGGCGCCCAGGGTGCAGTTCCAAAAGACCTTGAAGAGCACCTCAACATCATAGGTGCCACAGAAATCACCATCAGCCAATTACAAAAAGCAACTTTACTGGGAACAGGATATATTCTGCGACGATATCTATAATAATAACAGCAACAACACTGATAATAAGATTCAGCCATCCCAGGTCCTTGGGAAGGACTCAATGTCTGGATAAAACAAACCAGTCAATAACACCTGTCTGACTGTGTAAACAATAAATAATAATAATAAACTTTGTTTGTCAGCTGTCCCCTTAACAAATTGTTCTACCATGAAGTTCGCCGTGCAACCTTGGGCCTGTCTAGTGTTCCCTCTTGCAGGGATTCCCAGATAATGTTGATCAATCAATCAATCAAAGTTTATTACGGTCTATGACCAGCACAAGGGGAAAAAATACAATTAAAATATAAATAACAGTTTAAAAAATAAAAAAATATAAATAACAGTTAAAAAAAATAACATATCAACAAAAAATACAATTAAAATATAAATAACAGTTTAAAAAAATAACATATCAGCAGTCTAACCCACCAACAATATTATAACTAGAAGGTTATAAAGTAGCACTAGAATAATTAATTAAGAACTGACGCGATCTTCGAGCTGCTGCACAAAAGCCCGCCACTTTTCGAGTGATGGCAGGAGTACTGTCCTCAAGCAGGAAAGCCACTCGTTGACTAGGCGAATTTCCTGGAAAACGAGCCAGCAGTGGAGATATTAATTCTAGACGTAAGTCCCTATAAAAGGGGCAATGAAGCAAAAGATAATGTTGATAACAACTCCCATAATCCCCAATTAAAAGCCATTTTATTTGCAGCTGGGGATTCTGCGAGTTGCAGTCAACAGCATCTGGAAATCCCTGTTAGAGGCAACACTGGGCCTGTCACCGAGCCCTTTCTCATGACCAGTAAGAAAGGGCTACACAGTTTGTGGGGAGGAAGCCTGAAAGCGTTTACTGCCCCACAGACGATCCTCACAACATCCCTGGGCAAGCGGATAGCCTGCCAAGATGAGCACCAGCTCCTGCCGCCACTCCAAGGGCTGGGGTGCTGGGACATGCTGCCCCACCCCCAGAGTTCCAATAATGCACCACACGAGTGCGCAGTGCATGATGGAGATCTCCACTAACCTCCCCGAATCTGCCAGCCGCAGCCGATGCACGATCACTCAAACAGGGTTAGGAGAGCACTCACTCTCCTAACCCCATTTTGAGGGAAGGCTTCATAGATGGATTTGCCACTGTGGTCCAGCCAGGATCCGACGCGATCCCAATGGTTCACAGCTGCGCGCAAAACCAAGCTGGGCTCCCATAGCCTGGTTTTGCACACGCGTGTGAATAGCCTCACCATCTCTCAGGGTAACCCACCATACAGTGTTGTTGTGAGGATAAAATTAGAAGGAAGAATCATGTACATCATCCTAAGTCCCTTGAAGTAGGGTCGGATATAAATGTAAGAAGTAAAAGCATAATGCCACAATAGAGGGAACTCTTAGGGATAGACATAAAATAAAGCAACAATAAAAAATGGAACTGAAAGGGAGTGAACTGTCAATTAGATGAGCAACGACTTATTTTCCACCATTTTACAACAGACCTCTTTTTACACAGCCACCAGAGATTAGGAAAATGCTGTTCCAGCTAAGTGAAGTCTGTAAAACAGAAAGAACTTTGATCATGGGGGATTTAATTACTTAGCTATTGAGTGGAATAATGAGACACAGAATCTAAGGAAGAGAATATATTTCTATAAGTGGTCCACTAATTGACTTCAAATGGAAAAGACAACCAGTTTTCTCAATGAGAACAGGAGGTATTTTACAATTCATTTTTGGAACCCATCTAAGCACCAAGTCATGAGGGTCAAGTTCTGTTGTAGAATTTTGCATCTAGTCCTACAGCTCAGAGATGACCAAGTTGGGGTTGGTCATTTTGTGGTATAAAATGTAAAAGCAAAAACACTGGGTTAAGTAGTACAAGGATTTGTTACTAAACTCACAGAGCACAGTATAACCTTGGTACCACAGTTCAAATGTATCATATCTAAGGGTTGTTCCCCATTAAGGACTGATTTAATTTTTTAAACGGTAAAACGCTGTTTTGACTTTGCAGTCTATTAGCTATTGTCTCATTAGGGGCTCCATTTTAATACTGAACGAAATATGCTTTGATGTAAGATTTTTATGCTAATGAGAGCAAAGAGGTCTCCATTGAGGCTAAACGTTTATAACAAAAAAAGGTCTTAATTAATGGTTTCATGAAGAAGAAATCTGGATGAAGAAATTTACCAATTACATTACATTGTGACAGGATAGAGAGAAAAAGAAGAGGAAATTGGTCCATGTTTGTAATTCAGCAAGATTTCTACAAACGTCTGTGACATACAATCTTTTCTTGTTGTTACTGTGGTTTTTTCCTTGAGATGTTTATTTACAAAAATTGTAGCTTTTGATATTTGTTGAATCTAAATGAATGATTTATGATCAGACATTAATTTCTCTGGCAATTCACCAGGATCAGCATTGAGGGAGAACAGCCGCAATGAACTAATCTAAGACTGAGCTGCAATATTTTGGAAAATGTTCTACAAATCTTAGAGCTGGACAGCTGCTCTGGGAATCTAATTGAAGAATGTAACTTATTTTTCTTTCAAAAAAGTAATGTTGAATTCCTGTTTTCTTATAAGACCTAGATAAATATTTCTTTTAAAGACTATCCTTAAATTACACATGGAGCTGGGGATGTGCTGATCAGGAAAAATGCAGGTTTTTCTTCAAGTTGCATCACCTTGCAAAACAATGAATCCTGCTCAGGGGGTTCCCTCAGCTACCAGGAACAGCTTCTAAGGGACATTTCAAGTACTTATATCGACCACCAACATGAAGTGGCTTCTTTAAAAAACTAACTTGCATGAAACTGTCCAAGATATGCCTAATTTTTAAGGTCATCTGGAAATGCTCTATTTTGCATTCTGATTCCAGCTAAAGCACATTTGTTGTGAATGTGGGATAGGGCCTTTTTAGTCGCTACCCCCAAGCTGTGGAAGTCCCTTCCTGAGGAGGTTCATTCATCCACGTCTGGCTTGGTGTTCTAAATTGGTTGAACACCACTTTCATTCAGGCTTTCAGGTATTAATGAAGCCAGCTCTAATCCAGTACATGATCTGCTGTTGTCTTCTTACTCTGCGATTACTAGTGCTAGTTTTACTAACTCTTTCTTGCACTGTGTCAATAGTGCATTGCTTTAAATTGTATTGTTATCTGGTTTTATATTGTTTTAAATAGTTCATGAGAACAGCAACTATCACTCCCCTTCTTGGGTCAAGTAGTGGGTCTGCAATGGGTCCCCTATCAGGGAATGAGAACTGAGTTCAGAACATACACCCTTGGAGGTCAGTTCTGTTCCACCTGGGATCCTTTAGCTGGTGATGAAGAACATCCTTGCTTGTGAAAGGATGCTAACGACAAGAAGCGGGGAGAAGTGGTCCCTATAATTTTTTTAATCTCTGTGTGGAATGAGTTTTGTTCTGGGCAGTAGTATCAAGGCACTGTGTGCACAGATGCATTCAAAGTGTGTGTGCGTGTGGGGGGGCCTTCCTAATTCAACCCGAGGAGGATCTAAAATTAACTGAGCGGATATCAGGAAACTTGTGAGCACACGCACATCTTAGAGGGAACAGTGGCATGGGAGGAGGCTGTGCTTTGAGACTAAATATCTGAGAATGTGTGTCCACCAAAGCTAATACCCCCTACAAGTGGTGAGGGCTAGTTGTCTTGACAGGTTAGAGCAGGGCTGGCCAAATTAGGGCCCTTCAATCATTGTTGGACTAAAGCAAAGTTGTGCCGTCGAGTCGGTGTCGACTCCTGGCACCCACAGAGCCCTGTGGTTGTCTTTGGTAGAACAGAGGAGGGGTTTACCATTGCCATCTCCCATGCAATATGAGATGATGCCTTTCAGCATCTTCCTATATCACTGTCGCCTGATATAGGTGTTTCCCATAGACTGGGAAACACATCAGCGCGGATTTGAACCAGCAACCTCTTGCTCCCTAGGCAGGTTACTTCCCAGCTGCGCCATTAGGAGGCGAGTACAACTCCCATAATCCGTAGTTATTGGTCACTGTGGCTGGGGATGATAGGAGTAGTAGCCCAACAACAGCTACAGACTCTCAGCTTGGCCATCTTGGGTTTAATGTTAATATTAGATGGATATGCAGCCTTTGGCCCCTGATGATGGTGGTTGTGAGGCGAGAAAGGTTTCTTTCAATATTTTCCTGCATAGCTTGGTGCTGCCCCCCCGCCCCCCTTCCCCTGCCTGTTCTGGCTTTTGGCACTTCCTCTGGATAGATACCCATTTTACTAAAAGGAAGAAGTGATAGGCGTGCTTTGAAGTATTACAAAACATATTCTTTATAAACAATGCTCCATTAACAGAGAGATAGGATTACACAACTAAATGGACCCTTTACATATCCAATTTCAATAATTCAATGAATGTATTGTGTCCTTCAGCAGCCAAGTAATCAGCAACCAGATGCAGATGAAAAGGGCAGAAAAACACCTTGTCCAAATTGAATATTGCCTTTGTGCAGCATGACCAGGCAAGAGGCACTGGAATGTGGAGAAGGCTTTGGAGCTTTTCTTTCCTAATGCTGGAAATGTTTCTCAATCTGGCTCACAGTGTAAGATGAAGGGAGAGAGACATCATTCCAAATTCAAGTTTCCTACGTGACAATGGAGAACACAGAAATACCTGTCCCCAAATAATGGGACCCATTCAGCCCTTTCCTTGCTTTTGAAAATCAAGAGCCATTTTTCCCTTGGTGCTTTGGGGAATCCATTTCCTTGCCAGCTTTTAAGCATTCTGCATTCTGGCCATCTCTTTTGAAAGCCTCCTAGAGGCTAAGTGCAAGGCTAAGTGTGATATATTGCAGGGGTTCTCATGGAACTCCATATGCATGAGTCAATGAGCCACAACTGTGTTAACACAATAATGACAGGCTGCACTGGCACAATATCATAATAGCTTGAACTAGCAGACAGCATTTTTGATGCTTAAATACCAATAACATGAGCTAGTAATGCAATTATACCTTGGCATCCAATCTCCAAGTATTTCAAAATGGTAGATAGGGTTAATAATGCAATCGGAACACATGCTAAACGACTTTCACATCAATGGGTGTTCTCATGTCAATCAGAAATCATTTTAGACTGTAAGTGTCCCACATTCCCCAAATATAAATTAGGAAGCATAAATGTTCTATGACTGACATTTGAACACTGCCATCAAACAATGGTTGAGTGGAAAAAATCAGATTTTGAAACCAATCTCTGAACTGGCACTAAAAATAGCCATGTTTGTTGCTTGGATGGGTTGACTGTACAAACCTCCAGAGCCTTATTCAAAGCAAAATGAGAAGGAGTTTTCTAGTTTACAAGCAAATGAAGCTGCCGTATACTGCGTCAAGGCAGTTCATCCATCTATTTTGTTTAGCAATGGCTCTCCAGATCTCCAGCAGGGAGATCTTTTCCAGCCCAGTTGCTCCTTAACTGAAGATGCCAGGGATTGGACAGAACCTAGGACTTCCACATGTAAAGAATGTGCTCCAGCCCCGATACATCACCTCTTTTTATTTATTGCAAACAGCTGTTGATGAGGTATGCAAGACAGAGGAGTTTAGTTTGTGAACGTGCTTATGAAAAATAATGCCTTAGGATCTAGATTCAGACCTAACAAACTGGGAACACAAATTATCCTTCTGCTTGCTTCTTAGCTGTCATCTACTGAGTTAGACTATTGGCCCATCTAGCTCAGTATTGTCTACCTTGACTGGCAGAGGCTCTCCGGGACTTATGGCAGGAATTTTCTCAGCCCTACCTCGAGATGCCAGGGATTAAATCTGGGAGCTTTTGCATGCTAAGAAAATGCTCTACCACTGACTTATGGTCCCAAACTTAGATTGCTCCTGAGGAGTGAACTGTCCTTAGATTCAGACAGTACAAGAGTTCAGGACCAGTTTGGCATCGCTGGTTCTCTCTATTGCTGTCATATGTACAGTGTGCAAATCAATCATTACATGCCAAAGGATTAACTGACTACAGTTTCAGACTGAAAAGTGTGGGGACACAAGGTACAGTACTTCATACTGTCAGATTGCTTTTCCAAATGCTGCTTAGATGAAGGCAGGATATACTCTAAATAGAAAGAAGTGAATGATTAGTCCGTAACAACATGAAACAGATTGTGAAAACCTGAGTAATATAAATTATACAGATGGTCTTTTATGAAATGTTCAGTATTTTTTGGTAATGTTCATATTAGGATACATGGTTCAGAAGAGTAATTGTTACAGAGATGTTGCCGGGGGTGGGGGCTCCCCCCCCCGTGCCAATTTTTCTCTGCACACCGTTGTAAAAAAATAATTTCAGTATGGTAATGTAACAGAGAACAACTAAAATGGTAAAAAACTACTTTGGGGGAGCACTCCCCTCCAAACATTTAGGCTGGCTATGCGCCTGAATTAATACTAGGTATGTTTTTATACTGAAATTGATATTTTTATCTGTTTTTATTGTAAGCAACATTGAGTAAACTGTTGGGAAAGTGGGATTAAACTTATTTATATAATAAATAAATGCTCACCAATCCATCCCTTGTGTACTTGGTAGGCAGCAATAATATTTATGCAAAGTAGTCTACCATACATACATCTAAAGCAGCTATCATTAACCTTTCACTGAACTCCAGTCTTTTCATATCTCTGATGTAGAACAATACCTCTTGGAGGGGTATTGCCGATCTACCTATCTATTCATTGTTAGATTCTATAATGCCTTTCATTAAAACAATCCCAAGGCGATTCACACAAAAGTTCAAACAAGAATGGGGTCATCTGCTCTGCATGCAGAGTGCCCCAGGTTCAATCCGAGGCATCTTCAGGCAGGGCTGGGAAAGTCTCCTGCCTGAAACCTTGGAGTGCTGCTACCAGTCCGTGTAGATGATACTGAGCTAGATGGACCAATGGTCTGACTCAGTATGAGGCAGCTTCCTATGTTCCTTTGTACCTGTAAGGATAGAATAGACCATTCCTGCTACGGGCAAGCTTAATGCAGAAAGCAATCCTAACTTGGCTATGCCTGGTTTGGGGTAACATCAAAGCAAAGGGAAATAGAGAACTGCAAATAGATTCACAATGACAATCTCTCAGTTTGTACAGTCCAGCAAACAACATGTACATCTGCATCAATAATTAAAATGTGTGCATATTGTGTAATATTTATGCATACCGGTAAGTGCATGCAGTAGTGACCATCCTCAAAAGACGTTTGTCACCTACACATGTACACAATTCCATATAAGACTGTTTACAGACAAAAACATAGACACTGCAGCTAATGTTGGTTGCAACTGTGGTACCATACATTACATGGGCTGCAAAAGTTACCACAGAGTAAGTGAAGTTAGAATTAAAACCCTAGCTCTGAATATTTTTAACTTTGCTTAGCCTTTTTGTGGGATTTAATGTATTTCATTCTTTCTTCTTAAAAAGATCAGCTTCTAAAGACCCTTCTATTAGGCCTGAACATTCCAAAGACTTCCTCTACCTTGGTTTTTTCAGAGGGCTTGGGAAAACATCTGGCAAAGAAGGATTTCAAATTATTGTGTCCTCACAAACCAGGCAAGGGGAGTCTGGTCTTGAAGATCCTGGAAATCCTATCCAACCCTGTCATTCTGTGATTCTATGTTCTTACCAATGTACAAATTCAGGAAGATTGAATTTACAAAAACATTTTTTTACAAGGAAGTGTCACCACAAAGGAGGGGGGCAAAATCACTATAATTCTTCTATGATTATGTGTTTTAAAATATATCCCTACATAGTGAAATTAAAAAAACAATGATGTGAAGCTCATCCACTGAAAATTAATGCAGCATTTCCCAGGGATGCCACCACGGAGTGCATCTATTAAAAAAATGTGTAGCCAAACAACATAGGAAGCTGCCTTACACCTAGTCAGACCCTTGGTCTGTCTATCTCAGTATTGTCTACACTGAATAGCAACAGCTTCTCCAAAGTTTCAGGCAGGAATCTTGCCCAGCCTACCTGGAAATGACAGGATTGAACCTGGGACCTTCTGCATGCAAGCAGATGCTCTACCACATCTACAGCCCCATCCCCTAAGGAAAACATCTTACAGCAGACAGTGTTCACATGTCATCACCCATCCTAATGCAAACCAAGGTGAACCCTGCTTAGCAAAGAGAACAATTCATGATCGCTACCATTTAGTTTTGTTTACCGCAAGCATGGCTTTACTTTTAACATGCTAACACTATTGGCAAAGATTAATATAATTAAAATATAGCTATTTCCTTACATATAATGGCCTGGTTCAAGTGTAACACTAATAGTTAATGTACTACATGAATGATTTTAAGGGAGCCATGGCTCACACACTCCTCCCTTCCTTTCCTCTATAGCACATGAGAGGACAGTGAATGCTTTTTCTTTCACTTTAAAACGAACTGCAGTTCCATGTTACATACAAACTTAAGCAACTGTGGTTTAGCTAACTAGAGTTAGGACAAACCAGGATATCAAAACACAGTTTGATTCTGGGTGGATATCCTGGTTTCCCCCGCCTAATGATAGGTTGTTGTTTTTAAACAAAACCAGAGCTCCCAACTTTTTTACATAATGGTGAGCTGCAGTGCATTTTAAAGTGAGAGTAAAAACTTTCACTTTAAAGAGTGTGTGTGTGTGTGCACCCGCGTGCACACCTCTATCTATCTATCCGAATAAGATAAAGAGAGAGAGAGAGAGGTGGGGCGGGGGACCAAACAGGAAGATTCCTAATGTATCAGAGCCTTAATTTCTCTTTCTGTGCAAACCTGCAAAGCTCACTATAATACAAAGACGTGGAGAAACTGCCTGCCTTTGTTAAGAGTTACTAATTTAAAATGCATTTTAAAGTAGTAAGTAAATACATCAGTATTGGCTTCTGGAAGAAAATATCAGAACAAAAGTGCTGTTGCTTCCTAAGACTATTTAGAAAAACAAGAACAAGCATACAAAATCGGAGTTGTTCGTGAACATAACAGAAGCAGCATTGGGCTACACAATTACAGTTAAGAAACTGATCATAATATAATCTTAGAAGCACTAATCCTTTTAGGAAATAGATAACATATGTTGCACCCATGCCAACATATCAATGAAAATTCCTCAAATAAAGGAAATATGAAATGCAGACAATGAAGCCCAGATATACACATATACTATTTAAAACCACTTCAGAACATTGTAGATTTCTAGAACACCTTTCTACCTATATAATATGCTAAGGGTGTACATGGCAAGCCCACACAGCGCTTGACCAATCGGAGTTAACAGAGCAGAAGCACTGTGGTGATTTGACAGTGGGGATTCCATACACAGATAGAGAAGAGGAGTGGGTAGGGGCGGGCAAGCGAGTGAGACTCGAGGCAGGGAAGGGGCGGGCAAGCGAGCGAGAGGCAGGGAAGGGACGGCTGAGAGTGGGTGGCCGACACTGAGCCATATAGCAGGGGCTGTGGAGGGCAACAAAGTCCTAGCACACAGATGCTCTGTGGGGGTTCAGCTAGTCATTCTTATTCACTCATGCCAAACTACTGTTTTACCTCCACCTGAACCCTACCAATATTCCCAAGCTGGGAAGTGTTTGGAGCAACATAATGTGTTATTTTCACTGTCATATCAACAAGTTTTGGAAGGGCTGAAATCCCAGAAATCTCAGCAGAGTATGCAGCACAGGCTCACTGCAAGTTAAGTAGCCTAACAAAGTTTTGAGGATTATGGCCTATGAGAGTTACTGAAGCATGAGCTTTCTTAGTACAGTTGCCACATCTCAGCTCCACAAATCCAGGCACCACGATTTACATATTATGCTAATTACACCTTCATTTATATTCTAAATATGCAAATAGTAAATTAGCATCCCTAATTTATATTATATCCAACAGCAGCTTTCTGTGTCTCTGCACCAGCCATGTATCACAGGCAGTAAATGAAACAATGTTTTCCCATTCTTCAATGTCAAAAAAGCCTGGATTATGCAGGAACATAGGAAACTGCCTTATACCGTGTCAGACCATTGGTCCATTTAGCTCAGTATTGTCTACACTGACTGGCAGAGGCTCTGTCAAGGTTTTCCCCAAGGTTTCAGGCAGGAAGCTTTCCCAGGCCTACCTGGAGATGCCGGAGATTGAACCTGGGACCTTCTGCAAGCAAAGTAATTGCTCCACTACTGACCTATGGCCTCATCCCTGATGGGGATTCTGAGATACTGAGAATCTTTAAGAACACAGAAATACTTGTTGGCGAATGGGCAGGCTTTTTTTTACTCCACTGCCACTACTACTCCATCTGACCTCCTGGTCATTTGATGGCTCCCTTAGTTTTTAAAAAGCTATTTGTCACTCAGAATATAATATAAAATATATTGAGAGGTTCCCAACCTGTAATACTCCAGATGTTGCTGAACTACAACTCCCATCATCCCCAGCTCCAAGGGAAGGTTTTATTCCTGCATACCCCCCAAAAGTGCAGTGGAAACTACTTTGACTGGCAGCCACTATCTATTAATTAATTAATTATTATTATTATTATTATAGGATTTTAGGCAAGAGTCTTTCCCAGTCTTTTTTGGAGAACCAGCCAGGGAACCAGCTGTGCATCACAGTCAGTCATACAGATACAAGATGCATCCATAGCATCTTCTCTATCTCTGAACTACACAGATAGTAGTAGGGATGTGCAAACAGGTTCGGTACCGAATCGGTTCAGTCCAAAGGCTCAGGATTGAGCTGAACCACCCCCGGTTTGGCTTGACCCCAGCCCAATCCCTCACCAGCCCATTTGGGGGGGCTGCGAACCTTTTTTTTTTAAACTTACCCCCTCTGGGCAGGTTCTCCAAGGTGGCAGGTGTGTGTGTGTCCGTGGAGGTTCCCCCTCCCCCTGTCGGCCACCCATCCTTCCAAAACCGGCCCGTTCAGGCCTTTCCCTCCAGTGTGGTGGCCAACTTGGAGGCTGCAGTGCCTGTGCAATGGGTCTCTGCGTGGCCTGGGTCATGTAAGTTTAATTTTAAAAAAAAAGATTTGCGAACCCTCACGGACCAGACCAAACCGGAGGGGGAGGGGTTGAGGGAGTGCTGAACCAAACTGGCCCAGTCCAGTTCAGAACCGAACTGGACTGGACTAGCCAGTTCCATGCACACCCCTAGATAGTAGTTCATCTCCAGATTTTCCCTGTAAGCCAGAGGAAAACAGTGCTCTCTATAGTCCAGAAACTAACTTTTTTTTTTTTTTTAAGTAAGTTACTAGGGCTCATAGATGTGGAGGGAAACAGGAAGGTGAGTGGATCATTTGGTAATACAGCTCCATCCTCTTTCTCTGTTGTAACCCATGGAATAAAAGCCTATGGTACACCAACTAGAAGGTAAGCAGTGAAGAGTTCGTCACTGCTCTATTGGCAAATCAGGGAGAGAGGACAGAACCTTTGGAAGCTTTAAGGAGGTAGCAAGATTACTTATGGCAGCAGTGTACTCTGACTGAAACAGAAATAGTGTACCTTCAGTTACATTCCAGCCTTAGCTTTTATGACTCATACCTTTGTCAAATGGGTCTCAAGTCAGGGGGAAGGACAGTGTGGTGGCTGTGGCAGTGTCGTGGTGTGCAAGAGACAGAGCTATAAACAAGTTACTTTTTAACAAAGGCATCCAGAAATAAAGAGGCAATGTGTTGCTCGAACAGGGCCCCCTTTTTCTCCAGAGCTCTCTATTACCCACTCTATTAAGTTCTGAGTGCCATTTTGGATTCCAAAATGGTGCTCTTCTTCTGGCCTCTGCACATGTGCAGCAGCCATTTGTATTAGTAGTGAATACCATGCAAATGGCCACAGCATGTACATAGAATCCAGAAGAATGCCATTTTTTAATTCTCTGTGCATATGTGGCAGCCAGAGGAGCAGCGTTTCAGATTCCAAAATGGCACTTGGAATGGGTTGGAATGTTCCACCTTGAACAGATTGTTCTGTTTCGAGCTCAAAACAAGCCCCCTTTTAAAGGGTGTCCTGTTTTGAGCTCGGAACACTTGAAGCACTGGAATGATTACTACTTGGCCTTCTGTGGGTATATCCAGCAATATAGTGTTTAAACAGCTTTTAAACACTATATTGCTGGATATACCCACAGAAGGCCAAGCAGTAATAATCCCAGTGCTTAAAACGCAACATCCATCCAAATAAGTTTCAAAGTCTTAAGTGACATTTATGAAGTTGCTCTGTATTGACAAATATAATTACAGCACTTTTTAGAAGCACAGGTAATTGCAAAAACATGTCATTTGTTCCGGGTGTTGAACCTATACATGGTTAATATAGTCCACTACTGCGGGGTTTTCTAGCAAAAATGAATTCACAATAGTGGAACGATAGTTTCCTGTGGATTAAAAAAACAAGCAACTCATTCACTGAACCAGCATTTGAAGTTTTAGAGAAACTTGTCTTGTGTCCTGTCAAAGCAACTGTAGGCTGACATCAATAATACACATATGAATTTAATGATGCTGCATTCCCATCATTCATTCTCTGAAAAACTGAAAGCAGTATTCGAAAGAAATTCCTTTGGAACTTACAAAGAAATGTTAAGAAGATCAAGAGATCTTTGGAAGCCATTAGAACATATCTAAGCAATATATAAGGTTTAAAAATACAACATTTTGTTGCCCCAACCCACCCATTCAGACACATACAATTATCCTTCCAGGAAAATGTAGATCAGAGGTTCCACATGCCAAAAGTTTATGGTGACCACAAGAGCAGCTGTTGCATCGTGCTATCAATGTAGGTAGTTCCGATTATCTTACTGTATACCTTCAACAACCCAATTCCATACACATTTAGTAATGTGCAAAGAGTAACGTGTAAAGAAGTCTGAGACTGTTCAATGGGACAAATTGCTCAGTGATCAACTGTGATTGCAATTCTGTGTACATTTCTTTGCAGTGGCATTTACTTCCAAGCAAACACATCTGTGCCTGTACTGTAGATTGGCATGAAAAGCAGGATCTGATTTGAGGAGCAGGATATGAGTGCAACAGTGAGTGGCATTTGACACTCCGCAGAAAGATCTTTGGAATAAAAACCAAGTCACTCTTGGCAGACTATACCCTGCCCGTAAAGAACAAGTTATCATGCTTACTTGAGCAACAATTCATTAATTTCAAAGAGCAGTATTAAATAAAAATGCAGTGCTTTCATCAGAGAGCCTCTTCTTGCATTGGGGCTACTTTGTGATGTCTTCCTCTCAAATGACAAACTGGATCAGTGCATCTGGTCCATCATGCAACATCAAAACCATGTGTGATACAGCATACAGAGAAGTCTTCACACTGGACAAAAAGATGTGTGTGTATGCGTGTGTGTGTGTGTGTGTGCACACGTGCAAAACCATAACCCATGCCACAAGAACTGCAGACATTATAGAAAGAGGCTACATTTCCTGTGAGAAATCTTCTAGTAATTAACTGTATTACTAGCCTCCTGAATACCTCCTTCTCAATCTGTTTTGTTTACAACCAGAATAACGAATGCCACAGGAACCAACAAAGCCCTTGTAGCATCATCACTCTGTAGAAACCACAAATCCCATATAAGTCATGAAGTGATACAATGTTCCAAACTTTTTGACCATATTGGAGGTTAAGGTTTTCTCAACCAGCTGACTTGCCCTCTGCAGCAGGGCTTGGGAGAAAGAGTTACAAGCTAAGTAACTAAAGAAAGAAACAAGTACTTTAATTGGGCAAAGATGACCAATGGCAGAAAAGGAGAAGGGATTCAAACTGAATTGGTTACTACCTCAATCACTGCAAATGGAGGCAGGAAGAAGCCAAATTCCTGTGCTCTGTTGAATCTGTAGGACCACTGCAAGCAACGGTCACATCTGAAATGCCCACTGAAAAAGAGGAGAGTGAACTAAAGCAAATGAGAAAGGCTTCTATGGGGATACCCTCCTGGCATAGTCCTTCAGCTATGCACACCGGCATTCCTGCATACATGCATCTTGCTATGGACAGAAAAGGGAGTAAGTGTCAAGAATAGAAAGGCGCTGAGCACAGTTGAAGGACTATGCCAGGAGAGCATTGCACAAAATCCTTTCCTTGGATCCCTCCTCCTCCTCCGTTTTATCTTCCTTCTTGCCATTTATCTTCCCAGCCCTCTGTTCGCTGGTGCTTTGAACCTTGCCGTCCTTCTCGGCGTCCCAGCTGCAGCTGCCCGCCTGTTCCTTGATTACTTTCCTGCTGCCTGCATTCATCAGCGTCCTTGCATCTTTTGTCGTTCCGTTTCACTCGACTGGTCAGCTCCCAGAGGCGCCCATCACTTTCACTAACACCCTCCCCGCCCCTCGTTTGTCTCCCTACAACTCGGAGGGGAGGGGAGAGGGGGCGAGAAAGAGAAATAACCCAAACTCGCTTTCGGGAGAGCCAAGCGCGCGCACACGCTGCAAGCAGGATTTCAAGGTACTGACCCTGGACGTAGCTGGGCTATTAATAACATCCTGGGAGATTTGACGGGATCAGAAAGGAGGGTGCGAGGGAGGGACTGTCCGGCTGCAGCAAAAAGGAGATCCTCCAACAGGGGGCTGTAGGAGGGAGGGAGGGACCGAGCGCCTCGCTGGCTGCTACTCACCTGCATGGGTCATGGTGAAAGTCTCGTTGGCATTGCTGGAGCCCACGTTGTAGATGACCACGGCCGAGGCGTTCTGGGAAGCGGCGTTCCGGATCTTATCCTTGTAAGTGCAATTCCCTTTGGGGATGAGCGCGATCCAGCTCTTGCCGGCTCCCGGCACGGCGAACCTGGCGTTGGGGTCGCAGGCTTGCCTGTCGGCGGCCGCCGAGGTCATCACCACCTGCCCCCGGGCATCCTGCTTGGGCGAGTGTTCCCCGTAGCGGCCGCACTCGCTCTTCTCGGTGCGCAGCTCGCCGCCGGCGGGATCCGGGTAGGTGATGTTCACGAAGGCCGTGTACCACTCCTCTTTCTCAGCCACCGTGAAATCCAGGCACAGCAGATGCACGAAACAAAAGGAAAGCAGCCATGTTGAGAGAGCCAGACTGCGGCAGGCTTGGATCACAGACATTGCCATCTTCGCCTGCCGCCGCCGCCGCCGCTCGCTCGCCCCCCCGCGCGCGTGTCTGCATGTGGGGGCGCGCGCGCGTGGATGTACGTGGGGACACGACGCCAGCCCGTACCCAGCAGCTGGAGACGGACCGCCGGGCGGCGGCTCACCTTTGCAGCCCGGCCAGCATTTCAGCAGCTCCTGCTTTCTCTTGTTCGAGGGTTTTCTTCTCTAGCTCCCTTGCACGGCTCCCCCACGCCCTTGCTTGCCTTCCTTCTCTTCTCGCTGCCTTCTGCAGCCGCCTCCTGCTTGGGGGCGGGCGGGCGCCTAGCGCACACGCCAAGCGGGGCTCTCAGTCTCGGCAGGGCTCCTGGAAGAAGCTGGCAAAGGCGGCCTCTCCGCTGGGAAAAGAACCGCTCTGAAGAGCCAGCCTCTCCCTGCTGCTGCTTCTACGGCCTCTGCTCCTCTTCGTGAGCTCCTCCATTCCTCCCCAGCCCTGCCTGGCGAGATGGGCAGCCGGCTCTCGCCAGCAGAAATGTTGTTTGGGGTAGAAGGGGAGGGAGAGGAGTTAAGGCCAGGAGGGAGGCGGGGGGTCGAGCGCAGGAGGAGCTTACCCGTGATGTCAACTTACTCCTGCTGCTCGGCTAAGGGGCCGGTGGGTCGGGAAGGGAAGGGAAGGAAGGACCCCTGCTGGCAGACTGAGAGAAAGCAGGGAATGCACCCAGTGTGGGAAGGAAGTTGTCCGAGGACGGAGAGGTCCTTTGCTGTTGCCAGGGAACAGGGGGCGAGTTCACACGGGCCCACGTTCATCACTGAGGCCTGGTCTACTCATGCGGTGGGATGATGAAGGGATTGACTGGGCTGGACTACTATAGACTGTAGGCGAGGCTCCTTTGGGTATCTCTGAGTGCTTTGCTCAAAATGAGCCATGCACGAAAACTAGCGCAACAGGGATAGGGCTAATCTACAACTTGGCTTGCTGATATGCTAAGATTTCATTTTTGGTTTTGTTTTGTTTTGTTGCAGGGAATTTTTAACATGGGGAAAATTCAGAAATGCCCCCCTGTAGACTGAAGCCATACAGTCCACTTCAGGCTACTTTGTATGTGGTGCAAACCTTCACGTGTATATTGGCAGTGGAGCTATTCTGTCTATTTTTGCTTCCTTTCTCCTGGGACATCTTACTTTTATTTCAGTAACTGTTGGTACAAGTTTTTATTTAGTATTGTCACATTATTTCTGTTCACATTTTCACATTTTGCTGAAATGTGAAGAGTTCTCTCACCCTTAGCAAAAAGCTTTTTTTTTTGCTAAAGTACTTGCATCAGGTGTAATTTTGCTTTTTGCACATAGATATTTCTATTTTTTTTAAGGAGTGTATGTGACAGGTTACACAAACACCCTAAGCCATAAGTTGCAGGTCTATAGCAGCTGCCTTCAGATCAAATGCTACCAATACATAGCTTTCCTATTGCTTGCCTAGTGTTCAAGAGACACATTTCATACATTCAGCTATGAGTCACCAAGTCATGAGTCATCCAGTAATGTTTGTGTGAATTAGCCCTTTGGGAGCATGCTCTTGCACCCAAAGATACATTCTGTCATATGCACAGTATGTCATCTCTGCTGTTAGTCAGGGACTGGAGGAGGCTACACAGCTATGGCTGCTGAACTGATCCACCCTCCAAGTACAGGTTTTAACGTCGTATTATTTCTCTAGCAATAAGATTATCAACACAGTATTAGTAACAAGGCACAGGAACATGTGAGTTCCTGCTCACATGCTGCCTTGTTAATTGGGCAAAGAGGTATCTATTAAAGTGGTAGCTCTCTTAAATACTATATCTAGCAGGGGGAAAGAGCAACTGTTCCTATTCATCCCAGCATAGTATGCCTCCCAGTTAGGGATGTTTGGCACCAAACCAGTTTGACGAGGTCCGTACTGGTCTGGCACCGCAGGGAGGAGAGCGGCGAGCAAGCGGGATCTTTAAAAAAGAGGAGAGCAGGTTCTTACCTGTTCTCCACTGCTGCATGCAGCTTCCTGCTGCGGTGGCGCTTGTCCCAAGAACCTGCACACAGCACTGGCATGCAAACGACATCTGTGCATTCATGGGTGCTATTTGTGTGGTCAGCATGGTGTTGCTGACCACACAAAAGACACCCACGACATGTGTGGATGCCATATGCGTGCCAGCACGGGTTCTTGGGACAAGTGCGACTGCAGGAGGAAACTGCATGCGGTGGCACAGAGTAGGTAAGGACCTGCTCTCCTCTTTTTCAAAGATCTCATTTGCCACTCCCCGCAGTGCCAAACCAGTGCACAAACCTTGGTTCATGCACACCGCTTCTTCCAGTGGCTCTTTCTGAGATTGTTCTCTGGGATAACCTGGAAAGAAAATGTCATGTCTGTTCTTAAACCGTTGCACTGGCTGCTGGTATGTTTCCAGGCAAAATATAAAGTGCTGATTATTAACTTTAAAGTCCTAAATAGCTAGGTGTGGGTTACCTAAGAAAGCGCCTTTCTCTGCAAGATCCTCACCTCTCATTAAGATCAGCAGGAGACAGAGGTCTGTTAGTTCATCTTGTGGGAACTTCTCAATAGTCAACCCTAGGTTGTGGAATGCATTCCCCATGGGTTTAAGAGGTTTCTCATCTTGGAGGCCTTCAAAGAGCCATAAAGACCCACTTCTTCAACTTGGCTTTGAATAAGATTTAAATAGTTTTAATGGTTTTTTAATGAGTTTTATGTTCATAAAACAAATGTTTTAAAATTTGATGATTTTTAACATCAAATTTTTTAATATCAAACATTTGAACATAATGAGTTTTATGTTCATAAAACAAATGTTTTAAAATTTGGATGGACAGTATATGAATGGAATAAAAAATAATAATCTAATCTACTACAGCAAAAAGAGCAGGTTAAAATCCAATAAAGTGACTCCAGCTTCTCTGTCACTAAGTGAATCCTCAATTTCCCTCTTTTTGATCCCTCTTCTGTAAAGGAAAGCTGGAAAAAGAACAGAATGAACTAAATGGAACTTCAGCAAAACAGTTCTTACATGCTGTGTAAAATGGGGGACTGGCCTTGTGGTATAATCATCACCGGCTCTGCCGGTGATCCTGTTGATGCCCTGGTGGACAACTGGAACAGCAAGCTCACCAGGGCAGTAGACATGATCGCACCTAAGCATCCTCTCTGACCCACTTCAAAATTCACCCCTTGGTATACGGAAGAACTACGGGGGCTGAAGCGGCAAGGTAGACGACTGGAGCGCAAGTAGAGGAAGACTTGACTCAAATCCAACAGATTACAACATAGAGCACATTTGAAGATCTATGCTCTGGCTCTACAGGTGGCAAAGAAGCGATTCTTTTCAGCCTGTATTGCATCCGCAAGTTCATGTCCGGCAGAGTTGTTCAGGGTTGTGAAAGGGCTAGTGGGTGCCCCTCCTCCCTTGAATCAGAATTTTGAACCATCTGTTACCCGCTGTTTAATGATTTTTGTGTGGATACAATCCCTCATATTCAGGCTGACTTGGATTTAAACCCCACAGTTACTGCAGTGTCTGAATCGGAGGTGTCCAGTTACTCTTCTTATGTGGTTAGGCTGGATCAGTTTCAGTTTGTGACTCGTGGGGATGTGGATAAGCTGCTTGGAGCGATGCGGCCTACCACCTGTTCTCGTGAACCTTGCCCGACATGGCTAATACTATCTGGCAGGGAGGTTGTTGTAGAAGGCCTAGTAGAGATCATAAACACTTCTCTGAGAGAGGGCAGGATGCCTCCTTGCCTTAAGGAGGCAATTATTAGACCACTTCTGAAGAAGCCTGCCTTGGATTCCTCAGAGTTGAGCAATTATAGACCTGTCTCAAACCTTCCATGGCTGGGCAAGGTAATTGAGAGGGTGGTGGCCTCCCAACTCCAGGCACTCTTGGATGAAACTGATTATCTAGACCCATCTCAGACCCATCTCCAGGCTATGGGGTGGAGACTGCCTTGGTCGGCCTGATGGATGATCTCCAATTGGGAATTGACAGAGGAAGTATGACTCTGTTGGTCCTTTTGGACCTCTCGGCGGCTTTTGATACTATTGGCCATAGTATCCTTCTGGAGCGTCTGAGAGGGTTGGGGGTGGGAGGCACTGCTTTGCAGTAGTTCCACACTTATTTCTCAGGCAGATTCCAGATGGTGTCCCTCAGGGACTGTTGTTCTTCAGAAACTGAACTTCGGTTTGGTGTCCCTCAGGGCTCTGTATTGTCTCCGATGTTGTTTAACATCTACATGAAACCGCTAGGAGATTTGGTGTAGGGTGTTATTAGTATGCTGATGACACCCAAATCTATTTCTCCATGTCAGCATCATCAGAAGAAGGCATAACCTCCCTAAATGCCTGCCTAGAGGCAGTAATGGGCTGGATGAGAGGTAACAAGCTGAGACTGAATCCAGATAAGACAGAGGTACTTATTGTGCGGGGTCGGAACTCGGGAGATTATTTTGATCTGCCTGTTGTGGATGGGGTCACACTTCCCCAGAAGGAACAGGTACGTAGTCTGGGGGTGCTTCTGGACACAAAACTCTGCCTGGTGTCCCAGGTTGAGGCAGTGGCCAGAAGTACCTTTTATCAGCTTCGGCTGATATGCCAGCTGCATCCATTTCTTGAGATAAACGACCTTAGAACAGTAGTACATCTGCTGGTCACCTCCAGACTTTCTGCAATGCGCTCTATGTGAGCCTGCCTTTGATGTAGACCGGAAACTGCAGTTAGTCCAGAATGCGGCAGCCAGATTGGTCTCTGAGTCATCTTGGAGAGACCATATCACTCCCATCTTAAAAGATTTACACTGGCTGCCGATAGGTTTCCAGGCAAAGTACAAGGTTTTGGTTATAACCCATAAAGCCCTAAACAGCTTGGACCCTGGGTATTTTAGAGAACGCCTTTTTTGCTATCGACACACTGCCGATTAAGATCATCTGGAGAGGTTCATCTGCAGTTGCCACCGGCTCGTCTGGTGGCTACTCAGGGACGGGCCTTCTCCATTGCTGCCCCAAGGCTTTGGAACACAATTCCTGCTGAAAGAAGAGCCTCCCCATCTCTTACAACTTTTAAAAGGACAGTCAAGTTGCATTTGTTAACCCAAGATTTTAATTAGATATTGTTTTAACGGTGTTTTAATTGTGTTTTAACAGTTTTAACATTTTAAATTTTAATGTATTAATCTTTTTATTGATTTTTATTGTTTTGTAAAGTGCCCAGGGAAGTTACGTTTTGGGCGGATTGAAAATAAATGAATGAATGAATGAATAAAATAATATATTTACTATCTTTCTGTGTAACTCTGAACATTTGTCATCTATATTCCATTAAATGCATGTTCATTCTGTTTTCTGAATTGTCTTAATACCTGCCTGAAGAAGCAGTGTTCCAAATGGGAAATCATCAGTGATATGATTCTTAACAAGTTTTGTTTTTATTAGTTTATGCATCTCATTTTTGAGATGGGCACAACACCTATTATTAAGCTTCATAAGCAGATGTTGCAAAGAAGAAATTGGGTGGCACAGGTAGTTCCGGCGAGCTGCTAGAGACCCAGAAATGTGCATGTGCACTACTTCTGGTGTTGGGAAGGATATGTTGGGCATGTCATATGAACCCACCAATCTCAGCATATTCTACCATACTTGCAGTATGGAACCTGACATCTGTCCCTCACTTCATCTAAAGGATATATCAAGTTCCATATCGTAAGTAGCATAGAATATGCCAAGTTTTGGCATATCTTTCTTGACACCATAAGTAGGGTATGCGCACATTCCTCAGGCTTTGGTAGCTCATCTGAACTACTGGTTCAATGTGATGTGTGAACAGGGCTGTCCCCGGGGCAGGGGGCAGGGCTGGGGGTGAATCAGCATGTGCGGGGCCTCCCTAAGATTTCATTATAACAAATATTACATGTAAACACACACAAATTTGACCACATTGCTGCTTACTAGCTCATTTATCAATTAACAAGCAGAGGTCCCACTACAGATCACTGGGGTGGGGGGCTCTACTTCTTACTTCTCTCTATTGTGAAAATTGTCTGTTTATTCCTATCCTTTGTTTCCTATCCTCCAGCCAGTTGTCAATGCATAAATGAACCTGCCCCCTTATTCTATGACTGCTAAGTCATAGAATAATATCTGGATTTTTCTTATATATGGGTGGCACTCAACCACCTGAGTTTGTTATTGGACGAAGCAAGTTGGTTCTGTAACAAAATATTGCATCCCCCCAACTTTAATACAATTTCCATGATGCTATAATGTGTTAAAGGCTCAGGCAGGTTAATCCCCAATCCTCACCTTCCAATCTGTTTTAGAAAATTTCTTGCTGGTTTAAAAATACCAAATTTATAAGTTTTATTTCTCTCCCCTCCCCAAAAATAGATTACACTGTACATTACAACATCTTCATATTTCAGTACGAAACTAACAGCTTCAGGTTGTTCAGGAGAGCTGGTCCTGTGGTAGCAAGCATGACTTGACCCCTTACATAAGCAGGGTCTACCCTGGTTGCATATGAATGGGAGACTTGATGTGTGAGCACTGCCAGATATTCTCCTCAGGGGATGGAGCCACTCTGGGAAGAGCAGAAGGTTTCAAGTTCCCTCCCTGGCTTCTCCAAGATAGGGCTGAGAGAGATTCCTGCCTGCAACCTTGGAGAAGCCGCTGCCAGTCTGGGTAGACAAGACTGAGCTAGATGGACCAATGGTTTGACTCAGTTTATGGCAGCTTCCAATGTTCCTATGATATATTTACGGGGAAGTAAGTACTTTAACTAGTTTCAATGGACTTACTTCCAAGTATACATTATCTTTTGGAGGTGCAAGGGGTAGCATACTGTTTGTCTACTCTCTGCCAAAGCATGTCACACTCCCCCCCCCATGATTTTAACATAAATCTGGTCATGAGAAAGCAAGAATGGTTAATGTTAAAAATATATTCTTACATATTGCTTGTGAAATCAAGAGGAGGAGGAGAGGGAAGGGGCTGAAGCTGAAAGAAAGCCAGGGAGCAGCAGCAAAACGACAAGGAGGCAAGTCTCTAGCTTCTGTTTCTCAGGCTTGCTCTGATTGGCTATGTGCCCAGACCCAGTGAGTGGGGCGTACTACAGCCACAGTGGCGTTCTTTCCAAGCTCAGCTACCTGCGGCAGAGGTAGAGCTGTGGGTGGGTGGCTAAGCCTTGTTCTTCTGTGTTTGTTTTTGGCAGTGGGGAATACACACAGAGAGGTTGCCGAGCAGCAGCAGGTACATGCGCAAGTGAGGTGAGCTGAGAGGCAGGCTGCTCAGCCAGTGTGTGCTGCTGCGCACACACAGAGGGAGTGAGCATGCACACATGCATGAGTTGAGGGCGAGGCTGTGAGCAGAGAGGCAGACTGCCTGCTGCTCGGCCAGTGTGCACTGCCGCCTAACGTGGGGGCCTGTCCGGGTGCCGGGCTCAGGACGATCGCCCAAGTTGCCCCGCCCTAAGGATGGGCCTGTGTGTGAAGCCACCCAGTATCATACTTCTCATAACCCTTGCATATAAATGTTACGTTACATGTTTCTTATTAACCTTTTTCCTTGCCTTCTTCCTGTGGAAAATAATAGGAGGGAGTCGGGTCTTGCTATGGCTTAATTTTAGCCAGGACTCTGCCCTGGAATCTGTTTTGAATACCAAGGCTCAGCTCTTGCATGTGTGAAGCAATGATAAAGATGGCATCTCGGAGCACACACTGTGTTTTATTTAAAAGGTGCATATACTGCTTTTCAGTGAAAATGTTCTCAAAGTGGTGTAGCAAGCAAGGAGAAAATGGTTCCCTTTTCCAAAAGAGATAACAACCTAAAAGATATTCTCTTTAGTATTGAACAATCATAGCTAAATCCTACATGTCTAGGACTGGCAATGAAGAATGCAGTCAGCTGCCAAGATCTTCTTATACACCACTGCAAGGAACTCACAAGAGAATCTTTGGCCTGATTCCAGAACTACCAGTATTCCCCTTCCAGCCCCAGCCACATCCTCCCCATTGGCAACAATCACTGTTTTTGAGAGCGCTAATACTGTTCCTGAACATTCAATGTATCTTCCTCTATGGTCTCTTGGAATTTAAGTTCAGCCACCTTTAACTATTCAGCTCTGCCCAAGAATATCAGTGGCAGAGTTCAGACCAGAGATGACTCCAAGGATAGCAATGCTCCCCGCCAATATTTCCTGCTTTCCCATCCACCAGACTAGAATTTGACAACGAAGTGTGAGACAATACAGTCATAGTATATTATGGCCCTATAGCTTGAATTAATTATTTTAATAGACCTCCATTGTTTAAAAAAACCTCATTCATTCACTCTCTACTCTACCCCAGAACAAGCAACACACAAGACCCTGCCAGCCTCCTAGAAGCTAGACCAGCAACTTCTTAGCTTCCTTCCTGGGCTGGACTGGGTGAGAACCTGTGTATTGGAGCGGAGTGCAGAGTCATCTCCCCTGCAGATTGTAGCTGACCTGGGACTGACCCCAGTGTTTCCACTGGGTCTTGCACAAAAGACTCTGGTCTGAACTTTGGGAGAGGAGAGCGGGTCTTGTGGTAGCAAGCATGACTTGTCCCCTTAGCTAAGCAGGGTCCATCCTGGTTGCATATGAAAGGGAGACTAGAAGTGTGAGCACTGTAAGATATGTTGGGAATTCTCTCTGGTAAGAGAAACCCTTTTTCATGACAGCAGAGTGCACAGAGGCACAACACAGCATGCATGTATGCAGAGAGTAAAGTAACTTGGAGCCAGTTCATAGTTTCAAATCAATATAAGGAGTATTTATTAGAGAACTCAATTCTAGATAGGAAAGTGAGGAGTTAGGATCTCTAATCTATCTGTCTAGCTGGATGCAGATAGTTTCTGCATCTTCTCTGCACACATGGTGCAGGGGAGAGGAGCTTGCATGTTGCAAGGTAGAAGGAAAGGAAGAAGAAGGGAAGAGGAAGTGGAAGGAAGGAAGTCCCTGAGATTAGCAGTCTACATATCAAAGGGATAGTGTCAGAGTAGTAGAGAAAGGATGACCAATGTCTTGACCCTCTAGCCCTCTTACTCACTAGTCTGTCCTCCTATGTCATTGAGACAAGAGACGGCGCATAGTCCTTCACTTCCAACACGATATTCCCCTCAGGGGATGGAGCCGCTCTGGGAAGAGCATCTTTAGGTTTCAAGTTCCCTCCCTGGCAGATCCAAGATAGGGCTGAGAGAAATTCCTGCCTGCAACCTGGGAGAAGCTGCTGCCAGTCTGTGAAGACAATACTGAGCTAGATAGACCAATGGTCTGACTCAGTATATGGCAGCTTCCCATGTTCCTAAAAAACTATCCTGGGAAGCAGACTGGAAGTTTGGGCCTAATCCAACACGAGTATTCTGAGTAAGATTGCAAATGTCAAGCAAGCTTCATCAGTAAGGTAAATAAACGAACAACATTGATTACCTTACCTCTAAAAGTATTCAATAGTCATCACTGGTCATTCAATGGCAAAATTCGTAGTCATCTACTAACATCCTTTGTTACTGCTTTGCTCCCCTAACTAGTTGTTCTAGAGTTGCCCCTGCTTAAGCCGCACACACCCCCAACACATACCTTTGTACAGTTGATTAGAAAAAAAAACACTTTCCCTCCACACTTAATTCTGGAACTTACTCCCTGATGATTGGGTTTACAATGTTTATTCCTGAAAAATCATGCATGTTTGTGTGAGGGTCACTCTGCCTCCAGGTATCTCTGCTGCCACCACTCAGACCTGTTTTGGAAAGTTCAGAGACCAAAAGCACACATCTCCTCTGATTTGTTGCTTTGTAGCATAGGGTTTCACTTCTGGTGATGTGGGAAAGAAAACATTATTGCACCTTGTTAAGGTGAAAATAGCTTCCCTCGCACTTTTCTCCACCTGTCTTGTCCCCTTCGGTATTCTAAACAAGGTTTCTCAATCTTTCCTACCAGGGGCTTAGCTAGGGGAAAGGAAGCCTGTGTCCTCTCCCTGCAACCCCTTGGAGTGAGTGAGATAATGGAGAAAATAGGGAGGGGTGGAGCTGGGGGGCCGGGTTCTTTGAACCCATCTGCTCAATTATAGCTACACCTCTGTTTCCTGCAAAGGTCTCACTGCTGCAGATTCTTTCTGTCAATCAATCAAACTTCCTCCTGCACATACTTACACTATATTACATTGCATTTTACATCAATCCATAACAAAAAAACACCATTAACAAACAATACTGTGTTGGGAATTCTCTCTGGTAAGAGTTACCCTTTTATTACAGCAGAGTGCACAGAGGCAAAACACAGTGGAGTCTGCCCATGCATGCATGTTTGCTGAGAGCAAAAGAAACTTGGAGCCAGTTCATAGTTTCAAATCAATATAAGGAGTCTTTATTGGAGAACTCAATTCTAGATAGGAAAGTTGAGAGACAGAATCTCTAATCTAGCTAGCTAGCTGTATGTAGAGAGATGCTGTCTGCATCTCTGCACACATGGTGCAGAGAGAGAGGCAAGCATGTGCGTAGGAGAGAAGAAGAAGGGAGGGAGGGAGGCAGGAGGGAAGAAAGTCCCTGAGAGTAGCAATCTACATATCAAAGGGATAGTGTCAGAGCAGTAGAGAGGAAGAATGACCAATGTCTTGACCCCTCTAGCCCTCTGACTCACTAGTCTGTCCCCCTCTGTCACTGAGGCATGAGGCAGCACAGAATCCTTCACTTCCAACACCCCCTCTCGATGTCTCGTGACTCAGTTTACAAGATTCATTTTCTCTCTCAGTTTTTCAAAGCAGGGTCTTGGTAGTGGCTTAGTGAGTAGATCTGCAAGCATTCCATTTGTTGGAGAGTAGATCAGCTTGATTAGTCCATCCTTTTGCAGATTTCTCACTACATGGTACTTCACATCGATATGCTTGGTACGCCTCTTTACATCTTCTTGTTTGGAGAATTGAATGCAGCCTTGGTTGTCTTCATACACTGGCAAGGGCTATACTCAGCTATACTCAGATCTTTCAGTAGTTGACATAGCCAATGTATCTTGTGACAGCCCTGTGCAGCTGATACATATTTTGCTTCAGTGGTAGATGATGCTGTATGTCTTGCTTGGTGCTTGACCACCTTATGGCTCCATCTCCATAGAAAATTATGTGAGCACTGGTGGATTTCCTTTCTGTTAGGTCTCCACCCCAGTCTGCATCTAAGTACGCTTCTAGTTTTGGTTCAATGCTAGCTGGTAGCTTGAGCTTAAAGTGTGCAGCCCCCTTTAGGTACTTAACAAATGTCTTCCAATCCTTGACTGTTGGTGATACAGTCTTTCTGCAAAGTAAGCTAACTGCTGTACTGATAGTACAGTGAGTAGACTAATGTATAGAAGCTTACCCAATGTTTCATGGTACCTATGGTTGTTGTACTATGGTTGTGGTTCAGTTTGATCTTTTTGCTTTATGTAGTTCACTTCCATTGGAGTTGGTGTAGGATTCACGTCTTCCAGTCTCAGCAGGTTCATCAGTTCTTTAATTTTCTGTTCTTGGTCGATGAGGAAACTTCCATCTCTCTCTCTTTGCACTTGAATTCCCAAGTAGTGTGCAGTGTTGCCGAGTCGCTTGACTTCCACATCCCTGTTCAGATGACGCATTATTTCCTTGCTGTCATCTGGATTCTCATAGGCAAGAATCAAATCATCAACATACACCAAAATGTAAGTCTATTTGCCATCTCTGCATTTGGTGTACAGGCAAGGATCAGCTTTACTTCTTTTGAAGTTTGCTTGAAGCAACATATCATTCAGTTTTGTGTTCTACGTTCTGGCATCCTGTTTCAAACCGTAAATGCTCTTTTGCAGTTTGCTTACAAAGTCCTCTTTGCTGTTCTCTAAGAAACCCAGTGGTTGTTGCATGTAAATGTCCTCTTCCAGTTCGCCATGCAAGAATGCAGTTTTCACATCTAGGTGTTCAACGTGCATTCCTTTGCTAGCAGCAATACTTAACAGAGTCCTTACTGTCGTGTGTTTGACTACTGGTGCAAATGTTTCATCATAGTCTTCTCTATATTTCTGTGAATATCCTCTCGCTCCTAGTCTGGCTTTGTAGCACTGAACCTCACTGTCAGCATCATGTTTGAGTTTGATCTGGATTGGGACCATAACCAGGAGCCCCTGGTGGCGCAGTGGTAAAACTGCCGCCCTGTAACCAGAAGGTTACAAGTTCGATCCTGACCAGGGGTTCAAGGTTGACTCAGCCTTCCATCCTTCCGAGGTCGGTAAAATGAGTACCCAGAATGTTGGGGGCAATATGCTAAATCATTGTAAACCGCTTAGAGAGCTCTGGCTATAAAGCGGTATATAAATGTAAGTGCTATTGCTATTGCTATTGCTATAACACAGGGGAAGGGAACTTTAGTCCTTTGCTTTCTATCTATCTATTTATCTATTTATTTATTTATTTAGGAGCCCAGAGCGGTGTACTACATACTTAAGTTTCTCCTCACAACAACCCTGTGAAGTAGGTTATACTGAGAGAGTAGTGACTGGCCCAGAGTCACCCAGCAACTATCATGGCTGAATGGGGATTTGAACTCCGTTCTCCCTGGTCCTAGTCCAGCACTCTGACCACTACACCACGCTGGCTCTTGCCACATTCCCAGTCTCAAACACACCCCTTAGCAGCAGTTCAGGGAGAAAAAGCCACAGGGATCAGCCTGCTGCTGTTTGGAGAAAATCCACCCCGCTAGGTGAATTGCCTAGTTGAGGCAATCACAGAATAAGCTTCTATATGCTAACAGTGATTGCCTTCAATGCAGGCAAATTCCACATGGTGTGGGTCCTGGCTTGACAATTCTACTATGAGCCAGGTGGGGGCAGAATTCACTAAAGGAAATGGTCGCCTCTGTGACATAAGGAGCCATCTGGTGGTCACAAAATTTTCTTCCATACCTTTTACCACATATCTGCACTTGATGAGTAGTCAAAATCTTCGTAATACTTGCATGATAAATAATACAGATAATCAGACTATCCAGGGTGGGTGAGAAAGAGAGTTCACCTCAGAAATGCTTGGTTGTCTGTATGAGAACTTAGAATGCTGGAAACAATATAGTGTATATGGGCTGCAGAGCAGTTGTATACAAACACTTCAAAACAGTATTCTGGGGGCATTTTCAAGCATGCAATTCTCCACCTGCATTTGGAGGCTTATAAGAAGTCTGTAGTTCTGAAGCAGCTGGTACCACAAAAATTGTGTCCTACAGATTAGCCACGCTGTCCAGCCACTTTGACAATACCTTGCCTTGATCCATGCACCCAACGCTTCTCCTATTTGTTCCACTCTAGCTCTACTTATGGAAGAGCCTCTTGTTAGCCATGCTAGATAAATGGAACCTCCATATTAAGATGCAGTATACTTCTGAATACCAGATGCTGGGTTCAACATGGGGTGATGCTGGACTGGTAGACCTTGGTTTGATCCACATAAACTCTTTTTATGCAACCATCAAACCCAATTACCACTTCTGTGCTTGGCTGAAAATATTTTTAATCTACATATTTCCTTTCCAAATTTCTCCAAAATTCATTTTTTTCTCTTCCACAACTATCATTTGTCATTTGACAATTTCCACAAATACATTCTCTACAACATCAATTTCACCTTCCAAACATACATGATCTTATGTCCTCCACACTTAGTTTCCCACACTCTTTCCACCCAATTTCTCCCCTAAAAGCCAATTTCCCTCCTGCCTCTTCCAAAAGAATAAAATCCACAGGTTTGTCACTCCTGCCTGATCTGTCTGTGCTTAAATTGGACTTTAACCCACATCAGTCCAGTCCTTGATTAAAATGGCTCTCTTCTCCAAGGATCACCTCCAGTTTAAAGAGCTCATGGAACAAATGTGCAAAACCTTTTGGGGTGGCTGGGTTTTTTCTTTCTTCTCCCCCACCCCCCGCCAACCTATTTAGGAGACTCCCTTGGCAGCAGCATAAGCAGTGAGCAGTCAAATTGTTCCCAGGTGCTTCTGATTGGTTCAGCTCCCTCCCTCTGCAGGGTTTGTAACTTCGGCCAAATATCCACTTTGTGCAACTAATAAACCAGCTTATGAAAAGGCATAAAAGTATTTTTAATATAGAATAAAAGCAATCAAGAAATGGAAAGTTCTATTGCAGTACTTATTAGGGCCTTTGGAATAGTTCACAGAAGATAAATTGCAGAAGAGTAGCTGCAATTGTCTATTGTAAGGGATTTTCAGGATCTCATAAAAACAGACCATGCTAAGAAACAAACAAGATGAAATGGTAAAAACAACCTGAAATGCCAAAAGACCATACATTTCTAAGATCAGGAAGCAGAAAGGTAATTATGAAAAGAGATACAGGAACCATGAGATGTATTGCCAGGAAATATTGAATATAAGAAAAACCAAAATCCTTCTTGCTCTAGAGAAACAAAAGGCAAGGCATTATTTATAATGCCTGTCTGTAGCAGTAACATGGAAAGGACAGAACTATTGGCACAAACTCAACAATGAATGAAAGGACTAGGTAAGATCGATTGAGAACAGAACAGTTGAACCGAGAATTCATACCATGTCTTTTCAGTATGGCTTAGTATGTATTCTAAAACAAGACCCATAAAGTGGGATTATATTTTTAGTGTACTGTAGCTGCTTACAGAGTTTCCTGCAGTAATACAGTTCCCAGCAGTCTGTGCAGTAGAGACAGGACGTGGCAGCAGAGATAGGGAGTACCAGCACAAACAGAGACTCATGAGACAGAGACTGGTAGGAAACAAAAGGCTTAGTAAATATTGTTATTAAAGACCATAATATAATTTACAACTCTGGAGCAATGTGTTAAAGATGAAAAAAGAGACGATGAAATTCAAGGGGCCCACCAGAGATTGCAAGAGTACAGGATTATACTCACTTTAAAGCTGCATACTTATTGAAGATTAAACCCATGGAATGTATTCAGTGGAACTAAATAAACATGTAAAAGAATGGGCTGTCAGAAATACATCTCTTATAATGTAACTGTGTGGTTACTTATCCTGAGGCCTTAGGATACAGTCAGCTATTAATATAAAGAACTATGGAAAATAATTTTTTCAGAAGTAGAAAAGGTAATAATTTGGGGGATAGTTGGGGAAGTGGGATACAAGGCCATCACTTTCTTCTAGACTATAAGAGATGAGTGTTATGCCTGGCTGAAAGTTTGATTGATACTGCAAGGGATAAGCTTCCAGTACCAGCAAGTGTTCATTAGTAATAATTATGCAAAATTAAATAAAAGGGCTGAAATCCTTTTCATTAAATAGGACTGGAATGTTTCCTTATAGACTAGTCTTAATGTTAGTTCAGTGGTATAAGAGCAATCCCCTATCTTTGTGCACTGGAGGCCCAGCAGGGTGGAGAAAGTCCATGTAAGGCAGGGGCAGGGGCAGATCCACCATTAAGTGGACGGGTCCAAAGACCCTAGGCCGCCCCTCAGGGGCTGCCCCTTGCACCCCAGACACGCCCCGCCCCCATATCAGATGTGGGGTGTGTGATTAGCTTCCCAATGGGCCACACGACCTTGTTTGGGAGCAAAACCAGCCTTTTGAAGGCAGGGGGAGCCGCTCCTGGCCATACTGGCCGGTTTAACCAGGGGTGTAGCAAGGTTGGAGTGGGCCCAGAGACAAGATTTTAACCCCCCCCCCCCCCCACTGAAGCTCAGCTCATGAAGTAAAGAACTCTTAAATGAGGCTGAATAGTGGTAACAAAAAGCATTTTAAAGGTTTTTAAATTGTGGATGATGCAAGTCATTTAATGGTACTAGAGAAAGACATGCTGTTCTGGTAGCACCAGGTCTTAACACTTACATCAATTTTGGAGGATGAATACAACTGAAGGAAGCCCGGGCGGGTGTGTGGCTGTGGGAGTCAGTCATGTGACTTGCCTTTGTCCCCCCCCCCCAAGGCAGTGGGCCCCCAGACAACTGTCTCCCCTTGCCCTATTATAGTTATGCCCCTGGGTTTAACTCCCAAATGGGGCCATGTGGCCCAGAGTTAAACAACGCCCCTGTGTCTGACATCAGATGTGGGGGCGTGGCTAAATGCTCCCTGCATCTGATGTCAGATGCAGGGGGCAGGGCTAGGGGGCAGCAGTGGCAGAACCCGGGCCGCCACTGGCCTCCCCCCGCCCCTGGGCAGAGTGCACAACTCAAATGCCCCGGTGGGCCAGAGCCAACCATGACCTGGTGTGTGCGGGCTGAGGTTAATTTTCAGTACATTAATTATTGCATTATCATTAACCATTTAAAATATAAATGAAAATGAGGGGGTGGAGGGGTGGAGTTGGAGAAAAACATGGTGGGTGTCAGTAGGGTGGAGTTGGAGAAAAACATGGTGGTGTCAGTAGGGGCCATGTGGTCTCAAGAGGCCAACAGCACGGAGCCATTGCTGCTCATCAGCAGGACAGCCAAGAGCTCTTTGTGGCTCCTGATATTGTTACAGGATATTTCTTCCTGCAAGCTGGCAAAAAGTTCCCTTCAGGCTGAATCCGGCGCCCAGTCCTTAAATTGCATAGAGCTGATGTAAGGAAATGAAGCTTTGACAAGAACAGTAGCTAGAGCAGAAGAGACAGGTGAAGCTAAGAACAGCGAGAGCAAGGCAGGAGCCTTGGGCCAAGCAGAAACCAGAACAGAAGTTAGGCTGGAACTGCAAAGGTTTAGCTGCAACTGCAGTGTTTAAATAGGAGCCAGAGGCTCCGCCTTTTTCTGGAGCTCAACCAAGCCATGATCTAAAGCAGCCACTCCCATCAGAGGGAAGTAAAGGTAAAGGCCAAGTGTGCCGTCGAGTCAGTGTTGACTCATGGCGCAGCAGGGAAATACCAAGCCAGAGGTTGCAGAAGGAAGTACCTGCCATTTTATAAGACTTTTACGACTCTCCTCAATCAGGATACTTCGGGTCTATTAACACTCCGTCAGAAACATTATTTGGTCTCTTGGGCTATTAGCCAGTGATAGGCCTAAGGAAAGAGAATCATAACCCCAAAGAGGAAGCTATAACAGCTCAAAAAGGAAATAAATTGAGTATATTTTCCCCTCATATGTCATCTGTGGATTTGGTTCATGGTTCTTTTGGTCAAGATGTCTTCACTGCTCTTGCTAGGAGCTGAGGAATGCATGAGGGAGCAATGAAGAAAAGGAAAACTGGGCATTTATTGTAAAGCTCTATCTTGCATTTTATCCTTAATCAAGGTAACAATGAAGATAGATTTTTAAAAAATGAATACAGTGTGACACTTAGAATAAGTGCTTTACAATTCCATATTAAGGCTGTAATCCTGTGCTCATTTACATGGGATCAAGTACTTACATTCTCCACAGGGCTAGGACAACATATGGAGACCAGCAGAGATGCAAGAAGACTGAAGCTTAAGTGCTCTCTAGTCTTCCTCTGCAGCACCAGCAGAGGAGGAGGGGGATGCAGCTTTTGCTGTTCTTCCCTTCCTACAAATTGAGTTTTCACATGCAGGAATATGTCCCTGAGAGATGTGGGACCCTCAGGGACAGATTCCTGCACTTCCATTGTCCTAGATGTGTGGAGAATGTAAGCCACTGAATTTAGTATGATTTGTTTCCACATAAACATGCATGGAACTGGGCTCTGTCATTGCCTCTTGAGAGGCAGGTTCTTTTCTTATTATTGGCACGAAATCTGCCATAATCTTTGCTAAATCCAAATAAATACTTGATGGCTACATCTGCGTCTATATACTTATATTAACACCTATATTATCTGCCAATGACTTTATTGCAGCATTATGTCTTGGACTTAAATTGTGTTTATTATTTTTTTATCCCACTGCCTGAATTATATGATTTAACCTTTTATTCAGTGTCTCATCTTGCAGTGTCATTTGCTCAGTGTAAAGTAATGAACTCAGCAGTGCTCTAAATGTTCTCAGCTATATCTTCTTGTACTTGTACCAATCTCTCTAACCCAAGTGTAAATACACAAATCACAGAAGATTCTCAGAGAACATTTAACTAACAATAAAGTTAAAATGTTAATTTTAGAATGATGGAAAGTGCTGAAGAAAACTTAAAATTTGATCTTATATCTTATGTTTACGAAATAAGATTATGACTTGGGACTAATCAAGTTGCGAGGATTATGACTTCACAATAATCTCCTAGAACTTTGAAAATGACAGACATGGGGATATGTGGATTTATGATGCTGATAGTTGGAATTGGCACGAAGAACACTGCCCAATAGGTATCTATGCTGCTCATTTATGTTATTATTTATTTACTTAACATATTTGTATACTGCCCTACTGAAGTCTCCAAGTGGTAGTGTGATGTGTCTCTAGACTGTCTGTGATGTGATTTAGGCACCTCACAGATGGCACTCTAATCATAATGGCCTCACTAGCTGGGAAAAGAATCTTCCTAGCTACAATATTTTGCAGTATGAGTCCGAGACAGTAACATCCTGAAAGAGAAGTGCATTTGTCATATTATAAGCTGATCAGCTGGAAAGACCCAAAATATCATTTTAAAAACACCCAATTCCTACCCACTGGAGAAGCAAGCTAACATAACAGATCAGTCTCTCTGGAACACAACAGAGTATTAACAGAGGTAATTTCCTGCTGTTCCAGGTGACTAGACTCAATTATATTATGCCCATTTTTATCTCAATTTTTTGAATTTGAAAGCAAAATTGATCCACGGTCTGCAGAGTACCCCATTATGGAATAAAGCAACTGTGAAAATGCCTCGAGAGAATGGAATCTTGTTGTGGGGGAAAGAGAACTTTATCCAGGACAATATTCATCTCAAAATGATGACATTTGTACAATCAGTTGGACGCATCAGCCAGTGAAAGAGATGAAAGTACAAGTAGCCATTTGAAGTTACCAGCAACTAGGTCTTGCGGAGGGTAAATCCCACAGAGACAGGTCCTCAGGGAACTGGGGAATGAATGTCAAAGGTTCTTTCACCCTTGGCAGTGAAAAGGAAAATGATTCTTCTTCAAGTTGCAGGTATTAAGGAATAATTCAGATCACCATCTCCAGCTGTTTGATGAAGAGCATTGCATACTCTGAGATCTAATGGTATTGGGTGCTATCTTTATAAGGGGTGTGTGTGTGGGCTCTGTGTGTGTGTGTGTGTGTGTGTGTGTGTGTGTGTAGTGAGCACCTATCAGATCATATCTACCACACACATACACACGTACCACTGTTTTAAAATATATTCATGTATAGGTCCCCGCTCCGTCCCTTTATCCCTATCTGCATTCAAATCTTCTTTTTAAATCTTTCTTTTTAAATCTCAAATTTTCTTTTTAAATCTGTACATTATTATTTTTCAGATAATGTGCAATTTATTTACATTTATTTATTATATTTATATCCTGCTCTTCCTCCAAGGAGCCCATAGCGGTGTACTACATACTTAAGTTTCTCCTCACAACCCGGTGAAATAGGTTAGGCTGAGAGAGAAGTGACTGGCCCAGAGTCACCCAGCAAGTAGCATGATTGAATGGGGATTTGAACTTGGGACTCCCCGGTCCTAGTCCAGCACTCTAACCACTACACCATGCTGGCTCTTCCCAATTCCCTTATGCAGCAGAAAAGTAAAGATTGGGCAGGGGTATGTATGTGATTTTTGTTTTTTTGTTTTTAAGGATCAAGCAAATTACTCTCCTAGCAGCAAGGCTATGCTCTTAAGATTGAAGATGAAGAGACCAGAAGCTGTTCACAAATCAGTTTAGTCAGTTTCATAAATTTATGTGCTTGTATAAGACAAGAAAAAGCAGCTGCAATTATGGAAATGGATCAAACAGCTGTTCTTCCATTATGTATGCAGCTTGTCATAGCGATATGTGAAACCCTTCTGAGAAATTTCATGGGAAATTCCTCTTATCTATTAGCCAGCTGAGGATTTCCACCAAAATTCCAAAGCTGAATTGTGTCCAGTTTCTGCACATATTAATAAAATCGTCTTATCTTGATTATATATATATTTTAAAATCAGATAGGAAATGGAAATTTCTCTTCCAAATGAAATAAAAAGAAATGCAATGATTCGGCAATAAAATAAAGCATACCACAGGGCATAAGACTATGCAGGAGGAAGGAACCACATATTGTACCAACATTATGCTAACCAACAGGATAGTGAAATCAAACATCATTTGCTTTAAACAAACATTGTTTATATACATCCTCTCTTCCTGCACCTATACATCCTTTCATCCTTTTTCAGAATGAGAGCAATGGCAGCGCTTGCTATTGGTGAAATCATGTTGCAGCTAAATCTGATTGTCATCATGCTCAATAGGCAATCTGTGATTAGTTGGGATCACACCATAGCCCTGTTCAGGCATATTTAGTCTGTGGACGTTGTACCCAGGTGGCGTCAACTGGAGCAACCATAAAGTCCCGCCCTGTGTCAATGGGCTTTTAACTTATGCCCCTCCCACTCTCCACTCTCCAGACATACAGCAGAGACAAACCACTGTATGCATGAAGAGCAGGGGAGCACATGGTTAAGAAACATAGGCAACTGCCTTATACTGCAGCATACCAGGGCTCCATTCTGTCACCAATGCTTTTTAATATCTACATGAAACTGCTAGATGAGGTCATCAGGAGATTTGGTGCAGGGTGTTATCAGTATGCTGATGACACCCAAATCTACTTCTCCTTTTCATCTTCAGGAAATGGCACTCATTCTCTAAATGCCTGCCTACTGGCAGTAATGGGCTGGATGAGGGAGAACAAATTGAAGCTGAATCCAAGCAAGATGCTCATTGTGGGGGCTCAGAATCTGAGGGGTGAATTAGATGTTCCTATGCTGGATGGGATTACACTTCCCCAGAAGGATCAGGTACGCAGCTTGGGAGTACTCCTGGACTCAGGCCTCATCCTCATCCTTGAAGAGGATGACCTCAAAACAGTGGTGCATCAGCTGGTAACCTCCAGGCTCAACTACTGCAATGCACTCTACGTGGGGCTGCCCTTGTACGTAGTCCAGAAACTTCCGTTAGTTCAGAATGCAGGAGCCAGATTGGTCTCTGGGGTAACCAGGAGAGACCATATGATGCCTGTTTTGAAACAGTTACACTGGCTGCTGATATGTTTCCGGGCAAAATACAAAGTGCTGGTTATTACCTTTAAAGCCCTGAATGGCGTAGGTCCGAGTTATCTTAGAGAGCGCCTTCTTCTATATGATCTCCACCGCATGTTAAGGTCATCTGAGGAGGTTCATCTCCAGTTGCTAACGGTTTGTCTGGTAGCGACTCAGAGGTGGGCCTTCTCTGTAGCTGCTCCTGGGTTGTGGAATGCACTCCCAGCAGAAATCCGCAATCTTAATTCTTTATTGACCTTCAAGACAGCCCTTAAGATCTATCTATTTGGCCTGGCCTTTCAGGGTTTTTAAATGATTGACAAACTGTTTTAAATTGCTGCCCTGATTTCCAGGTTGTTGTTTTTTTAGCTGTTTGAATTGTTTAATTGGTTTTATTCGGTTTGTATAGTTTGATTTTAACTGTTAACTTGTTTTAATTGTTTTTACCGTGCTATAACCTGCCCTGAGCCATTTTGGAAGGGTGGTATGTAACTCTAATAAATAATACCATTAGTCTATCTAGGTCAATATTATCTATACCAGGGAAGGGCAACTTTGGATTTCCAATGTTATTGTGGCTGAGGATGATAGGAATTGTAGTTCAACAGCAGCCCAAGAGCCAAGGTTATCTCCCCCCAATCTGTACTGATCAGCAGGGGTTCTCCTGGGTTTCACACAGGAAATGTTTCCAGTCTGACCTGAACTGGGGTCCTTCTGTGAGCAAAGCATGTGCTCTGTCACTGAACTAAACCCCTCCTCAAGGGGCTGGGTACACCTGGATACAAAGTGCACCGATCAAGAACACCTGACGGGGCTAGTGAAAAAGCTCTTTCAAGTAAAAACAAAATGGCATTGAAGAGCAGCTCTGGCAGATGATAGATGTGAACCAGTGCAAAAAAAGGGTGAGGGAGTGGCCAGTGGGTCCCTCGCCCCCGCTCTGAATATCTCCTTGGCCCTCAACCACAACTGTCATAAAAATTCAATACAGAACGATGGGATTCCCAATCCTGTGCTTTTCTTAATCCTGTGTTTTTCTTCATTCCCAATGCTGTGTTTTCCTTTGTTTGAGATGGAAAGTCAGGCTCAAGTTGTGCAGTTCACACGCATGGAAGGAAAACAAAAGTTGACAGACATGCGTTCCAAGTAGTTAGAAGAAACAAAGATTTGCATGGGAGAGATGCTTACTTTAAGCTTTCACCTGCCCCGATTCTCCCCTGCTAATGCCACAAGTAAGTATTTTTTTAAAAACATATTTTAAAAAAATTTCTTCCAGGCTTTGAAATTGAAAGTAAGACCAGCTGGTGTAAATAAATAATAAAATAAAACTTCCAGGGAGTTGAGTTTGCTGGAAAGAATTCACAGGTATGGGAAGGCTTAAGCACCCCCTTTTGCTCTCCTATTGATACTCTCCTTCATTCCCCCCACCTCCCACGTCCGCTCCGTGTAGGCCCAAGACATTTTCCTGCCTGGAGCAGAGTTCCACACATGACATCCTTTATTCCCTCCTTTCCCCCCTATTAGAATCATACCACCATGTCTTTTCTTTTTTCAAATATCCCCACTTTCCTTCATTTTCCATTTTCCACCTCCGCTCTTTTATATCTTCTTAAGGGAGCAAATGTTAAATTAAGGATTTCTACTTGTAGGGACATGCAAACAGGTTCGGGGGTTTGAGGTTTGGGGGTTTCGACAGTTCGGGGTTGAACTGAACCCCCCTGAAGTTGTACTCCCCTCAGGGGAGTTCCTAGAGGAAGTGGGGGGGGGTTCTGCAGAGGTTCCCCGTCACCCAGCCGGCCTTCTAAATCAGCCCCTCACCCAGTTTGGGTGCTCTTCGGCCGTTTTTCACCCTTCACTCAGTGGCCATGTTGGGGGCTGGGCACCTGCACAGCCAGGCCATGCAGAGGCCATGTGCGCAGGCTGCCAGGTGAAGGCCGAAAACTGGGAGAAGAGCACTCGAACCAGGCGAGGGGGTGATTTAGAAGGCTGGCGGGGGGGAAGAGGAATCTCTGCAGACACACGCCCTCACCGCCTCCAGGAACTCCCCTGAGGGGACTACAAGTTTAAAAATAATAATAATAATAATTTTCAGTCCGCAAACTCCGGCGGACCGAACTGAACCTGGTGGAGTTTGAGGGGGTGCCAGACTAAACTGGCCCAGTTGGGTTCAAGGCCAGTCCGACCTCGAACCGAACCAAGCGAGCCAGTTCCGTGCACATCCCTATCCACATGGTTCTCACTCTATCACATGTAATGATACTAAGCATGTTTACTTCATAATAAATAAGTGAACAAGTGGGATAAATTTATTATTAATAATATTATTATAAATTTAATTTATATACCACCTGACTCCAAAGGGTCTAGGTGGTTGTCACCAAATTTGTTGACTTTCTCACCCTGCTTCATAGCAGGGCTGGTTCTAACTCCACCTCCCACATTAATGCTATTTCCACAAACATGGGTTTGGGAATTCACCTTTGCCAACCTAAGGTGTAGTTCCACCATCACAGACAGATCAAGGATTTTCAACCTTGGGTCCCTAGATGTTGTTAGACTACAACTCTCATCATTCCCAGCCAGAATGATCTTTTGGCGACCCAAAGTCAAGAACCTGTGCTCATAGACTGCGGATTCCAACATTCTGCAAAGTGAAGTAAATACACCAATAATTATCAGGTACATCCAGGTTAAAAATTTTTAGTGTTTCAAACCTAAAAAGATCGTTTCTGTTAATGTTTACTCAAAACTATGTCCCATTAAATTCACTAGGGCTTGCTCCCAGTGCACAGAATTGCAGACTTTGGCTGAAAACCTAAGCACACTTATCTGGGACTAATATCTGGCCCTCACACAATATCTGACCCCTAAACATGCTGATTCGGCCCCAGCCCTACACCCTCATATGGACAGTCCTGGCTACTACTATCTGGCTCTTGAAGTTGAGGAATGGTGTGAACACTGTAATTGTATCTATGTCCAGTCAGGAAGAAGTCCCATTGTGTTCTATGGGACATCCCTCTGACTGAATGTGCATACAATTACAGTTTCCACACCATGTGTGAGGCCGCTTAATATTTAAACATAATATACATTATCTATAAACATACACACAAATAACTTTTATTTTACATTATACATTCTGAAATCCACCTTCCTTGACTTCCTTGCAGCAAACTCTGCCATCAGAACATGGTAGTCCAATGTTAAAGCTAATTCCTTCTCGAATGAGAAAATGGCCAGCCCATTCAGCCTTTCTTGAGACATGATTGTCTGTAGACAGATTAATTTTGAAAACCTTGCACCCCATGATATACTTCCAGAATGGCTGAGCAGAAAGTTCTCAGATTTTTAATGATTAAAAAAAAAAATCATGCAGAAAATGCAGCAAAACTAAAAAATCCACTCCTTGGATACAATTGACCCCTGCTAACTTGGCAAAGAGGCACCTTTTAACATGGTGATTCTCTTTATTTAGCAGGGGGAGAGTAACTGGCCCTATCTACCCCAAGCACAGTACCTCCAGTGACTGTTGCTGGTGTCTGTCTTATGTTTCTTTTTAGACTGTGAGCCCTTTGGGGACAGGGATCCATCTTATTTATTTGTTATTTCTCTGTGTAAACTGCCCTGAACCATTTTTGGAAGGGTGGTATAGAAATATAGAAATAATAATAATAACAACAACAACAACAATACTTATAATAATAATACCCCCAGTGAGGCACTACCTTGGCATGGTTGTGGGGCTTGTGTGCTCTGAGGAAGGTAAGAGCTATTTCAGAGGTCCAACCATACTGGACAGGTCTCAACAGAGGAGCCAGACAAAGAGTGCCTCTCCCATCAACAATATGGTGAGACGTAACTTTAATAAATCTATACCGGATTGGTCGTTGCCCGGGTCAACAAGGACCCGGTGCTATAGTTCCTGGACATCTGGTGGCAAGTGGGCAACAGGACTCAGAATCTTCAGTTGAGCAACCAGGGCTGAAGACAGCAAAGTTACTGGAAGAAACGTCGCTTAACCGAAAAAAATATACGAAAAATGCCAACAAGGAAATAATGATCTGCTATTACAAGTCTAGTCCAACTAGAAGAGGTTATTTAAAAAGAATGTACCAAATTTGGAAAGAGAAGCATCCAGATACAGAAATAACAGAACAAAGGCTAGCAGACCAGAGAAGATTCATAATAGGAAATAAAGTATTCACAGGAGTAGAGCTGGAAGAACTGCAAAGAGCAACACAGGCTCAAGATATGGAAGAAGAATTACCACCAACTGAAGAAGTTGCTCAGGCGCAGGTGGAGGAGGTGTTGGAAATCAAGGATGCCACTGTTGCTGAACTGTTTCAAAATCAAAACCAGGCAACCTCCCCTTTGCCTTCACCTCAAATACCCAAATGCCGTTAAACAGAAAAGCAACAAGAACTAAAGCAAAAAATAACTGAGCACATGAACCAAACAACCGACTTCCAGCTGTAAAAAGAGTTGCCAAAAACCAACTTGCTCAGGCATTGAAAGATGTCAATGCTGCACTTGCAGAAATATCAACCAATAATTTGCAAGAAACAATCCAACTAATGTACAGTGCAGCAACAATAACAACACAAGAACTCGGATATAAGATCAGTGGACCCATAAAAAAAAGGCAGTACATCCCCTAAATGGAAGATTAGATTAGAAAATAAAATCGCCAGGCTTAGATCAGATGCTAGTAAATTGAAAGATAAGAAAGACAAGAAGCTGAAGAATGAAAACACCAAACAGTATCTGATCCAAAAATACCACCTAGATTCAAGGAAAATTAGAGAAGTCCTGGAAATAATCAAGCAGCAAATAACAGCAGTGTCAAAGAAGATTAGCAGATATGAAGCCAGAATTACACAACACAGGCAGAATTTCCAATTCCAGTTGAATCAGAGACATTTCTACCAAAGTATAGAAGGAGAAACTGCAAGAAACCTAGAAACACCAAATAAAGAAGAAACAGTGCAATTCTGGGGGAAATTATGGGACAATCCAATAGATTACAATAAAAAAGCAGGCTGGGTGAAAGAGGTAAAAAAATGTAACCAACGAATGCAAGATCTAATAATAACACCAGAATTAATAAGTGAAAGAGCAAAGAAAATTAAAAAATGGACTGTGCCAGGCGACGATGAACTGCATGGCTTTTGGCTTAAACACCTAACAAGCCTTCATAAACAACTATCAAAACAGTTCAATCACATTTTGCAAGGCGGTGATGTTGAACAATGGCTAACAACTGGGAAAACTCATCTCATCATGAAAGACCCAGCAAAAGGTGCAGTTCCAAGTAATTATAGACCGATAACCTGCCTGCCAACCATGTTCAAATTATTAACTGGAATAATAGCAGATGAAGTGATGCAACACTTATTAACTAACAAACAGCTTCCAGTTGAATAGAAAGGAAATTGCCCGAACACCAGAGGCACAAAAAACCAGCTGCTGATTGACAAAATGATTTTAGAAAACTGCAAGAGAAGAAAAACAAATCTAAGTGTTGCATGGATTGACTACAAGAAAGCCTTCGATTCATTGCCTCACACATGGATACTAAAATGTTGAGAAACAACTGGTGTCAGCAAAAACATTCAGATATTTATAAAAAAAGCAATGAGCATGTGGAGTACACAGTTAACAATCAATGGCGAGGCACTTGGACAGGTTAGCATTAGAAGAGGCATTTTCCAAGGGGACTCACTATCCCCTCTATTGTTTGTAATCGCCATGACCCCACTTTCACAAATACTAAACAAAACAGGCCTCGGATACCAAACATCTAAAACATCAAGTAAAATCAACTATCTGCTGTACATGGACGATCTGAAGATGTATGGAAAGTCCCAGTCAGAAATTGAATCACTGCTAAACACTGTCCGTATATTCAGTAGCGATATAGCAATGGAGTTTGTACTAGACAAGTGTGCTGCATTAATAATGAACAGAGGAAAAATAAGAAAAACAGAAGGAATAGAACTGCCCAATGGAAGCAAGATCAAGAACCTGGAAGAGAAAGAACATTACAAATACTTGGGCATTCTCCAGGCTGATAACATTGCACACACTGAAGTTAAAAGAAAAATTGGAAGTGAATACATCAGGAGAGTTAGAAAAATCCTCAAGTCCAAACTCAATGGCGGGAACACCATACAAGCCATAAACACCTGGGCTATACCTGTTATCAGATACACTGCAGGAATAATAGACTGGACCCAGGCAGAGCTAGAGATGCTGGATCATAAGACCAGGAAAATCATGACCATCAATCATGCTCTGAACCCCCGCAGTGATGTCGATAGGCTATACCTCCCTCGCAGCTCAGGTAGAAGAGGAATGCTGCAAGTCCATCAAACAGCAGATGAGGAGAAAAGAGGCCTTGAAGAATATATCAATATATATATGACAGTGAAGAAGATGCACTTAAAATGGTCAATAACGCAAAACTATTCAACACCAATGAAAGAAAGCAGGCCTACAAGAAAGAACAAGTCAAGAACCGAGCAGAAAAATGGAAAAATAAGCCCCTGCATGGTCAATATTTGCACAATATAAGTGGAAAATCAGACATCACCAAGACCTGGCAATGGCTTAAGAATGGTTACTTGAAGAAAGAAACAGAGGGTTTAATACTGGCTGCACAAGAACAGGCACTAAGAACAAATGCAATAAGAGCAAAAGTCGAAAAATCCACAACAGCAAGTGCCGCCTTTGTAAAGAAGCAGATGAAACAGTGGACCACCTAATCAGCTGTTGTAAAAAGATCGCACAGACTGACTACAAACAAAGGCATTGACAAGGTAGCAGGGATGATACACTGGAACATCTGCCAAAGATACAAGCTACCTGTAGCCAAAAATTGGTGGGACCATAAAATTGAAAAAGTTGAAGAAAATGAAGATGTAAAAATATTATGGGACTTCTGACTACAAACAGACAAACATCTGCCACACAATACACCAGATATAACTGTAGTCGAGAAGAAAGAAAAACAAGTCAAAATAATCGACATAGCAATACCAGGGGATAGCAGAATAGAAGAAAAAGAAATAGAAAAAAATCACCAAATACAAAGATCTACAAATTGAAATTGAAAGGCTGTGGCAGAAAAAGACCAAAATAATCCCAGTGGTAATTGGCGCCGTGGGTGCAGTTCCAAAAGACCTTGAAGAGCACCTCAACACCATAGGGGCCACAGAAATCACCATCAGCCAATTACAAAAAGCAGCTTTACTTGGAACAGCCTATATTTTGCGACGATATCTATAATAACAGCAACAACGTTGATAATAAAATTCAGCCATCCCAGGTCCTTGGGAAGGACTCGATGCCAGTCCATGGCACCTGTCTGACTGTGTAAACAAGAAATAAAAATAAAGTTTTCTGCCCAGACATTCCAGAATTATTAACTTAGCAAGTTATATATGTTGGAAGTTAAGGACTTTGCGCTGTCTCTTGTCTCAAAAGACAGTGGAGGACAGACTAGTGAGTCAGAGGGCTAGAGGGTCAAGACATTGGTCATCCCTTCTCTACTGCTCTGACACTATCCCCTTGGAATGTAGATTGCTAATCTCCGGGTGACTTCCTTCCTCTCTCTCTTCCCTACCTGTCCTTCTACCTTGCAACATGGCAAGCTCCTCTCCCTGCACCATGTGTGCAGAGAAGATGCAGAATCCATCAGCATCCAGCTAGATAGATAGATTAGAGATCCTAACTCCTCACTTTCCTATCTAGAATGGAGTTCCTTAATAAATGCCTTATATATTGATTTGAAACTATGAATTGGCTCCAGGTTACTTTACTCTCAGCATACACACATGCCTAAGTAAATTCTGCTGTGTTGTGCCTCTGTGCACTCTGCTATAATGAAAAAGGGTTTCTCTCACCAAAGGGAATTCCCAACAATATAGTTATAGCAAGCAGGACTTCTCTCTCTCTCTCTCTCTCTCTCTCTCTCTCTCACACACACACACACACCTCCTACCTCCTTCAGAGGCACACTGACCACGGTTAAGCTTTGGCTGCAGAAGCAAACAAACAAGCAAACTCTCTTGTCACATCCACTACCCTCCCTCCTTACAAGCTGCTGTCTCCATTCTCACCTGGGCCTCTCTCTAAAGTGTTGGAGATGCAGCTCCTGCTGGCATCAGCTCTTAGCACCAGCAAGAGTTGTAAACTGCCCTGAGCCATTTTGGAAGTGTGGTATAAAAATCAAAAACAAACAAAACCCTATTGACCACTAGGGGCATTAGGAGTTGAGATAGCCAAAGGGCATTCCCCTTACTCTACTTCCCCTCTGTTAGACTGATAATCTCAGGTTTCATTCTCTCACCTGAGAGACTTCCTTCTTCTCCCTTCTCCTCTTCCCGTATGTAGCTAGCAACGAGGCATGATTGGCTTGTCTATCTCCCTGATGGATTTCCTAAATAAACGACTTTTATTTGGAACTTTAATTCCCTGTCTCCAGACAATATTAATGATCAGTGCTTGCCTTACCTGTTCACTTCTGCAGTTGCTGGGGAAGATAAAGAAATCTCCCCTCGTGAGTTATCAAACATGAAGTAGCACAAGCAAGCAGCAGGCAGGCTGCCACTGCAGGCAAGGAGGCAGGCTCAGACAGACAGCACAGCAACCAGGAGGAGCAAGCAAAAAAGCAAGGCAAACAAACGCATGGACAGGAGGAGGGAGGGTGGATGGATGGATGATGGAGGGATAGATGGTTGGCAGCAACAAGGAGAAGTAGCAGTAGGGCCAGATCTCAAAAACGGTGCACTGGTGTGACATCAGTGCACACATCAGTGAGCTCCGTCCATGTGTATGTGGGGTGTGTGTGTGTGTGTGGTGACCCTGCTGCTGTCTCCCATCTTCCAATTCTTGGTAAAATACACATGCACATGAATGACACAGCTATCTAAATAAATGGCATACATAGTAAGAATAACAGTAGATAAAATTTGTTGTATCAACGTTTTATGTTCATTTAGTCACATGCATTTAGTTGAATGTTGAACTCTGCAATGAAAGCAAGAAGCTCTTCACATGCATTTCATGGGCTATTGTAAGCAGCTTGGGCTGTAATTACATTTTAGTTTAGTATATTACTCACAGAAAATATAACACTGCTAATATCTGAAAGAAAAATATCCAAATGTTAAGGCAGCCACTGGAGGGCAATCTTGTTCCATAGCAGAGTATTTGTATTTTCTGTCTTGCATTTTTTTAAACCCTTCAGTCAAACTTGCAAACTGTTAAACTCATAGAGAGCACTTGCCTATCCTCAGTTATTATAGTTGATGCCTACTAACCATGTTTGTCTAAAGCATTTTAAAAAAGACATTGACAACCCAATCTGATGCATGTTCACTCAGAAGAAAATCCCACCAAATTCAACAGTGGTGTAGCAAACTTTGAGTGGGCCCTGAGACAAAAGGTGAGAGCAATGAGTCAGCTGTCATCCAGCTGGCAGGCCCTACTGCCTCAGGGGCTCAGGGACACCCCCCACACACACACCTTGTCCAATTGTAGCTACTACAGCCCAAAGTTCAATTAGACTTCATTCCAAGTAAGTGTGCAGAAGACTGTTAGCTCCTGAGCTTGCTGAACTAGCTCTCCAGACATTTGGACTTCTTCCTCTCTTCCCTTCCAGCCAATACGGGGGCATGGCCACACAATTTTTAACCTCTCTCTCTTTGAGAAATCAGGGTTGCTTTGCTTTCTTTCATAAATTTCTCTTCAGTTTTTTCTCCTTCAAAGCAGCCTCTCTTTCTCCCTTTCTGTCTGCAAAATTATCTGGGAATTCAGGTTTTTTGACGTTAAAACCCTTATTCTGTGGATGTAATTTTCTGTGCAAACTGCCATTTAGTGACTGGCTTCACCTCCCTAAGCCACCATTTTGTGACTAGGTAGGTAGGTAGGTAGGTAGGTAGATAGACAGATAGATACCCTTCCTCTGAATCACCTGTATGTAAGGCTGGACAGGATGAGTGGGAAAGAAATAGCACTGAACTGAAGGTATCAGGCAAACTGCCTAGAGCTTTTGGAGTCAGGCGGTATATAAATTTAGTAAATAAAATTAAAATAAATAAAATAAACAATCTTCCTCCTCTCCAATCCAGCTGAAGAAAAACCCGACACCACAAAAGCCCAGGAATAACTGTTTTGATCCAGGATGGTTCACTGCTGGATAAGCATTGGTTTCATTTATTATTTTATTATTTATTATTTTTATTTAACATATTTATATACGTTATAAACATATATTTATGCAGCAGGAGTTTTAATAGTAGATGATTGTGATATGCCCTAGGTCTGCAGGACTCATCTATGTGAGATGACATATGTCTGCAGGACTCCAACTGTTCCTGAGGGGGAAAGCTTGTTTTATCATCCACCGCAACCACCCACAGAACACCATGGTAGCTGGACACAGCTTGGTGTGCTGACAAGCAAACCAGCTTTCAGTATGTTTCCATAAATGCTTCAAATATCCATGGCAGCTTAAATAAGAACAGCCCTGCTGGATCAGGCCCAAGGCCTATCTAGTCCAGCATCCTGTTTCACACAGTGGCCCACAGATGGCTCTGGGAAGCCCACAGGCAAGAGCGTGCCTTCTCTCTTGCTGTTACTCCCCTGCAACTGGTATTCAGAGGCATCATGCCTCTGAGGGTGGAGGTGGCCCATAGATACCAGACTAGTAGACATTGATAGACCTGTCCTCCATGAGTTTGTCTAAAATCCTTTTAAAGCCATCCAGGCTGGTGGCTGTCACCACATCTTATGGCAGATAATTCCATAGATTAACTATGCACTGTGTGAAAAAGTACTTCCCTTTGTCAGTCCTAAATTTTCCTCCTAGAAATTTTCTCTATTCCCCCCACAGATATTTATTTCTAGGGCCGACATTGTGACATATAAAGGTGATGGAAGAACTGTGATGAAATGTTATATACATTTCCATTGTGATGGTCTCCAGTATAGACAAGCTCAACAATTTATTCATGTGTACAGTGAAGTTCAACTGGTTTAAATCTACATAATCTGGCTGAAAGATCATGCTGCAAGTCAGTTGAAAAGAAAGCACATCAGTTGTGAGCAGTGGCTGTAGTTAGGGGCAACAATTGTGTTTTAAGGCTGCAATCCTATGTACTCTGTTTTAGAAATATTACTGAACTCAGGGAACTTGTTCTGAGTAGACATATGTGGGATCGGGCTGCACAGGGGAACTCCCGAGAGCTGTGGAACTCCCTTGCAAGGGAGTTATGTAGTCCTGCAGAAAAACAAGCAATGAAATGAGTCCATTGACACTAACAGCAAGCATAGGAACGTCCATCTAGCTCAGTATTGTCTAACAGACTGGCAGCGGCTTCTCCAAGGTTAAAGGCGGGAGTCTCTCTTAGCCCTATTAGCAAGCATGCCAATGTTCTTCCCAGAGTGCCTCTATCACCTAAGGGGGTTATCAGCAGCGTGGTGTAGTGGTTAGAGTGCTGGACTAGGACTGGGGAGACCCGAGTTCAAATCCCCATTCAGCCATGAGACTTGCTGGGTGACTCTGGGCCAGTCACTTCTCTCTCAGCCTAACCTACTTCACAGGGTTGTTGTGAAAGAGAAACTTAAGTATGTAGTACACCGCTCTGGGCTCCTTGGAGGAAGAGCGGGATATAAATGTAATAATAATAATCTTACAGTGGTCACACGTAGAGCCCTTTCTTACGATCTCATGAGCAGGCTTGAGGGTGGGCGGTGGGGAAGGCTGCTGCAGCTTATATTCCCTGCAGACGATCCAGAAGAGTTGGCACCGAGACAAGGTTTGGTGGTTGGGACACATAATTCCAGCCCCTGGAACTCCCATAATGCATTGTGCAAGTGTGTGGTGCATTGTGGGGATCCCCCCAGCAATCAATGAGAGCCCACTCCTGTGTCAGTGCCAGCTGGGAGCAGTCAATGCTGACACACCAGCAGTTAGCCCAGGTTAAGGGCGCGCTCGCACCTTTAACCTCGGCTAACCAACGGGCTCTCTAGACAGGTTTGCTGCTGAGGTGCCACCAGAATCCATGCAGATCCCAGCGGTTCTCATGGGTAGCCAAGCCTGGGCTTAGCTGCCCTAGCTCGGACTTGGCTGCTTGTGAGAACAGCCTCATAGTCTCCCATTCAAATGCAAACCAGGATGGATCCTGCTCAGCAAGCGGGACGATTCATGCTTGCTACTAGGGATGTGCACGGAACCGTGGTGGGGTGGTTCGGCACGGGGGGGTCTGTAGCTTTAAGGGGGGGTGGTAGTACTTATCCCCCCCCCCGCCGCTCTTCCCCTTCCGGCGCTGGTGGTTTTCCAAACGTTCTTGGGGCGGCAGAGTTCCTCCCTGCCGCCCCTGCCCCTGTCGTCGTCCTTGAGAGCTTAAAAGCAAGAAGAGCTGGTGGCGCGCATGCGCCCTTCGCTGCGCGTGCGCTTGTCTCTGCTGCTGGCGCACGTGTGCAGTGTGATGTATGCGGCACGCGCCAGCGGCGGAGACGAGAGCGCGCGCCGCGAAGGGCGCATGCATGCCACCAGCTCTTCCTGCTTTTAAGCTCTCAAGGACGACGACAGGGGCAGGGGTGGCAGGGAGGAACTCTGCCGCCCCAAGAACGTTTGGAAAACCACCAGCACCGGAGGGGGAAGAGCGGCGGGGGGGGGGATAAGTACTACCACCACCCCTTAAAGCTACACACTCCCCCCCCCGGCCGAACCGAACCCCCGGAATTCCAGACCGGTTCGGAGGCCTTGACAATGGCCTCCGAACCGAACCATGCACACGACTACTTGCTACCACAAGACCAGCTCTCCTCCCACATAAAAGCAGTTACATAGGAACATAGGAAACTGCCATATACTGAGTCAGACGGTCTATCTAGCTCAGTATTGTCTTCACAGACTGGCAGCGGCTTCTTCAGGGTTGCAGGCAGGAATCTCTCTCGGCCCTATCTTGGAGATGCTGCCAGGGAGGGAACTTGAAATCTTCTGCTCTTCCCAGAGCGGCTTCATCCCCTGAGGCGAATATCTTGCAGTGCTCACACATCAAGTCTCCCATTCATATGCAACCAGGGCAGACCCTGCTTAGCTATGGGGTCAAGTCATGCTTGCTACCACAAGACCAGCTCTCCTCTAATTACAATTTTATAAAAGAAGTCTAAGGAATATAACATTACACCTAAACTGCAACAAAATACAATAAAATAGGAATAGGAACCGGATTAATGCTTCAAAATTCTGGAAGACATATACAGTTGTTCCAAAGTTTGTTATTTCAGTACCTTAAGCATATTCTTTTGCCCTTTTGCCCACCTTCAGACATGATATTTGCCAACAGAAAGTATGATAGATTGTCGTGCCATTTTATCAGCCTTTGGGAGCAATAACAGTCCTTATGTGAAGTCCATTGTTTTGAGCTAACCAGCAATATTCTGTTCTTCCTGCAAATCACAGAAAAGAGATCTGGTAACATTTTTCTACACAGATGAGACTGCAATACTGTGCAGACTTACAGGGACTGAGCCCCATTGAGCTTAGTGAGACTACTTTTGAATAAATATGCTTAGAATTGCACCGTGAATGTAGTTGCAAACATTTTAAGACAATTGCAGCTGAATGCAGTTAAATTTATAGGGTCATTTCTTCTTTCATATATTTACTTATGGATTCAGGAATTCAAGATTATCATACATTGTGTAAACTGAAAATAGCACACAAGCATGTCAACTGATGCATGGAAACAGAGAAGCGATTTCTATGCATTTTACTGAGTAAAGTCATGGTTTGAACCCACACATGCAATTCTGATCTAATGCGAGGCCCATATGTTCTGTATTTAGGTATACAGGTGGCCCTTGTTATTCCCGGGGGTTCCATTCCAGGCTACAACCGTGGATAACAAAACCACGACTAATGAGACTGTGAGTTTATGAGAACTTAGGGGTTAGGTTCCTTGAGCCTAAAAAAGTTCCCCAAAGAAGCAGAAATAAAGGGAATAAAGCATAGTACCTTGCTCTCCAGGCCCCCAGCTCTCCAGAAAGCAACCCCCCAACTCTGAAAATCTTCCAAATTTTTGAGACACCCCCCCCCAAAAAAATCCTTGGGAAATATGTATATATATTTAAAAAGAGCCACAAAATGGCTCCATGCTGCAAAATGGTGGCTGGAAATGCCACCAGAAGTCATTTCTGGCCACCCACAAACTGCAGATAGGCAATTTTTGCCTATTTTTTAAACCACAGATAACAAGGTCAGGTTATATTGTTGGAGATGGAGTTCCAGTATATCGACCTTTTGCACCAACTATCCTAATGACCACTAGGGGCATTGGGAGTAGAGATAGTGAGTAAGGGTCTCCATAACTGTTCTACCTGACTCTACTCTATGACCCCTGATCTGTGTTGAGCGCACTTCCTGTGCTGATTCACAATCCTTCCTTTCCTCCTAGAGAGAAGATAGAAAGATCTCTCTCCCTCTTTACTTATTCATTATGTAGTTCTTTAGATTAGGTTTAGGTCTTTCCCATCCAAGTGTACTTAACTAATAAATAGGATCTCCGTGTGTTTTGTCTAATAGTGGCAACAACTAAACCATCCTCTGCTACCTACTCTGTAACTGGAGCGTGTGCTCATTCCTTAATGCTCTGCTGGGGGTAAAAATTAACAACTTCCAATATATATTGCCCAATATATATTGCTTCACCCGGATGCGTGAAGTTGTGGGTGCCAGGACCACAGAAAATGAAAGCCACCTGTATCCATTCTGGAGCATAAAAGCCTTCTTCACATGGTCAGTATATGAGGATACTGAACATGTGGAAGAAAAATGGGGAAAACAGATATTATTCCCACTCCTCACCAGGTGTTCCATATTTCCAGATATCAACTGTGTAAAAAGGGCTAACTTTAGTGATCATCTTTACTTAACTATTACCCTGGGACTTCCGTATGCATACCTGCATGAAAGATCATACCCAGTGTATCCTAATTTGTAAATGTTGCTGTTGGGAGTTACTGGTGTAGGACAAACTCTCTTCCAAGCTAAAAGCTTCTGTTCATCCCAGTTATAAGTGTTTCTTTTTAGAACATGGATTTCCCTTTTTAAAATTTTATTAATGACAAAAAACCCTACATATACAAGACCTGAAAGGTTGAAAATGATTTTTATTTTACTATTAAATTTACTTATGCTGGTCACAGACTGAAATAAAGACTTGAGACTTGAATTTATTAATATTATAAATGAATTAAGTGAAGTAATCATCCTGAAGTATTATATTGGTTTGTTCCTGAGTTGAGTTTCATCTGTTTTTGTTTGTTTGTTTGTTTTTTGGTAATTTGTTTTATGTTGTACATTTCTGCAAAATTTAAAAAGTGCAGACAAAAAAGTGTGTCAAACCCTCTTTGAGGTTTTATGGAGAAATTAACTTCCAGTGACTTTGATGTGGAATGATCTGATCAAAATACAAATGACACCAATAGCAAAATTCAGATATTGCTCAGAGGTGAAATTCAGGAGGAAACGATTTCTCAGTTGTCATCTGCCTAAACTGCATTCAAAATAGATCATCCAGATTCATAAATCTCAGTTTGTGTGGAATGATCTGATCAAAATACAAATGACACCAATAGCAAAATTCAGATATTGCTCAGAGGTGAAATTCAGGAGGAAATGATTTCTCAGTTGTCATCTGCCTAAACTGCCTTCAAAATAGATCATCCAGATTCATAAATCTCAGTTTGCATACAGGTATCCCAGATATCCAGGAATGACATAATAGAAATGTTGGCTTGCACCTCACTAAAACAGAATTCTCTTCTGTTTAAATGGACCAAAACAATGAAGTCTAGATAGAGAATTTCACCAGCATAATCTTCCACCAATACTAGGGAGACAGTGACACCCAAGAGGCACTTAAGGTGAGAGTATCTAGAATTTGGTGGTATGTACATCAAGCTACCGCTTTAAGTGGCGTACCGGGGAAATGCTTGACTATCAAGCAGAAGGTTGCCGGTTTGAATCCCAGCTGGTACTATATTGGGCAGCAGCAATATAGGAAGATGCTGAAAGGCATCATGTCATACAGAGCAGGAGGAGGCAATGGTAAACCCCTCCTGTTTCTACCAAAGAAAACCACAGGGCTCTGTGGGCGCCAGGAACTAAAATCGACTTGACAGCACACTTTACCTTTACCTTACATTATGCAAGGTGCCAATGGAGCTCCTCCCCACACACTCCATTGAATTTGTGCAGTTGCAAAATGCTCAATTGCATAAGTAACATTTTAGGGCATAATCTAGCCAAGGTAAGTTCCTCTGATTTCAGCAAGAAAGTAAAGCACATGCTTAGATGGAACTTGGAAGTATTTCCTTGGGTGGATCATGCTTTTAGTTTTGAAACAAATGTCTGCAAGCATAATATTGAAAACATAGTTGGCAATATCAGCTCTAAACATATGAAGCTTGCTTGGTTTAGCTAGACCATCTGGCCCAGTATTGCCTCCTCTGAGTGGCAGTGGCTACTAGGGGGTGATCTGTCCAGCCCTGCTATGTGAAAGACCAGAGAATGCGCCCAGGACCTTATGCATACAGGACATGTTGCTGTACCACTAAGCTATGGTATCTTGTCCAGTTTTGACAGTGCAGCTAGTGATCTAATTATTAAGCAGGTAATTGGTGCTCTCAAAGTTGGTGATTGGTGCTCTCTTCAGTATCAAACTGTGGGATATTACTCTATATAGCACCCTTTTACATGTACAGGGTCAATCCTGAAGAAGATTTGTAGACAGAAGCTTGTCCTTGCTGCATTGGACTATTGATTCAAGTTGCTATGTAATAAAACATGCTATCAGGATATTTCCTTTCCCAAATGTTTAGAAACCTATAACCTGCAATTCTCTGCTCTATTTGCTTTTGTGTTGTAATAGCTAGACCAAGAGAGATAAATCTCTTGGACAGAGTGAGCTTACATCAAATAAACAGTAAAATAGCTTTTAAGGTCACTTGCTGGAAAGCAATTACATTTGATGTAAGTTGCTTCAAAGGCCAGTTAGTCAGGTACACTTAGCACCTATTTCATTGTATAATTCTCAGGAGGACCCAAACTTACCTGGCTGACATACTGCACAAGGCTATGTCAGCCTAAGAATGGAGTATTTGCACAGTTTCACAAGAGCACTCTTGTGCAAGACTGCATAATTGTACGAATGTATTCATATTGCATTCGTATAATTGTACAGTTCTTATGGCTGACAGAGACTTGAGCAGTATGTCAGCTGCTGAATGCCGAAAGAAAGCTGTTTCATGTGCTCGGACCCATATCCTTAAACATGTGTGTACCTAGTTGTCTGTGGAAAGGAACACCAATGTCAGTTATCTGGGGAAATTACTTTACTGTGAAACTTGGAGGAACTTTTCCCTACTGCAGCCAACTCTACTTGCCGGGGAAGCAGGCAGTTATCCAACTGGCAAAGTGAGTCCAGACTGACTAGCAGCAGACCACCAAGCACAAATAACTTCAGATGAGGTTTGAATAGCGGCAGGGGTGTTCATGTGTGTCAGGGGGGTAGCAAGGCTGGAGTGGGCCCAGAGGCAAGATATTAAAATGCCCCATGCTGACTTGCCTCTGGGGGCCCCTCTAAAGCAGTAGGCCCCCAGACAACTGTCTCCCCTTGCCCTTTTATAATTACGGCCCTGGTGTGTGTCATCTTACAGTATGCCAGATGGGCACACGGGGTCCAGAAGCAACAACTTTTCAAAAGAAATAGATTTTATTGAAAGAGCGCAACACAATGGGGCCATTCACACAACTGGGCGGGCGGTGGGGAGGCTGTGCAAATCTTACCTGCTCTCCATATGATCCATTAAATGTTGCTGGGAGTGCGGTGCCTGCTCCCAGATGATCCGCTGCTGCACCAGGTGGCGCGGTGCTCCGGAGACTGGGACAATGTGTCCCGGCCTCCGGGAATCCCACAATGCAACATGCACGGTGCACTGGAGGATTCCCCCAGGAAGTGAGCGCTCTAGGTGCCTACTTCTGTATCTCTTTGGGTTGAACACAGCCCAAGGAGACTTGTGATCCTGGAGCCTGGGTTAATGGCGTGCTGGCACCATTAACCCAGGCTAAAAAGCCGGGCTAGGTGCCACTGCCCTTGTGGTATCAAGCCTGATCCCAGCAGTTCTCACACACAGTGTGCGGGAGGAGAGCTGGTCTTGTGGTAGCAAGCATGACTTGTCCCCTTAAGCTAAGCAGGGTCCACCCCGGTTGTATATGAAAGGGAAACTAGAAGTGTGCGCACTGGAAGATATTCCCCTCAGGGGATGAAGCTGCTCTGGGAAGAGCAGAAGGTTTCAGGTTCCCTCCCTGGCTTCTCCAAGATAGGGCTGAGAGAGATTCCTGCCTGCAACCTTGGAGAAGCCGCTGCCAGTCTGTGAAGACAATCCTGAGCTAGATAGACCAATGGTCTGACTCAGTATATGGCAGCTTCCTATGTTCCAGAGCTTAACCCGGGCTGTGCTTCCCTAGCCTGGGTTAGGTTGTGCATGAGAACAGCCTCATGAACTAGGTATTGAGTATTGGCTGCAACAACAAGATTTAAGGCTGTTTGAGGATGGGAGGAGGAAGCATGGGATGACATAGTCAATCCACTTGTGAGAAAACTGAAAATGAGAAGTAAGCTGGAGGAGGAGGAGACGGCAGGGGGCGGGGAGCAGTTTATACCTCTCCTGAGCTCTATTCAAATGTTTTAAGAGGGAAGCTGTACTTGCATGCAGCCACCAGAAGCTCACCATAAGTTCTAACCAGTTCACCAGTCACACAAACACCAGCAAGTCACTCACGGTTACAGCAGTTGTCTGAAGAGGCAGACACAGTAAGCGTGATGGTGGGCACTTCCATTATTAGCAGGCTCATTATCTACAGACATGTAATTGGTTTTAACTTGTAGGGATGCAAAAACAGGAATCTGGATGAAATAAATACTTTTGGGGTCAAGTTTTAGTGTAATAGTGAGATGAGCTATAATCAGGGTTGTATGTATTTTATGTCTCCCCATCATCAATATTAAGGTATAAACTTAGAGAAGCTTAGCATTCCCTTTTAAAAATTTACTAAAAGGGTATTTCAGCTCCTGATGGCTGTGAAGAAACTTCATACACATTTGGAGAAGGTTCAGAACAGGAGAAGTATTACAAGATTCCAATGACCCAAGGTTAGATCTTCAATAAGAACTTCAATGGTATGTATGTATCCCTCTCTTGAGATTTCCATTTTCTGTCTCTATTGGCCATGAAGTAATTTCCATTCCGTTGTTTTACTCTGTTCTTTATTTTCTGCCACATAAGTCTTTATAAATAATTGAAGTGCTTTCAAAACCACAGCTTTGAAAACAGAGCAAAGTTATGTATCCAAATTTACTTTGTATTATTCTGGGTGCAGAAGGTTTTTGTTTGTTTGTTTTTGTTTCCATTACATACAACACTGAATATGAACATAGTATTGTTGTGAACCAAGCCTGATCTGTATACTAGATATGCTCCGGAGCTAGCATATGCTACATTGTATTTGTGTACAGGTGTCTGTACACATGTACATGTTTTGGGGTGAATCACTCCATGTGTATTCATTTTAATAGCGAGCCAGAGTTGAAGGCAGCATGCAGATAGGAAGTATACTACAAGCTGTATGTGTGTTGAACATGTGTGAATAAGAACTGCACATGTGTACATTGTACACAGATTGTAAATGCATTGCACATAATCCCCTGGTGAAAGGAGCATATAAAATTGACCCCTATAGAGATCAGCACTGGCCTGTGAGAACTGCCCACTTTCCTAGGAGCACAGTCATCCCTCATCAATCACAAGGGTACTGTTCCAGGAAAACCCTGCAACTGGCAAATTTGCAGTTGGCAAGCAATTGAAAACAATGGGAAACAAGGGGTTAGGGGAAAAGTGATTGCGAATACAGCTAAAAATAAAAGAAAAAATACCAAAAAATCATCTAAAATCTCTAAGAGTCAGCAAGAGGACTGAGCAGATTAAACGTCTGGACACTTTTTTGGAACCCCCCCCCCCCCCAAGTCACTAAAAGTCACTTTACATCGTGAGTAGTCGGCAGGGTCTGCAAGAGGATTGAGGGGATTGAACCTCTGAACCCTCAAAAATCACGAAACACCCCCCCCCATCACCAAAAAATCTCACCAAACTGCAGATACTCAGGTCGTGGTTGGCAAGATGGGTCACAATTTCCCAGTCATGGATACTCAAAACCGGTGAGGGGCAACTATACTGAAAAACCTGTGTGCCCTCAGAGGAAGGCAAGAAAGGAGGACAGGGAGCTCTTGTCCTCAGCTCCTGAAAAGAACATTAATGGGGAACTTGTGGGGCTTGCCTGGGGTAACTCTGCATTCTGCCATTTGAAATCAGATTGGTTGATATATAGATCTAAACTGATGGCAAGTTTGTGCCTTTTCCTTATTCGACACACACTGAGGGTATTCACACGATTGTAGAAAATCGGGTAACCCTCTCACGTATCCCGCCTCTTAAACCAGGTTTGCAGAGCGAGCGCTCTGCAAACCCAGTTTTTGGGATTGTGAGTAGCTGCGGCGTGGCTCTGCGCTGCAGCTACTCACGAGTAGACCCCCGGCAGGAGGCTGAAAGCAGCCTCCAGGCTCGGGGGTCTCTCCAGTATGCCCTGTGCACTCGCGCAGGGTATACCGGAGCTTCCGGGGACTACGCAGCCCCTGAACTTCCCCGCCCCCGCCAACTCCGTCATGGAGCCGGCAGTCGTGTGGGCAGCCGATCCGGCCACCCAGGGCTCCCGCCGTGCTAGTGTGCGGGGAGAGTGGGCTTAGCACGCTCTCCCCACCAAACCGGGTCTCACGGATCGTGAGACCGGCCTCACTATGATTGAATATAGCAGTGGTTCCCAAACTGGGAGCCTCCAGATGTTGCTGAACTACAACTGCCATCAGCCCCAGCTACAATTTATTGTGGCTGGGGATGATGGGGGCTGTAGTTCAGCAACACCTGGAGGTTCATAGTTTCAGAACCACTAGCATATAATGATTATGGTGTTCAGGAATACTATGTAATCTATGTGCTTTTTGCTTCAAAATACAAAAAAAGGTTCATTGAAAGAATCAAACTGTGCTGCTTGCTGCTGTGATAGTGTTTTTTAAAATGCCCATTTGAATTTGTTTTGTGTAAGGTTGGAGGACAGTGCATGTAGCTAAAGGTCAATACAAATATGCATATTTTATTTATGCATATATACATAAAAGTATTTTATTATGGCAATTATATCTTGCTTGTCCTCCAAGGCGCTCATAGTAGTGTACATGGTCCTTCCTCTCCATTTTTATATACTCACAATAATCCTGCAAGGCAGGTTAGGAGCAGAGAGAAAGTGTGTCTGGCCTAAGGTAACAGTTAGCTTCATGGTCAAGTGGGGAAGGATTTGAATCCATGTCTCCTCAATCCTTGTCTTAAAACTCTAACCACTACACCACTCTGGCTCTCAGTTGTGTGGAGTATTATTGATTACAAGAGAAATTTTATGCAGGAGAAAAAGGAAGTTCAAATCCTCATTTTACCTGTGAAGCAAATTAGTGGGGAAGAGAATGTTGGATTCCTTTAGAGAGCATGAAAAGGCTTAATTATCAAAATGGCCGTGGGGGAGCGTGGGTCTGCCCCTGTATCTTTTCTAGCAACACTCCTGCATGTCTGTTTATATTATTCTAATTGCTTTGGAGGAAAGGAGCATGGTGAATACTAGGCTTGAGTTGAGTCAAGAAGCAGCAGAACCACCACAACATCAGCCCTTGTGACCATGGGGGTGTGATCATTGGGGGCATGGCTATGGGGCATGGCTGTCAGGGTGGGTGTGCCTATGGGGCTGTCATGGAGAGTGCCTGTATTTCTGAATTGGTGAATAAATCATTGCCCTTCAACGTCCAGTAATTTTGCCAAGTAATTAAGTCCAGTAATTTCACCAAGTTTCCATTATCTGGCTCCTAGATCTAAAGAAAATGTGTCAAGACCTGGTGTAGGCAAGTAAAAGTGCACAAATAACCACTAATGAATTACCTTTGCAGAGGTGGGCTCTCTAATGATAGCCAATAACAGAACAGCACCATAAGGTAGGGATGTGCATGAATCATGATTTGAAGCACAATTCAAGCATATCCCTACCTAGAGGTGTCATAAGCTTTCTGCTTGGCCAGCGTAAAGGAGGCGAAACAATACACTCTGTGTAAATGCTAGTGAGCCATTTTTGGAAGGGTGGTATAGAAATCAAATAATCAATCAATCAATCAATCGTTAAAACTTGAAAAGTAGCAGGAGCTTCATATAATTGAGGTAGATGCGTCCAAGTCTCTCTACATCTGTCCCACAATCATCAGAAGTTAGGTTGAAATGAGTTACCCTCTCATCTAGGCTAGCTGTTGACATTTTACTTGCACTGCTCATCAAAATAACCCTGGTGTCCTAAAATGAACCATCTACTCTTTTAAAATATTGCAGGCTTTAAAAAAACAAAACAAAAAACACAAAAAACATTGTTCATCGGACCTAGCTGTTCAGAGCAAAAACAGCAAGGCTGCAAATGCAATCCTGCACACACACGCTTTCCTGGAAGTAAGCCGCTCTGAACACACAGTATGGCTTACTTCCGACCCTATGCGCGTTTACTTGGACTGCTTATCCTTCTTGCTGTGATCAAGCTGACTCTGCTGCCTTTGCAAATCTTTAGAGCGTAGCAACCAAACTTTTGCGGTTCCCATCCACTTTGCCATCCAGACAGAGAAGCCTCTTCTCGCGTAGTCATCTGATTCAGCTCGGGACGGGAAGAGAGACCTAGCAGACGCCGGGCTGTTTTGCAAGTAAGGGCGATTGCTATCGTGGGACACAGAGAGCATGCTCAGACCTTGCAAGCTCGGCATCTCTTAGGCAACGCTCTTGCTTTTCCCCAGATTCCCCAAACAATCTAATATTTCGTTCCACGTGCTTTAGCCTCGTTTTGACATACGGTGCCCTATTCAGCTGCTCTTGCCCCTCGTTCTATGACGACAGCCCCCCCTACCAAGTTTTATTCGTAGGGGAAGCCTCTGAGCAACTGAGGGCAAAATGAAGGCAGGAAGCTTCAAGTGCTGCCGCCACAGAGCATGCTCTGATCTTTGGAGCATGCTCAGTTGGAGCAAGGTCTGAGTTTTTGAGGAGTAGGACACGCCACGCCGGTTCCCTAACGCTTATTCCTTCCTGGTGCTGGACAGTGGCTGAGGAAGCAAGCCCAGGTGAGCGAGAGGTGTAGAGAGGAAAGTACCCGCCTCTTGAGTCGGGGATCGGGGCGCCCAAGGTGTGGAGCAGCTTCTCATTTAGCGGGGTGGAATGTGGGGGGGACCCCGATGGGAAGGTTTGGGGATGGGGACAAATAAAGACTTGGGATTCTCCCCTTAGTTCCATTTGGAGAGGCTCCAGCAAGAAAGCTCTTTGCCACTCTGCTGCGGGCGGTGACTATCCTGCGCTGTTACTTAAAAATATTTTTGTTCCACTTTTCAACAACAAACTTCTCACAGCCTAGTCCCCAAAAGACTCACACGATCTAAAAAAGGAAACGGTCCACAGACACCACTGAAGCGACACCATGCTGGGATGACCAGGGAGAACTGCTCCCTCTCCTGCTAAGTACAAGGGAGAGCCACCTTTTTAAAAGGCTTCTCTCTATTAGCAGGAAGGCCTGAGGCGCCTTTAAAGCTCTGGGTTGCCTGGGACTATTGCAACGTGGACAAGGTGTCTCCATGATACTTCGTTAAACTTTTCCCTGTTCCCCTTCTCTTTCACACCTGGAACTTCCAGGGCGTGGATGTTGATCTTTATAGTTTGCACTTGGTTAGACTAGGCCTGTCCAGAAGGCTGTGCCATAACCTCTTAATTTTGTTTTGTTTAATCCCATCTTTTAGAGCAATACTTGTTCTAAGGTGGCTAACAACAACACTAAACAACAATTATGAGATCAACAAAAGTAAAATTAAAAAATAAAACAGACAGCAGCTAGCTAAAATCAGCACGTTAACAAAATGAACTAGAAACCTTGCAAACTAGAAGAGGCTTGATGGCACATGTAAAAGTGAGGGTAGGGGTCTGAAAAACTTCCCAGAAGGGAGTTGCAAAGCTCCAGCATAAAAACAAAATTCCTGTTCCCAACAATCAAATTTGTGTCAAAGATGGGCAAAGAGGAGAAGACCCTTTCAGCCCCTGGGTGACTTTGGACACACATTCAAACACAAACCAAACCAATACTTTGCTTGAAGTTAGATCATTAAGGAAATCCAATGCAAATTTGCAGCTGATGGATGTATGTGATGAGAATGTGGATACTCTCAGAGTGCGCCTATCCTGACATCACTACAAGACTTCCTGACGTAATGCTGGTGTGTCTTGTAATCTCATGAGAGGGCTGTTATCTGAATTGCCCTTGTACACACTGGGGTGTGTGTGAAGAAGGACAGATTGGATGGACACTCCATAATGCAATTAAAGGATGCCCTCACAGCACATTGGGATGTCCTGCAGTGATATCACCTGCTCTCTGCTGCCCCATGCAGCTTCCTGCGGGACGGCACTCATCAGGCACCAGCATGCACATGGCATAGGCACCATTTGTGTGGTCAGCATGGTGTTGCTGACCACCCAAAAGGTGCCTGCGCATGGGCGGATGCCATGTGCGTGCAAGCGCCACATGCGGGTATTTGGGATAAGTGCCGCCCCAGCAGGAAGCTGCATGGATCAGCAGAGAGTAGGTAAGGACCCGCTCTCCTTTTTCTTAAAGCTCCGGCTCTCTGCTCTCCTCCCCATGGTGCTGAACCAGTGCACTAACCTTGGTTAGTGCACATCCTTAACTTAATAGCTTTCCTATCCTAATTTCTGTGATTTAGGAGCACTAGAAATCTATTTCTTATTCCCAGGCTCATTTAATGTAATTTATTTATTTATATATATATTCAGTTTTTATACCATCTTTCATAAGACATCCCAAGGAGGTTTAGAAAAGTTGAAATGCAATAGAATTCCATTAAAAAAAATAACATTAAGAACCTTAAAATGTTAATCAATAAACCAGTTTTATACATAATTCAGATATTAAAACCATTTTGTTTCTTTATTAATCAAGTGCACATTACTAGTACAAATTATAAATTTAAAAAAGTACACTGAGGTTGACTAAATAATGCTATGGCGTACCTGAGATATCACTATAATTATATGTTACTGTGACTTCAGAAAAGCCAGATTCAAAGCAGGCATTGGTCTACACTAGTAGATATAATCCAGTAACTCCTACCCAGAAGAGAATACTGAGAAATTAGTTTTACAGTAATACCTGCAAGAGTTATTGAAAGGCTTTTAGGCCTTTATTGGAATACACTGCTGTTGCTAATCTTCTCTAATAGCACTGTTTAACAATACACAATCAAGTTTGTGTCATTAATCAGTCTGAATGAAGGTGGCCTGTAAGTGTTTTTGAGCTTGACATAAAATGTCAAGGACCAATTCTTACAAAGACAGTTTGAGTATTAGCTGAAACGATTACCATAAATAACCATAAATGGTTACCATAAAACATCCTGAGGAGTATAGTCTTGATTCCTACATTAATGCAGAAAGGTAGGCAACTTTTATCCTTTCTTGATTTAAAAAAGAAGCCTCCTGTGAAGTGGGACAGCCAGTTGCTTTGCCTTGTATTTTTCAGTTCCATGAAATGTCCCCGTCCTCCCACCCCCTCAATTGCAAGACAGTGTTGAAAGTGGTTACTGGTATATTTTGGTTACATCCCCACTATCCGGATGTTGGTTACATCCCTACTAATAGTCAGCCCAGTTACTGGTACTTCTGAAGTGGGTGTGTCTTATCTTCCAAATCCTACTCCTTATGCTAATAGTTTGCTTTGGAAAGTGAACTATTGGGAATCGCTGGCAAGTGGCATATTATATTAATGTAACGGCCTGTCCACATGATGACTTCCTTTCTGGGAAGAGAGTAAAGGTTTGAGCATATAAAGTATGAACGTATAAAGCTGCTTTATAGTGAGTCAGGTCATCAGTAAAGTAAAGTTGTGCCGTCGAGTCGGTGTCGACTCTTGGTGACCATAGAGCCCTGTGGTTGTCTCTGGTAGAGTACAGGAGGGGTTTACCATTGCCATCTCCCGGCACAGTATGAGATGATGCCTTTCAGCATCTTCCTATGTCATTGTTGCCCGATATAGGTGTTTTCCATAGTCTGGGAAACATACCAGCGGGGATTCAAACCATCAGCCTCTTGCTCCCTAGGCAAGTTACTTCCCTGCTGTGCCATTAGGTGGCTCAGGCCATCGGTACGTGTAGCTTAATGTTGGAATACACTGCTGTTGCTCATCTTAAGCGGTGGCTCTCCAGGGTTTCAGACAAAGGCCTTTCCCAGCTCTGCTACAATGAAACCCGGGGCCTTCTGCATTCAAAGCAAGTGCTCTATTATTGAACTACAGCTCAACTTCCTGTAATTCCCAGCCGGGAGTGCGGAAGAGTGTCACAGGGAGGTATTTATTTTATTTTAAGAAATCCTATCTTGCCTTCCCTGCAGTGCCAGCACAGAGTGGATACAGGTCTCCTCTGCTATATCACTCCTCTTCCATATCCTATGTAGGTTCTGCTCTGCTCCCTTGCAGACCCCATCCATCAAGGCTGCAAGGAAATGTTTTATAGGCCTGGGGTTGAGAGAAGAAAGGTAGAGCCAGGCTAGGCTCTGTTAAACAATTAGGAAGTTGTACTATCTCACACAGGACGATTCTGTGAGGCAGCTGTGAATTACATGTACCAATACATTAACCATGCCACAAAGCAGATATTATGGACAGAGGCAATTGAGACCACATGTTTGTAAATCCTTGCCACATCATGAGTTTGATCATAGGAGAGACTTGCTGGAGCTCTTCTGCTATCGCGCCTTGTTTGAAGGAATATTGTACGATGTTCTGTTAACTTCTGTTCTGTTTGATGTGACCTCCCATTTATTCCTGTCATAATACAAAGCTCAGTGCATTTTCTCTAGCAAGCTCTTCACACACATCCTGAGTAATTCTTACAACAACCCTGTAAAGCAGGCATGTAATAGTGCAGATGGGGGATTGGGGCTGAGAAGTAGTGGTGTCCCTGCCTTGTGGGTTGATGGCTGAAGTGAGGTTTCAACTAAGCCATCTGGCTCACAGCTTGTGCTGTTAACCATGGTGCTAAACCTCCTCATGGAAGAATTTTTAGACTCCGTTCCATTTTGATTTATAAGATTAACATTGATAGTAGCTTTTTGCAAACATCTCCAAAGCTTCTTTCAAACTTTTGCATTCAGAGGATAACTTGATTTGGCAGAGATATCCAGGGAAGACTGCTTCACATTTTTGTTGGTTGTATTTAGATTCTCATTGCTTCAGTTGGTTTGCTCTGAAAAAAAATTTCTTTAACTTTTAAAACATTTTTTTACCATCTATACACTTTGAATTCTTTTTTAAGTGCCCAGTTTTTCATAAATTGCCATGGCAGTGCTTCAAGGTATGAAATAAATGACTAGAATTATATTTATAAATACTAAAGATCTAAGTTCTTATTGCTAAATTGACATTAAACAGGAGAAAAACCTAGTTTATAATGTGATACTGGGTATTCAGTGTCAAAAATGTCACTCTACAGAATAATGATAGTTGCCAGCAGGCGTCTCGGTCTGCATCTCTGAATATAAAATATGACTTTTTAATACAATTTAAACACAGTGTGGAAAGCTAAGGAGTAAGCTAACCAATTTATATGGTGAGAGAGAGAGGGAGTGTGCGAGCAAGCTAGTAACAAGAAAAATATATTGTTTTTCTTTAGGGTGTTTATGAATTTCTTCAGAGGAATCCTTTTAAAAAACAACAACTAGTTTAAAATTTATTTAACTAGTCCTGGGTTATTGCCACCCACATCTTTAATTAGATCTGCTAACTTCAGTTATTATGGTTTGTTTGATGGAAGATTTTTCAAGCTGGGAAATGCAACGTCTTTAAATATATGAAGTTAGCTGCAATGCGAAGATTTGTTACAAGAACTGGTATACAAAAGCAAATGCTAGATGGAACTCACCATGGTTCTAGTATTTTAAAATGAAAACATTTTAAAGAACGGAATTAGACCCTCAGTGTCACCTTAGAAAGCTGTACCCTGGGAAGCATCAGTCGTGAATGTCAAATATAAAAGACACTTGGCAAAAGCTTATGTTTTAATTACTATTTCTTCATAGATTGCACAAAAAATTTAAGAGTATGGGGAGAGAAGTTGGGTGGTTGTGATTCCAGAAAGGAAATGCAGTGCTGTCTTTTGAATCCATTAAAAAATTCTTCATCAGATTTTCTGGTAGGGAGATCATGCTGGTATTCCATTGGTAACTGATGAAAGGTTGAAAAGGGTCCTCTACCGTGCAACTTGAGTTCCGAAAATGTGTTGCAGTTCATGTAGATTTAGTACATGAAATAGTTTGTGCAGAACATTTAGACTAATTGCTTATGGTAATTAGGTCTAATTGTGGGTTGTTCTTTGATCATAGATCCCATGTTGTTCCTATTTAATGTTTTATTGAGTATAATTTCATGATGTCTCAGAGAAAAGCTGTTGAGATGTGTGGAAACTGCAGAGATGGAGAAGTCTGAGATGCAATTGATCCTTGTCACACTTGGGAGTCAGTCCTTTTGACACAGTGGCTAACGTCCTAATGAAACATGCATGTTAGTAGGATGTGTGGGGGATTCATCAAGAGTTCTCACGTGGTTCCACCAGTCTTCTTGCATCCATGCTGTTGCTCAACAGCCCTAATACTTGGGAGTCATAAAACCCTATAAACTCTATAAAGCCCTAAATAGCTTAGGCCTTGGGTATTTAAGAGAATGTCTTCTTTGCCATGAGCCCCATTGCCCATTGAGATCATTTGGAGAAGTTTGTCAATGGTTGCCACTGGCTCATCTAGTGGCTACTCAGGGACGGGCCTCCTCCATTGCTGCCCCTGGGCATTAGAATGCGCTTCCTGTCTAAATAAGAGCCTCTCCATCTCTGGCAACTTTCAAAAAGACACATTTGAAGACACATTTGTTCACCCAGACTTTTAATTAGATGTATAGTTTTTAATGGGTTTTTAAATGATTTTAGTTTGTGGTGGTGTTCACCACATAGACACAGGTCTGGGGTGCTATTGAAATGGCAAACAAACAAACAAACAAACAAAACCTCAAAGTGCTTTCCGTGCTCTGGAAGCATCTTGTAAGAACAGAAACGCATCGCTGCTACCAGTGCCGTTTTTCTGGATCCGTACATGGTGCTTCTGGAGTGTGGATAGCACCTGGCAGTATTAGTGCTCTTGAGCAACAGTGCAAGCACAAAAGGACTGCTGGAGGAAGTTACATGAGAACGCCTGCTACATCCGTGTGGACCCTCCCAACATGTTCGCTTCATTATTCGGGACCTTAGCCAGTGTAGTTTACTTCTGCCTAACATGCACAGAATTGGGATCGTACTGTTAGTGTAGCAAAGAAAGAGGGAATTTTGACAACTGAATTTGATGGACAAATGATCATGAGTCATTTTTTAAATACAGCAGCAGCAGCAACAAGTCCTTATATACTGCTTTTCAACAACAGTTTCCAAAGCAGTTTACATAGAGAAATAATAAATAATAGGATGGACTCCTGTCCCCAGAGGGCTTACAATTTAGAAAGAAACATAAGATAGACACCAACAGCAGTCACTGGAGGTAATGTGCTAGGGGTGGATAGAGCCAGTTACTCTCCCCCTGCTCAATAAAAAGAATCACCATGTTGAAAAGATGTCTCTTTGCCCAGTTAGCAGGGGTAACAAAACATTTCATTAAAATTGAAAAAAACCACTGCAACCATGCTTTCTAGTCCTGTTGTTCTTGAGTATATTAGGAAAATCCCCTCGAAGGAAGATGGACTTTTAAATTTGCATTTTTTCATTTCCAGCCTCAGAGGCAGGATTCCTCTGAATACTAGTTGCAGGGGAGTAACAGCAAGAGAGAGGGCATGCCCTCAACTCCTGCCTGTAGGCTCCCAGTGGCATCTTTTGGGCCACTGTGTGAAACAGGATGCTGGACTAGATGGGCATGAGCCTGATCCAGCAGGGCTCTTCTTATGTTAAGCCATTGTATGCTGTGGTCTTGTTTACACACTCATTTATCCTCAGCTGGCAGCTCTTTACACCAGAAGTTGGCAGTGTATAGCCTGCAGGCTAGAGCTGCCATTTTCACACCCGCCCACCTCCAATTTGCGCAAGCCTGTATTGTGTCCGGAGTGGACAGCCCATAGTGTCATCATTTGTGAGAAAATACTTTTCAGGGGGTTGTGGGGAAAGCCTTGAAGGATTAGTTGCAAGTCACAGCCACATGTTGCCTGTTCCTGCATCAACCATCATCCTGATTTGGTTTGGGAAGTGGAGCTGCTTCTTTATTATTATGCAACTGCATGGTTCTCTTCAATACTGGTGCTGAATTTCCATTTCAGTCCCCAAAATTCTATATGCAGCAAACTGTATGCTCATCAGTATGCTGAGATCTCTCAATCTACACCTGTGGAACAGGTGGCTTGTGCTGCGTTGAGGAGGAAACACCCAGAAGTTATGTAAGTTTGGAAGTACAAAACACTTGAGAAATGTTGCTCTAAACTACATTGGTTGACATCACTAGTGCAAGGACGTTGCAATTGCTAGATTCCACAAGTCAGGAGCTTGTTTTCCTGACTAATTTTGCACTAGTGCAAACAAGATGTACTTACACAACCCCGGATATGAAACCTTTTCCTCTGTCCATATATGTTGCAGAGAAAGATGCAAAGCTATCCACTGTCCTTGTTGCACAAATGCAAAACTTGCACATGCGGTCCAAGAGTGCAAGAGACTGAGCAACATTGAGCATCTCCTCACCCATATCCCCAAGCTAACTTGGCAAAGAGGCAACTTTTTAATGTGGTGATTCTCTTTAATTAGCAGGGGTAGAGTAAACTGGCCCTATCCACCCCAGCACAGTACCTCCAGTGACTGTTGCTGGTGTCTATCTTATGTTTCTTTTTAGATTGTGAGCCCTTTGGGGACAGGGATCCATCTTATTTATATATTATTTCTTTGTGTAAACCGCCCTGAGCCATTTTTGGAAGGGCGGTATAGAAATCGAATTAATAATAATAATAATAATAATATATATGGGACTTCCGACTACAAACAGACAAACATCTGCCACACAATACACCAGATATAACTGTAGTCGAGAAGAAAGAAAAACAAGTCAAAATAATCGACATAGCAATACCAGGGGATAGTAGAATAGAAGAAAAAGAAATAGAAAAAATCACCAAATACAAAGATCTACTAATTGAAATTGAAAGGCTGTGGCAGAAGAAGACCAAAATAATCCCATTGGTGATTGGCGCCCTGGGTGCAGTTCCAAAAGACCTTGAAGAGCACCTCAACACCATAGGGGCCACAGAAATCACCATCAGCCAATTACAAAAAGCAGCTTTACTGGGAACAGCCTATATTCTGCAACGATCTCTATAACCATTGACAATAAAATTCTGGCATCCCAGGTCCTTGGGAAGGACTCGATGTCTGGATAAAACAAACCAGTCAATAACACCTGTCTGACTGTGTAAACAAGAAATAATAATATACTGTCTTGCATCTTTGTTCAGTGCATGCAGCATTAGTCTGGATATAAACCATTGTATTTTCAAAACAAACAAACAAAATACCCTAGAAGTTGTTTTACTACTCTTAGTTTGTGCTGTATTCGAGGGCTCCTGGTCCCTGTTTTGTTTTCAGAATGAGTATCTGGATCTGATCACATACTTATCTGAGACCCTCCACCTTCATTAAACTGCCTTCAAAGTAATAAATTAACTTGTTTAACAGCAGCCCGATACCTCCTTGATTGCTCTGCAAGCTACTTCACACCTTTTTATTTTATATTTTAATTTCTCTTCAGGCACTAGTAAATAGCTCGTGTGTGGGGGAGGTCTGAAAAATCAGTTTTCCCACATGAGCATGAATGCATTAAAGAAATATTAAAAGCAGGAAGAATATATGATGGATAAAAATAAGGAAGGGGAATCTTTTAAAAAACAGGGTACTAATTCTATCTAATTGAATCCTTTAGGGAAAATGGTGGGATATGATTTGTTTTTTAATAAATAAATCATTTCTCCTCGTAACGTAAGGAATTTATTGTTTTTCAGAATGCCTAAGAAGAAGACAGGTGCTCGCAAGAAGGCCGAAAGCCGTAAAGAACGTGAAAAACAAATAAGAGCTTCAAAAGGCAACATAGATTTGGCTAAACATCCCTGCAATGCTTCAATGGTAAACCAATAGCATGCATTTCTAATGCTTCTTCAGCATTGTCTACTAAATTTGAAACCAACATTCCTCTCTTTCAGTGAAACTGGTGGGCAGGACAACCACAAAATTTCCAGTTTGAAAACTCTTTATCTGACTAAAATGAATAAAATCAGAATGGAGTTCCAGTGGCCCAGATACTTTGTAAAAGACATCAACATACAAATTAACATTGTGCTAGCAGAAAAGCCTTTTCTGTCATGCAATGGGGGGCAGTTTGGTGATTTCCCCATGCAGCTGCCTGTGGCTCCCAACAATATGCCCCTGAGGGTCCTCCAATCCCCAGAAATGTGGCTGAAGGGAGGTTAGTTATAAATCATCCTTCCTTGTGTGATGGAAAACTCTCTTCTGTCAGCTTGACACTAGTCTGCATGTTGGCTACTATTACCAAATCTATTGAAAGAATAAAATAGCTTCCCTTGCAAGAACAAATTCAGTCAATTTCCTGCTAAGCTGTAGAGATGAGTTCATCTGAAGTAACTTCTTAAATCTAATTCCCGTCCGTCCTTATGGGAGGAAGGCTGCCTGATGTGAAGTCAGCCCTTCAGTGACTGGCAGTGTTAGTCTCCAGCACTTTAGGTAGAGATTGTCCTCCTCAATTCCTGCTTCCTGAGATCCAGGCCTCTACAAATCCACTCCCCAGGTGCAACTGCCATAGGTGTCTCACAAGAGTTGATGATTAACATATCACTGATCCCTCCCCTATGAATCACAGAGAAGTTTGAACACAATTGCCTTGCCTGTACCAAAGAGGGGCAGAAATGGTTCTCTCATACTTAGCTTAGGGGGTAGGTGGCAGCAACAGGAGGAGATACCAGCATAGCAGACCTTTGCCCCAGGGACCAGCTTAGTATGAGACGCTCTCCCTCTTCCAAGTCCTTTGGCACATGTAGAGAACTAGAAGGAAAGGGTCAACACCAGGGAGGGAGCACAGATGACTGACTACTGAGCTAAGTGAGTTTCTGGATCCCTGCTGAGATCGTTTCACTGAAAATGTCAGGGATTGAATCTGGGATTGTATACATACAAGCATGTGTTCTGCCACTGAGCTATGCACCTTCATGATACTTCTGAGCTACATGGAGCCTTATAGAGATGGATGAAGGAGTATTGAACTGTATTAATAGCAAACATACTGGCTCTATTTAGCAAGTGAAACAGCAGTGTGTGAAATAGCATATTCCTCACTGTAAAGTCAGTTCAGATCCCATCAAAATGCAGCAGTGCAAGCAGATGATGTACAGATATTTTGGCATGTCCTATGCTCTTGACACCACAGTAGTATAACAATATTCTTGTCTTCCTCCACGATGCTGTAAACAGTAGGGATATGCATGAATCATTTTTTACTATTCAATTTGCTAGCAAAGCAAATCACAAATGAATCAATTTGTCGAATTGGCCAGCCATAGCCAGCCAGTTCAATGAATCAAATCAGAAATTCACAAAAAAATTCATGAATTGCCCCCATAGGGAACATTACTATACCATCCAACCCACTTTGGTGTCCTTAGGGCCTACCCATAAGGAACAATGGGGTGATTCAAATTCCCCATTGTTTCCTATGGACTAAACAAGCACACATTTTGCAACCCAGCCTTGAAAAACAACACTGCAGAGCAGAGGCAGCACACACAGTCCCTCCCAACACAGAAAAGCACATTGTGCCAAACACACAGTCCAAAAAAGAATCTCTGACCCAGAGTCCACTGCTAGCCATAGTGTCTGCGCTGCAGTAGCATCATTGGCACAAGTTGCTCTCTCACACACAATTATGACTCCATCCTACTTGCAATAGCTGCCACAACAGAGCAGCACCCTTAGCAGCCAGCAAGTATAGCCATAAGCTCAACTACAGCAATGTCTCGTTAGCCACATTTTTGACTGAGTATACCTTGCAATGCAGATTGCAGAGCAGACCAGAGCAGTAGCACAAGTTACTCAAGGCCAGACATGGTGCTCAGCTCACGGCAATCACCAAAAAGATATTACACTGTGGGAGAGAGAGACCAAGCACCTGGTCAGGGGTGACCGCTTTGCCCTTCATCCTTGGGGTGAAGCAGGACAAAACGTGCTCTGCTGATGCACCCAAGGGCATCCTGAGCTGATCCACCACTCCAGTCCTCAGCCGACCTGCCAAGGTGATTGCTTCCTCAGTCTTCAGTGTGTACTGGAGCTCACCCATCATCTTCTCAAGGAGAAAAGCAAAGCCTGACCACACAAGCTGTTCTTGGCAACATAGAATGGCTTGAGTGCCAAGACAACCTCAGAAAGCAGAGCCCAGTCCTGGTTCGATAGGTCACACACCTGCCATGGTGTGGATGGACACTTCTTTCTCCTGCAGGATCTGGAACAAGAGAAAGGTGGAGTTCCACTGGGTTGGAACACCCTGAGCGATCAGGTGTTCAGGTAGGCTAAGCTCAAGCTGCCTCTACCTGAGCATATGCCTACCCTTTTTGCTCCAGTGGTCATAAGCTGCTATGCCAAAGACCAGCTGTGGCAGTAGCAGGATAGCACCCAGTGCATGCAACAGGGATGTCTCGCCTGGCTACAGCCCCAGAAGGTCCAATCACATTTTGCACGACCAGGTTCAGACTGTGCACCATACAACAGATGGACACAAACTGACCCTGCTCGGCTGCCTTTGTGATGCTGGCAGCGTTGTTGGTGACTGTGAACCCTTGGCAAAGGTTGGCTGCCCAGTCAGCCATTCCTCCACCTGGTGATTCATGGCCATTGACAGCTCAGCTGCTGCACGCAGCAGCCCTGACATGGCCTCCCTGCACGCCAAGTACAGGGAGGGCACCACCTGTCTGCTAAAGGTGGTGCATGAGGAGATTTGGTAGTCGGGACAAGCAGTCAGAGCAGCTGGCAGAAGCCGGCGTTTACCACCTGGAACTGCTGGTTATCCAAAGCCATCATCTCCCCAGTGGACCAGGTGATGAGATGAGGCTCTGAGCGACCTGACCGCTTGCTCACCAACTGCATCCATTGCACAGACTTCCCCGCTTGGGAGCATGAACAGGTTGCTGCTAGCTGAGGACACGATAGACCTGTGGCTACCAGCAGGAGCAGGGACCCCAGGTGATTCTGTCACAAATGCTGCAGAATCCCCATCGTCCTTATAGGCTTGGGGACCTTCCACCTGCTGACCTGTGTCCTGCAGTGGGTGCAGAAAGCAGGGTTTGCAAAGCTCAAAATGGTCCCACACCGTGCCGCTCTTGGTCCAGGGCCATTTGGGTGGTGGTGCTGGAGCTGCTGATTTGTTGTTTGGGCCACCATCACCCCTGCCCTCTGGTTCGTTGTTTGGGCCACCATCACCCCTTTGTCTGAGAAGGTACTGGAACAACAGGAATGATTTCCTCCTACTCCTTCTCAGTCTCAGGTGTGTGTGTGTGGGGGGGGGGTGTGTCGTACCACCAATTGGGATTGGGGAGGATGGAGAGCATGATATGGCTGGGCTCACAGCCGATGATACTACCTCCTCTGTCACAGGAACAAGAGCTTCTTCCCTGACGGGAGGACCTCCCCCTAACTTCCACATCAGCCGCCACAGGCAGCTGCACAGCACGGCTAGGCTCCTCCCGATAGGAGAGCTTGCCCGCAACCACATCAGTGGGGCGGACCCGGGGAGTAGGCCCCTCTTGCCATTGACCGCCACAACCAGCAGCATCACCCCTCCCTCTGCCTGCCTCTCTACCCCAGCTCTTCGTTGCACTCTCCCAGACACGTTAGAGGTTTTTAATTTTTAAGCCCCAGCCTTGATATGGGCAGGAGGAGAAGAAGCACCTCTAAGTGGGTGTGGGTCAGGGGTGGTGTGTTTATGCTTTGTGTGCCGCACACAGTACTACCTGCAGCACTGTGGTGTACACAGAGCAGGTTAAAAAATTAAATCCCCCAAAATAAAGCAGCAGGCTTTATTTGTGGGTATGGGCTGTTTTTAGAGGGGGGCGAGCAACTATGGAGGAAAGTGCAAGGGAAAGGAATGCAAAAGAGGGCAGGAGATTACTGTGGCCTCTCTCTAACCCACCCCTCCTCACCTACAGTCCTGCCACCTAATCTCTTCCTTCCCCAAACAATCTGCCGGGGGTGGGGACATGTACTCACCTATCTGGCGTCTTCAGCTGGAGGCTTCCAATGGTGTCTTTGTCTGGAGTCTGCCAGGTATCTCTCTCAGAGGCATTCTTGGGCCAAGCAGAAACCAGTACTTGACAGCTGGGGGGAGGGCAGGTGGGTACCAGTCAGGTACCCACCCACCCACCCAATCAAAACAAAACAAAATCCCTCAAAAAAGGTGCAGAGGGAGCCTGGCAGGCTGGGTACCACACACTAGTTTACAAGAACCAAATAATCCATCAGGCGTAGGCAGTAGACAGACAGTAGCAGCAAAGGTGGCAGCAGGGTTGCTAAATAAACAAGTTGTTCTAGTAAGAATTAATCTGCCTACTTTCCTTTCACTATCCCTACAACTGGACTAAATTTGGTTCAGATCGGTCAGGTGGTCTACAAGTTAGACCTCTTGTACCTCAAACGTTCATTCATCTGCCCTCTTGGATCGGGGTGGATGACATCATCACAGACTATGGCATTGAGGTCTCCCTGTGTGTCAGTTACTACAGTTGTACCTAATTTGGTTCAAATTGTTTAGGAAGTCCATGAGTTAGCCCACTTACACCTCAAACGTTCATGCATCCCCCATATTGGACTGGGGTGGATGCCATCATCAGAAACTGTGCTATTGGGGTATCCCTATGTATCCCTTCAGCTGTAGCAAATTTGGTTCAAATTGGTTAGGTGATTCACAAGTTATCGCATTTGCGCCTCAAAAGTTTCTGCATCTACCATCTTGAATTGGGGTGGATGACATCATCATGGACTGCACCATTGAGGTGTCCCTGTGTGCCACTCACTACAGTTGTTCCTAATTTGGTTCAAATCAGTTGGACAGTCCGCAAGCTAGCCCACTTGCGTCTCAAATGTTCATGTGTCCACCATCTTGAATCAGGGTGGATGACATCATCACAAACTATGCCATTGAGGTGTCCCTGTGAGCCCTACAACTGAATTTGATTTGGTTCATATTGGTCCAGGCATTGAAAAATTGATGCGGCGGTGGGGGTGGGACATATATGCATGGAATGCCGGGTGATCTAATAAGTCTCCTGGAAAGTAGACTAAAAATAACCATGTCACAGTACATCCCAGATGCCAAAATAAACAAGGAATAAAATTCCAAGCAGCATCCAGCTAAAGGCAATGGTACAATTTGAATAAAATTGGGGTGGGAGGAGAATCACACACCTAGTTACTAAAGGGAGGTGACTACAAGCAAAGCAATGAAAGAGAAAAGAATCCACAAGGAAATAAAATCCAAACATAGTACCCAGTTAAGCCACTCGGCTGCTGTTACTATTTAAAAATATTCGGGAGTTGTAGTCAACAACTTCTGGGAATCCCTGTTAGAGGGAGCACTGGTTGGAAGCTTTCTAAAGTGTTCAAAGTGAAGTCCTCTTGCATGTAAGTAGCTTACATATGGCTCAGGCTGCCATGCACATTGTCACACAGTGCATGCACTTGTGTGCATGCAAGTGTGCTTTTGCATACATGCAAAAATCTTGCAACTGCAAAGGTCATCCTGTTCAATGTTTCCAATGGCTGTACTGTTGCACAATTTTTGCTTGTGCACAAGAGCTCATTTGCACAACTGCATGCATGTTGTGTTACAGTGTGCATGGCAGCTTGTGCTGAATGTGGGCCATCATCTTTGCTTGCTTCAGCTTATTTATTAGATCACTGATTGAGTTCTTTCAATTTACAATAGCTGTATGATTAATTCACAAATGTATCAACTCTGAATTGAAAAGGGAAGTACTTATTTGTCTTAAATACCTCTCTTTATCTCTTACAGGAATGTGATAAATGCCAAAGGTAAATATTTGTTCAGTATTTTTCTTAAATGCTACATTTTAATACATATTCTGTTTAATGGTTTGTTTCACTTTTTTATTCTGCTAGACGACAGAAAAACAGAGCTTTTTGCTACTTTTGCAGCTCAGTTCAAAAGTTGCCCATTTGTGCTCAGTGTGGTAAGTGTACACTTCTTTACACTTGAATTGGGAAATACCCTATGTTTTTCATAATCCTCTTTTTTATTATATCTCAAAACAATTCTTATGTTGTGATCTGAACATGCTGACTTGTGCATCTTTTGGTTCTACTGTTTGCTTTTTAGGCAAACAATGAGATACTTGGGTTGCATCCAGTGTTCCCTGTAACAGGGATTCTTCCCAGGTGTGGACTACAACTCCCAGCATCCTCAGCTGCATTGTCCTTTGGCTGGAGATGATGGGAGCTGTAGTCAGCAACATCTGGGAAGAATCCCTGCGACAAGGAATCCTGGTTGTATCCGTGGGGAGTATTTAAAACTTTAATTTTTTAAAAAAATGTTTGAGGGGGACATTTTAGAATTGTGAAATGGCTGTGGTTTGGGGGCGCCGAATCCAAATCATCTGCACCTTGTGTGCAGGCAGCCACGTGTCATGCAGCAGTCTTCGCACAAAACTGTGCACTTCCACTTGGGGTGAGGCAGCCTCCTTTATACAAAGCCGAGCCCTGTACCACCCTGGCAATGGCTGGGATAGCATGCGGGGCACAGTGAGAGGTGTCGGCGGGGAGTGTTGGGAGAGGGGTATTCCTTCCCAGCACTTTCCCCACAGAGATAGAGCTCCACAGAGCTCTCTCTAGGAGAGAGGCAGCATAGCATAGTGGTTAGAGTGTTGGACTAGGACCGGGAAGACCCGAGTTTGAATCTCCATTCAGCCATGGAACTCACTGGGTGACTCTGGTCCAGTCAGGTATCTCTCAGCCTTACTTACCTCACAGGGTTGTTGTGAGCATAAAAATAATCATGTACAGTGTTCTGAGCTCCTTGGAGGAACAGCGGGATATAAATGTAAAAAATAAAAAAATAAAAAAAATAAAGTGCTTTGAGGTACTAATGCTTCCCGTGCACGCTTCCTCCCAGCTCTGCACATTGTCCCAGCAGTTATTGGGGTGTTACAGGGCTCAGTTTCTAATAACATCCCTGCCCCAGACTGGAAGCTCACATTACTGTGTGTAGTGTGGCCTTCTCCACATGCCACCTGTGTAAAGGGGCAGGTAATTCCATTTCAGTGCTGCCAAAGCATAGACCTAATACAGGGTTAAGTACCGTTTCACAGTACCCTTTTTAAAAAGAAAAACCTTCACAGATTTTGAATAAATAAAGCTGCTTTGTTTTATCAGTACCTCCGAGGAATTGTACCATTTCATTAATTCAGGGTAGCTTTTCAGTGGTTTCTGTCTGACATATGAATGTTGACATTTGCTAGGATCTCTTCTTATGCAGAAGCATTATTAGATTGATGCTCTTCTAAGTATTTTTTATTTAATACAAACCATTTCTTTTTCCTCTGTAACAGGAAAGACAAAATGTATGATGAAATCTTCAGACTGTGTCATAAAACATGCCGGTGTGTACAGCACTGGTCTGGCAATGGTGGTATGTATATTAAGGAGACATTGCTCTGTGAATATGTGAAATGGACCAATTGTTTCATGACTTGCTTGTGTTTTTTTTTTTTTAAGGGTGATAACCAGTACATAACATTTTAAAAAGATATTTGAACATTTATGTAGTGGAATTAATAAAGGGTGTACATGTTCAATAAACCAATTCTATCTCTGTCTTGTTTACACCAATGTAGTTTGTTTTTTCTGCCATTTCCACATTTTGTCTAGCTATGCTGCAATAGTTGGTGCTGTTATTTTGTTGCCAATTTGTGGTGTATAGTTTTTTTTTTTTAAATTGATGTCTTCTTATCCCACTGTATTGTAGCAAAATGGAGAAATCATGCTGTGAGCACAGATACAGCTGTACATTTTCAAGACCTCACAATCAATTTAGGCAGAACTATTTATTTTTCAACACTTCTATCCTGCCTTTCTGTAAAAATATACTCAAGGTGGCAAATCAAATAACTGCTAAATTCATATATACATATAACATTTAAAACACAGTGGCTAATATTCAGACTTTTACTCATGAATAATTCCATTGAAATGGGAGAAGTCATGACTAGTTGCATTAATTTTAGTGGGACTACTTATGAGTGTTTTAGTCCAGATGTCAGCCAGTAAAGCAATATAAAACTATCAATTAGAAAAAACAACAACACCCTACAAATGCATGGGTTTGAAGAAAGGTAATGTCATGTTAATTCCATAAAATATTTTTAAATGAGAGCAGCATTTATCCTTAAATCATGGAAGAGTAAACTAAGAGCAACTTAATGTGATAGGCCTCCAGCATTCAATGTAAAAGCACAATAACTGCCTAGTAAACTAGTGTCCTAAAGTGGGGGCGAGGTGGGGCTACAGTTTGTTTATAATCTTGTAATAATTACATAATGACATCTGTTAACTGAAGTCAAGGCATCCAGGCTCATGCTGCCATCATTTTAGAACTTTGCCTGTATGCAACATTTTTTCCTTAGCTACATGCACCCAAAGGCAAAGATCAATTCAATGAAATTATGAGAGGTTTTGATTTTTAGTAAAAATATGTACTACAACACTCTTAACAAGATAATGAAGGGTGTGCACACAAGAAGAAACCCTGAGCAGAATCGACACTAACACTGTACTCTCAATAGAAATCCCAAAATCATCGCATCCCCACACAAATGTGCCCATGGGCTAGATGAGGGGAAATTATGTGCAGGCAACAGTCAATTGAGAGTGTGGTATTAGTCTGGATGTGCACACCCTTCATTATCTTGATAGAGTATTGTAGTACATATCTTTACTAAATATCTAAACCTCTCATAAATATAATTTTATTGAATGGTTCTTTGCCTTTGGGTGCATGTGTGACATGCATGTATATACTCACACACACACACACACACACACACACACACACACACACACACACACACAACATGGATAGACAATCTTGCTTTTTGACATAAAGTACTATTTTTCGAAATAGAACAGTAGCTCTCCTTGATTACAGCTTGACCATGACCTAAAGTCAAGCTTTATATCAAATTAGGTTTTGTCAAAAATCAGTAAAATTCTATGTCACATCATGTTTTTAGGATTGGATTTTAACATTCTTGCAAAAATGAATGCTGAGAATATACAGTATTGGTGATGTTTATGGTGTTGTCTCTGCTGTATGAATTACCTAACCCTGCCTTGATTTCAGCCAGTTTCTGAAATCTGATATATTATTCCTCTTCAGCAAAATGCCTTCCAATAGAGGTCAGCCAAGTCCACAATAATGTGTTTTATCTGCTTTTTCGCAGGGGGCCATTTGTGATTTCTGTGAAGCTTGGGTTTGCCATGGCAGGAAATGTCTCAGCACACATGCTTGTATCTGCCCTCTTGCAGATGCTGAATGCATCGAGTGTGAGAGAGGAGTCTGGGACCATGGTGAGGAGTTGTTGTTTTTAACTGGATAGAGGGTTAGCTAGTTAAGGAGGCGGGTCTCATGATCTGTAAGACCCACTTTGGCCGGGATTGCAGGGAGAGCTGGCTAAGCCTGCTCTCCCCGCAGATGAGCAGGACGGGAGCCCTGGCCGGCCGGATCGGCCGCCCACACGATTGCCGGCTCCATGACGGAGCCGGCTGGGGAGTTTAGGGGCTGCACGGTCCCCGGAAGCTCCAGTATGCCCTGCGCAAGCACGCAGGGCATACTAGAGAGACCCGCGGAGCCGGGAGGCAGCTTTTCGCCTCCCCTCTGGGGGTCTACTTGTGAGTAGCCACTGCACAGAGCCGCGCAGTGGCTACTCACGGTTTTGAAAACCAGGTTTGCAGAGCACTCGCTCCGCAAACCCAGTTTAAGGGGAGGGGTACTTAAATGGGTTAACCGCCTGGGAGCCACTGGGCTCACCTGCGAGCCCAGTGGCTCACACGGTCAGCTGAAATCGGGCTAGGCTCCCCTAGCCCGATTTCGGCTGATCGTCAGAATAGCCTCAAGGTCTATGGGCCCTTTCTCACCATCAGGGACCCGGGTGGGAGGGCACACAGGGAGGTAGGCTACAGAATCTTATCTTCCCTGCAGACAACCGGGTCCCAGGTGCCCCAGGCAGCACTGAGTTGTGGAGACTGGGATGCGAGTGCACAGTGCATTGTGGGTATCCCCCCCAGTGACAGGCGGGCTGTCACTGTCTCAGCACTAGCTAAAAGCAGCCAGCACGGTTACATGGTCAGTTAAACAGGGTTAAGGGAGCACTTGGTCCCTTAACCTCGTTTGACAGCTGGGCTTCATGGCCAGGTCTGCTTTGCCTCCGTGTGGCTCCTGACAGTTCTCACGGGCAGCCACTTGGCTGCCTTAGCCCTGTCTTAGCTGCTTGTGAGAACAGGCTCTCTCTTTCTATATATTTACCTTGCGTTTTTGAAAATTCCACTAATAATCTTCATTGTATCCAACCTCTACTTTTATCAACCTGGCTAGAAGAGTTTTCATATATGATCTTCTAATTCCATGACTGAGCTTCATCATTCTAACTGGGAAAAATGCTTTCAGTGTCGGAAACGTCGTATTTATACATTTGTTGGTATCATTATAACCCATAGTGAACAGTAGCAGGCTGAATTCCTTTTGGATAAGTTGGGATTTATTTGTTTCTAGAATTTTCTGTGATGTCCTCTCACTAGCTGGTGGCAGGCAATAGGGAGACTGAGTTTGGGTTCTGATGCATTTAAACTCTTTCTCACTGACTCTTGTAGGAGGCCGAATATTCAGCTGCTCTTTCTGCCATAATTTCCTCTGTGAAGATGATCAGTTTGAACATCAGGCCAGTTGCCAGGTTCTGGAAGCCGAGACCTTTAAATGTAAGCCATTTCCCTAAAGCCCCTCTTATCAAAGGTGATTGAACTTTTAGCCCTTTCCAGAATGCAGCTTTTAAACCAAGGTTTCCATAACTATTGAAGTGAGTGGCTTATGGGAAGTAGCTGGACTGGACAGACTAGGAACAAGATGTCACTCTGTGGTTTTACAAAGAGGTGAAAAATCCGGGGTCAAAACAAATATATTCGTTTTTCTTTAAACTCGGTTAACTCATTGAAAATATTGTCTACATTATTCAATATACAATTTTTAATATTAAACTTTGACACAATAATAAAAATCAGATATCATTTCCCGAAAGACAGAAAAGTCTAGGTAGGAAACTCTTACCCTGATGTAATAGGTTGATGGTGGGATAGGAGATATGCTGTACAAAGAACATACTCCATGTTACCAAACAGTGATACTCTGTCATTGTCTCTTCTGGGTTCAACAAAGTCACAGTCCCTTAACCACTGGCATGTGCTGACAGGCAGCCAGAGCATTCATCATAAAATTGATATTCCTTGCCTATTGTAAAGCATCTTTCTTGGCCTCTTTCTCCTTAGGCCATTGAATGGGTCCTGGCCATGTTGTCTGGTGTGGGGAGGAATATGGAAGATCTTCCTTTGCATGCCATAGTTCCCCCTTTAAAGGGGGATTAGACAAATTCATGGCAAATGGTCCATCAATGGCTGTCGGTCATGATGGCTTTATGGAATTTTATTAGTATTTTCTTGAATGTTGCTGGGGGAGGGTTGTTGCTTTCATGTTGTGGGCTTCGTGGAGGCATCTGATCAGCCACTATGGGAGGCAAAATGCTGTACTAGCTGGGCCTTTAGTTCAGCAGGGCTCTGCTTTTCAGTGCCAATGCTCCCTTTACTTGGGTGAGATTTGTGTACAGTGTGTGTTCTTGATGCCCTTTGTGTATCTGCCTTATTGTCCACTCATCCTTTTGTTTGATACAGTTTTGTTGCTTGTCTTTGTTGGGCAAATGGATGGTTAGGACTTCTTCTGATGTTAGAAATTGCAGTACAGTATTTGGAGAGGAAGCCTAATGCTGGACCCAAGCTCTGTGGGTTATCATAAAAAAAATCTGTTCATGTTCTTAGATTAAGGTTCAGTGTTCATTTTCCTTGTACTTGGAAGAGGCATAGTCATGGGAAGCCTGAGGCTATCCATTGAACTGAATAGTTGACCTCCGTTTAGAAGGCAAAAGCAAAAAGCAAAGCGATGAAATCTCATTATTCAAGCAAGTCTTTTATATCTTGCCTAATAGGTGTTTCCTGTAATCGACTTGGGCAGCATTCATGTCTCCGTTGTAAGGTAAAAGCTGAAAAACTTTTAAAGTAGATGTATCGAGTTCTCTATTCTCATACTTTAAAGCTGCTGGCAGTTCTTGTCATGTCCTTCTACACAATACATCAAAAATATCTTCTGATTCTTCCAAAGATGCTATCTGTATCCTGTTTCTATCACGCTTTGATTAATGTAACCGCCATGCTGTGCTCCTAGACTCTTGCGTTCCTTCCCTCCAGTTGTTCTAAGCCACAACTGTTAAAATTGCCTTCCTTGCTCATTGTTCCAGCCGCAGCGCTGCTGCTGCCTTCCCTCTCTGCTGTTTTTCTTTTATTCAAAATGCTAAATGTTTCAACTCATCCTGAATTATTTCTGCACCAATCTGCTTCTCCCTCTGCGCCTGAGATAATGGCTAGTTATACTGAGTCTTTCTGATTTTCCTGACATTGTCAGGCACAGGATTCTGGCAAGTGTTTTATATTTGTTCAGTTTATGGTGGTCAACGGACCAGAAGACAAGTGTTTTTACCTCCAGTCTCTGTACTGGAAGCTTTGGAGCACACTCAACCAAATAATATATTGTCCTGATCCTGACCATCTGAGGGCTCTTTCACACGATCAAAAGCTGGCTTGTTTCTGTCATGCAATCCTATTGCCGTGTAGAGTAATGTTGTGTGCCTTGCTGTATGCACTGGAATTGCATGCCGTGACCTGTTCTGCAATGATTGCTTCACTTTCAGAAAATGCTCGGACATTTGCTGTTGTTGCCATGGAGTGAATGCATGTGTCACCGATGTGCTCAAGATTCACTTTGCAGTCCTCAAATGGGGACAGGACTGTGTAGAGAATAGGTCACTTCTGAAGTTATAAATTTGGCTCTGAGGAAAACTGAAACCTCTTCACTGCCTTTACATATTTCCTAATCATTTTGCATCCCATTATGCCACAACCTACATTGGCAAGCTCCAAGGACCAAGAAGGGAATAAATGTTTGCAAACCAGGGGTGGGCAAACTTGGCCCTCCAGCTGTTCTTGAATGACAACTCCCATCATCCCCAGCCACAATTTACAGCAACAGATGTAATATGCTCCAAGTGAACAATTCCAAAGAGAACTCTGGCAGCTGCATTCTGCACCAACTGAAGTTTCCAAATATTCTTCAAGGGCTGCCCCACGTAGAGCACATTGCAGTAATCCAGACACGACATGACTAAGGCAAGGGTAACCACGGCCAGATCTGCCTTCTCGAGAAAAGGCCACAGCTGGCGCACTAGCCGAAGCTGTGCAAAGACAGCCTTGGCCGCCGCCGCCGCCACCACCTGAGCATCCAAAAGCAGAGCTTGGTCCAGTAACACCCCCCAAGCTGTGCACTTACTCTTTCAAGGGGAGTACAACCGCATCCAGAGCTGGTTGAATCACCCTATCCCGATTGACTTTTCTGTTACCAGCAGTACCTTTGTCTTCTCTGGATTTAACCTCAGTTTGCTAGCCCACATCCAGCCCATCACCACCTTCAGCCACTGGTTCTGTCCCTAGGATCTGATGTCAGAGAAAGGTAGAGCGGAGTGTCTTTTGAATACTGATGACACTTCAGTCCAAACCTCCTGATGGCCTCTCCCAGCAGTTTCATGTAGACGTTAAATAGCATGGGGGACAAAACCGAACCCTGCAGGAGTCCACAGGACAATGGCCAAGAAGCTGAGCAATAGTCCCCCAGAACCACCTTCTGGATCCTTCTCCCAAAAAGAGGAGCCACTCCAGTGCACCATCCCTGATCCCTATACCTGAGAGGCAGTCCAGAAGGATAGCATGGTCAATGCCACCGAATGCCACTAAGAGGTCCAGTAGCACCAACAGGGACTCACTCCCCCTGTCTACTTCCCAGCGTAGGTCATCCACCAGAGCAACCAAGGCAGTTTCACCAAGGGTGAAAGCCAGATTGAAAAAGGTCTAGATAATCCATATCATCCAAGACCCTTTGCAGACCCCACACTCTCTATCACCTTCCTTTAAAAAGGAAGATTTGAAATAAGCCAAATAAGTTATCAAGATTGGTGGAATTGAGGGAGGGCTTTTTAAATAGTGGTCTTACCACAGCCTGCTAGAGGTTCAGTGATATCTTGTCCTCCCTTAGTGAAGCATTAATAATTGGCCCCAACCACCTACCTGTTCCTTCCCTGGCAGATTTTATTAGCCATGAAGGGCAAAGTTCCAGAGTGCCTGTTGTTGCCTACACACTTGTCCACTTAGTCAGGCTGCACTAACTGGAAAAAAATAATCCATCACAATCAGATTAGATGGCTGCAATGGCATGTCTCCTGGAACTGCCAAAATCCTAGAATCCAAATCAGCATGGATGCGAGTGACTTTATCTGCAACATGACAAGCAAACTGATCACAGTAGTCTGCTACTGGTTCTTCCCGTCATATGGGGGCCTATGTGAAGCAGTGACTTTGCCACACGAAACAGCTCTGCTGGCCTATACTGGTCAAACACTATGGAGGTGGAGGAGAAAAGTTTCTTCACCGCCTCCATTGCCACAGTCCCTATAATAGGCTCTAGTCTGTGTTCAGTCAGATGTATTATGGGTTTCCTCCAGGGTCACTGTAGCTGTCATCTGAGTTGTTTCATTGCCCGAAGCTCCAAGAAGAACCAAGGAGTGGAATGGGCTCCACCAATCCGGAGAGGACATTTAAGAGCAACCATGACAATAGCCCAAGCTGTCTCTACATTCCAGAGATTAACCAAGGCCTTGAAAGAGTAACCAGTTCTGGACACTGGAAACTCTCTGAGGGCTGTCTGGAAACCAAGCAGATCTATAAACCTTCAGGGGTGGACCATTCTAATTCAGGGGCACCACCACCGCTGCAGAGGTTGGTCGAAGCTGTCAAACTAAACCGCACCAGATGATCATCTGTCCATGACCAAGGAGTTATATCAAACTTCCCCATCTGCAGATCATTCAGTTCCTGGCTTGCAAAAACCAGATCTAGGATATGTCCCACCATGTGAGTAGGACTTGATGTTCGTTGAGATAGGCCCATGGTTGTCATGGTGGCTATGAAGTCCTAAGCCATTCATACTAGGCAGGGTTTGGTGTGGATATTGAAGTCCCCCAAGACAATAAGCCTGAGGGAACCCAATGCCACCTCCAAGGCCACCCCCGCCAGCTCAGGCAGTGAGACTGAGGTGCAGTGGGGTGCATGGTACACAACAGAATCCCTATCCTATCTCCTAGGCCCAGCCTCCGGGACAAACACTCAAAATTCACATATTGCCTAACCAGACATCTGGAGAGGGGAATGGACTCACAATAGATTACCACAACCCCTCCTCTCTGACCCTCAAAGCAGGGCTGCTGTAGGATCATGAGAGCTGGAGGGCAGAGCTGGGAGAGACCCACTCCACTGAGCTCACGCAACTGGGTCTCAGTCACACGTACTAGGTCAGCATGCTCATCCACAATCAAATCATGGATGAAAGATGTTTTTGCATTTACTGGCCTGGCATTCAACAGCAGAACCCTAACCCTTGAGGGAGTATTCCCAGAACTCCCTGGAGCTGCAGGATTGGGAGAAGAGCTGGAAAAAGGAATAGGACTCAGTTGCCTAGACCATTTCTCTCTGCAACGGCCTCCCTCTTCCCAATACTTTAGAAGGAACTTGAGACTCTGAATGAAGTTTGCACAATAGGGTAGAGTCTGTCTCCATGTTTCTGCTTACGAAATAGTATTCTCTTTGGATAAGCATTTTGCATTTCTTTTTTCTGCCATTTATAACCTTGCAGGCTTGTTTCTGTGATGATCACACACGGAGCAAGGTTTTCAAGCAGGAAAAGGGACGAGAGCCTCCCTGCCCCAAGTGCGGACATGAGACACAGGAGACGAAGGACCTGAGCATGTCAAGTAAGTTTGCCCTTGAAAGCCTGCTGCAGCCCATCCCTGGGAAGTTCTTGCTCTTCCATATCTGAAAGGCCGAGCCTGAACATGCGATTGAATTAGTTGGCAGTTGGTTGAAAATGCCCTTCTAAGCTTAAAACAAGAGCTTCCACATGGCCCGGGTCTGAATTAGGAGGCATGTGCGCACCCTCCTACCTTACGTTTAGCCCAAGTTTGAAACCTGGGCTACCTAGGGGACTGCTGATTAATAAAAAAATTTGACAGAATAAGAAACTTCAAACTTCTGCACTTTTCTGCAGCACGCTCTCTAAGGTTTGGCCGACAGACAGGAGGAGAAGAGGCTGATGGGGCTTCTGGCTACGATGCCTTCTGGAAGAACCTCTCCTCTGGAAAAGAGGAGGATGCAGGAGACCATGATGAGGAATATGGTGACTATGAAGCAGAAGACGATGAGGATGAGGATGACAATGAAGAAGGAGGGAAGGATTCCGAAACGGAGACTGCCGAGCTGTTCAGTAACTTGAACTTAGGCAGAACGTATGCTAGTGGCTATGCGCACTATGAGGAAGCTGCTGACTAAGGCTGCCATCCTAAGCACACTTAACAGGAAATAAGTCTCCTTGAAGTTGGTGGCATTTAACATGCTTAGGGTCTGGCTGTGAGCCATGCTTAGGGTGGAACTAGCATTTGAGAGGAACTCTCTGTGTGCTTAGTGAATGTTATGTATGGCACAGAAATAATTCAGCTTGGCTTTCAACTAGCAAATCTTACTAGGAATTAAAGGGAATGGGACATTTGTAGATCAAGAGAGGCGTTTTGAATGGCCTGTTTTATACATAACATGGAGGCAGTATTGAATCCTAGTTTTGCATGACCCCCTTTAGTTTCCGGTGTGCACTCTACCCTTTAATCTGTGCACAAGGGGAGGGGGGATTCTAGTTCCAATGCTTGGAGAGACCAAGCCAGGATCCCTTGTGTCTGAAGCAGAGTATCCTGGCTTATTATAATTAGGGTTCCTAAACCTGGGATCCTGGTTTATTCTGAAACTCTGCTTAGAATAAGCCAGTATTGCCTGGTATGGATATAATGAGAGATTCTGGCTTGTTGTAAGCTAGCATTGGAATTAGAATTCTTCCTCCCTTTTGCATGCCCGAGATTAGGGGACATTGAGTGATATTAGGATTAAATCCTTGTTCAGTGTTATGTCTAAACAGGGCCCCTGGCTAAAGGGATTGGAGCCTTGAAGGGTGAAATGGGTGTGGGTACACATTAGTCCAGAAAACTTGAAGTGGGGGATTTAACTCAATGGTCTCCTTCCTAGTCAGAAGTGTGAGAAGGCTAAGGCAGTTCCTGTTTCCATATGTTCATCAGAAATAAATTATTTTTCTTGAGCCATTTTGATAGTTCTGTTATCATGATTCATAAATTATAACTAGTGGTGGCAATTGACATCTGCTATTTTTATATATATTGGAAGCTGTCTCCTGTGGAAAACTAGATTCCCTCCCACCCCAGCTATTGATCCAGCTTGAGCACTTGGGGGAATGCTTGCTACAAGCTATTGTAGTTGAAATATAAATTGAAATTAAAGTTACTTTGACATTTTTGTATAAGCAAGACCGATCAATATATTCCCTTGCAATGCACTTCTGGAAAATTATCAGTTCCTGTCTTTTTTGAATGCTGTACATTAATTGTAGCGTGCACAGCCACTTGCAATATGGCCTAAATAAACTTTTGATCTTATATTTATCACCAAAAAAAGTCACTGCATTCTCCTTACCCAATAAAGTCCATCATTCTCTATTTTTGTTTGTATCTTTGGGTGTTGTTGCAGTCAGAGTCAATGGGTAGGTATATGTTAGTTAAAAGTATGTGGGAAATTGATTGCCAGGAAATTTAGGACCAACAAATGGAGGTACTTTTTCATACAACTTTTTCATACATACTTTTTCAATCAACTTGTGGAATTCTCTGCCACAAGATGTGGTGACAGCCAATAACCTGGATGGCTTTAAGAGGGGTTTGGAAAACTTCATGGAGGAGAAGACTATCAACAGCTACTAGTCGGAGGGCTAAAGGCCACCTCCAGCCTCAAAGGCAGAATGCCTCTGAATACCAGTTGCAGGGAAGTAACGCAGGAGAGAGGGCATGCCCTCAGCTCCTGCCTGTAGACTTCCAGAGGCATCTGGTGGGCCACTGTGTGAAGCAGGATGCTGGACTAGATGGGCCATGGGCCTGATCCAGCAGGGCTGTTCTTACGTTCTTATGCTATGGGTACAATCGTTCTGAAATGAATGATATGAAACTTAGTTAAATGGGGCAAGAACAGGGTGAGTTTGTTTGTTTGTTTATTAAATTTATACCCTGCCCAAACTTACGTCTCTGGGCAGCTAACAACAAATTAAAACACATATAAAAGTTAACAGTTCAGCAGATAACATATAGAAGTTAAAACAATACAATAATTTAAAACCATAAAATTAAACAAACAGTATTTTTTTAAATTAAAAACCTGAGAAAGCTTGGGTTAAAAAAAAGGGTTTTCAAAGGTTTTTTAAATACAGCCAGAGATGGGGAGGATCAAAACTCAGCAGGGAGCGCATTCCACCATCTCTGGGCAGCAACTGAGAAGGCCCGTCTCTGTGTGACGACCAAACGGGTTGGCGGTAACTGGAGACAGACCTCCTCAGATGACCTCAATGGGCAGTGGGGTTCATAGAGAAGAAGACGCTGTCTTAAATACCCAGGACATAAGCTGTTTAGGGCTTTATAGGTTATAACCACCACTTTGTATTTTGCCCGGAAACAAATCAGCAGCCAGTGTAACTCCATCAGCAAAGGAGTAATGTGGTCTCTCCGAGATGACCCAGAGACCAACCTGGCTGCCACTTTCTGAACTAATTGAAGTTTCTGGACTACGTACAAAGGCAGCCCCACGCAGAGTGCATTACAGAAGTCAAGTCTGGAGGTTACCAACAAATGTTGTGAACTGCCCTGAGCCATTTTGGAAGGGTGGTATATAAATCTAATAAATAAATAATAAATAAATGTACCATTGTTTTGAGGTCATTGATCATGAGAAACGGGCGCAGCTGGCATATCAGCCAGAGCTGATAGAAAGCACCCCTGGCTACCGCCTCAACCTCAGAAACCAAGGAGAGGTGTGGATCCAGGAGAATTGTGGATCCAGAATTTTTCGTTGTCTGTTAAAAATTCATTAGACACATCACAGCGGGTGACTGATGCTTCCAAATTCTGGTTCAAGGGAGGTGGGGCAGATACTAGCCCCCTCACAACCCTGCCCAACTCTGCCAGGCGTGAATTCACAGAAGCAATATGGGCAGAAAAGAATTGCTTCTTTGCCGCACGTATTCCCTGAGCATAGATCTTCAAATGAGCTCTATGTTGTAATCTGTCGGATTCGAGTTGAGTCTTTCTCCACTTCCGCTCCAGTCACCTACCTTGCTACTTCAGCCCCTGTAGATCTTCCGTATACCAAGGGGCCAATTTTGAAGTGGGTCGGAGGGGACGCTTAGGAGCAATTGTGTCTACTGCCCTGGTGAGCAAGCTGTTCCAATTCTCAACCAGGGCATCAACAGGATCACTGGCAAAACCAACATTAAATCCTTCCAAGGCTTCTTGGAATCCTGCTGGATCCAATAATTTCTTTGGGCAGACCATTCTAATAGGCCCCACGCCCCTGCAGAGGTGGGAAGTGGTTGTAATCCCAACCTCAACCAGATGGTGGTCCGTCCATGACAATGGGGAAATCACAGGAGTCCCCACCCATGGAACACTACCCTGATCAGAGTAAAAGACCAAATCAAGCATGTGACCTGCAGTGTGTGTTGGTCCAGAAATCACTTGGGATAGGCTCATAGTTGTCATGGCTGCTATGAACTCCTGAGCTGCCCCAGACAGATTGGTCCCAAAATGAACATTGAAGTTCCCCAGCACCAAAAGTCTTGAGACTCGAATGCAATTCCCACGACCATGTCTGTGAGCTCAGTAATGGACTCAGTTGGGCAGCGGGGTGATTGATACACCAGCAGAAGTCCCAATCTATCCCTGATCCCCAAACTTAAGTACACACATTCAGTATGGTCCGATACCCCAACAGGGACCCTGGTAAGGGAGATATTATCCTTATAGACCACAGCCACTCCACCTCCCCACCCACGTCCCCTCACCTGCTCCTCTACAGAATATCCTGGCGGAAGAAGCTGGGACAAAACTGAACCACTAGCTTCCCCCAACCATGTCTCAGTAATACATACCAGGTCGGCCCCTTCATCCATAATCAACTCTTAGATGAGCTCTGGGTTATTTTGGACCAACCTGACATTGCAGAGGAGTAAGGTGAGGTTTTGTGGGTTGTTGGCAATGCTCCCCGAGGTCAAAGAGCTGGCAGGACAGCCGGAAGGGGAGACAGTTATTAAATTTCTGACTACCCTTCCCCTGGAATGGCCTGCCGACCTGCCAATGTTACTTCTTCTATTCCCCACCACCACTGGAATAGCTGCTCCACATTCAATGAGGGCCCCCCCTGTCTCCCCATCTCCAGGCAGACCCAAGCACATTACCCAATCTCAGTGACAAAGCTGGTACACTTACTGCTGCAACTCCTCAGTCAAATTGAATAGCGTGCAGCCCTACACCAAAGGCTGGCCACCTGCAGGCTGGCTGTGCTGCCTGCTGCAGCCCTTCCCTTAAATAGCTCCCAGAGTCCTTCCTCTCACAAAGGACCCTGGGTAGGGCTGATGTGAGCAGTCAGTGCCTGCAGGTGGTGAAATTTGGCACTTGAGGAAAGGGAGGATCCCAGTTAGGCAGCAGGTCTGTGCTGGGCTCAATTGGTCCGTCCAGCAAATGAAGGGTGGGGAGGAGTAGCTCCAAAGCTCCCAGCTGTCCAACAAAGGAGGCTTGATAGTAAAAAGCCACAGCTCACCTTCTCCAGTCTCCCTCCTTAAAGTGTCTTCGATCCATGGCTCTTCTGCATGCGATACACAACTCTTCCTGATGTCATCACACACACACACACACACATTGTGTGTGTACACATGCAAGAAAAGAGTGCCCATAGTAAATAGAGCATTGGTCTTGTTACAAGCTTGAATTGCCCTCTTTGCAAAGCAGAGTCTGCCCTAGTTTGCATTTGGATGGCAACTACATGTGAATACTGTTTGCTATGATATTCCCCTTAGGGGAATGGGCTGAAGGTAACCGGTAGAGCATTTGGTTGTGTGCAGAAGGTCCCAGGTTCTAATTAATCACTTTTGCACACGGGCTCTCTGATAGCAAGTATGTTTGTTACAAATGTAGGATGTTATTTGTTTGTTTGTTTGTTTCTTTGATTTTTAGACCGCCCTTACAAAATAGCTCAGGGCGGTTCACAAACATCAAAGACCCTTTAAAACAATTTAAGAGCACTGGAAGGCCAGGCCGAACAGGTAGGTCTTTAGGGCTCTCCTAAATTCCAATAAGGAATTCAAATTACGGATGCCTGCAGGGAGCGCATTCCACAGTCCAGGAGTGGCTACAGAGAAGGCCTGCTTCTGGGTCACCACCAGACGAGCTGGTGGCAACTGGAGCCAGACCTCCTCAGATGATCTTAGCATGCGGTGGGGATCAGACCGAAGAAGGCACTCTCTAAGGTAACCTGGACCTAAGCCATTCAGGGCTTTCAAGGTAATAACCAGCACTTTGTATTTTGCTCGGAAACATATCGGCAGCCAGTGCAGCTGTTTCAAAACAAGCATAATATGGTCTCTCTGGGTTGCCCTGGAGACCAGCCTTGCTGCCGCATTTTGAACTAACTGAAGTTTCCAAACTATGTACAAAGGCAGCCCCATGTAGAGCACATTACAGTAGTCAAGCCTGGCTTACACTAAATCTGACCATTGGTCCATCTAGAGCAGAACTCCCTATGTTAACTGGCAGCTACTCTTCAGGGTTTCAGGCCGAGGCTTTTCCTTTTCCTACCTGGGAGTGCCAGGGACTGAACCTGGAATCTTCCACATTTGGCTTACCACATGCCTGCTCCCCTCAGAGCAGTGATATACCACATGTAAAGTACAATATCCCCAGAAATGGGAGACGATCTCCCTCTAATTATTACATTATTTCCTTGATCCATGTTCTATACAAGCAAGCAAAGGCAATCCTATACCATAAAAGCCTTAAGTGTGCGGCCGTGCTGCCCGTGTCTTTTTGGGCCATTCTGGGCATGCGCAGAGCGCATGCCCAGATCGGCCCAAAAAGACATGGCCGCCCAGACTCTGGCGGCCATGTTGGAGCTCGAGAAGCGGTGGCCTAGGAGAAGCGGCCGCTGCCAACGGGAGCAGAATGCTGGCGAGGCGGCGGCAGAGCCGCAGCCTCAGACAGAGGTGACGGTGGCTGCGGCGGGGAGACTGGCCCCGATGGCGGCCACCACCGCCACTGTGACAATGAGTGTGGGTGAGGCAGCGGCGGCCGCGGCGGGCCGACTGGCCCCGATGGCGGTGGCTGCCGCCGCGGAAGTACGGGCGAGGCGGCGGCGCCCTGGCCCCGTCAGGCCCCTTTTCTCTGCACTGCGGAGGGCAGGGGTAAGTGCATGGGCCGATTTGGCCCTTAAACGTGGGGGGGGGGCGCGGTTTGGATGAAAAAGCAGCTGGGAGGGTGCATGGCCGGGCGGCGGCGGCGGGGGGAAATACATGGGCTAGCGCCCGTTATTATAACGGGCTTCAAATTACTAGTTTTAAATAAAGATGCCTTCCACACACACAGTCTTGTATGGGGACAAGCCAAGTGCATTGATCTTGTCTGTATTTTGCCACTGCAAAAGGAGGAGCTTTAATGTGGACTCTCACCTAAAGCTTTTTTTTAAAGTGGGCTAAAGCCTAGTATTCTGCTTCTGCTTTACAGATGTAAAACTAACCAGGAAACTGGACTGGAAAGAAGAATGGGAAACCCAAATGCCTTACTAACTTTTACTAACATGTAACATTTTTGTTACATGTTCACCTACAGGCTCTCAGTTGTATCCATTCCAGCCTTAAAAGTTATAGTGCTCATAAATTCCTGTTGTCTTGATCCCTTTTCCTTGCATTTGTGGGCAAACGGCACACTGAAGATAAGAGAAACAGTCCATGCAGTGCATAGGAAGGAGGGACTCAGATTAAGCAACCCTATGCTATATCGTACCTTCTTGTCCTCACAGTTTGTTTCACTTCAGTGAAAAGGGAACAGAGCTTCTAACATAGGAAGCTGCAGCTCAGATAGGTCTGATCGTAAACTTAGGAAGACTCCTCTTGTTCCTTTACAGGGAAGGCCTCCAGTAATCCTCCTGAGGATTATTCTTCATTAATCCTTCTGAGGATTCTTCATGAAAACCATGATGGAGTCCATGTTTTGGAGTCCACTTTTGTAAACCGCCTTGGGGCTATCTTTTAACAAAAGGCGGTATAAAAATGCAAAAATAAAATAAATAAATAAAATGTTTGTGAAAATGGTCATATAAGGACAGTGTAGAGATGGGAAGGCTTTGAGGGAGGACTAGGGAGGATGGGTCTTTCTTAACAAGGGGGATGCCCCATGAAAATCAAAATAATAATCGAGAGGACTGGGTGGGAACTACACTCACAGCCACTGCCAGCAGAAGAGAAAGCTTTGTTCTGTTTGTTCTGTCCCAGTGCCCTGAGCAAGCAGCTGGCTGAGAAGCTGTTGGGGAATTGGGAAGGCCACGACCTTGGAGGCTGGAGACAGCAGGACGATCCCTGCCTGTGAGTAATAAGATAGGGACCAGTAATGGGCATAGCATCCATTGGACATGCAGAGACAAATGTCCCTGAACCCAGAGGATCAGGGAGCCCCCAATGGGCCCCCAAGCAGGCTGCCCCACTGCCACCCTGCCCCACCCCCCTTCCCTGCTGCTTCTTTTCTTGGCCTCTGGGGGGCTGAGCTGAGTGGGACAGGCCACCCCCTGTGGCAGCAGTGGCAGGGGGCGCTGTGGCTGGCAGGCCTCTGCAGCCAAACTATGCACCTGTGCAGTTCGCCTATGGACGTCACATGCTCATTATATCATGGCCGTACAATGTCCATATTCAAACTGCCCAGTCATGCAGGGCAGACAGAGAGGCCCACCAGCCACAGCGCCCCCCGCCACCGCTGCCACGGGGTGGTGGTGGCCAGCCCCACTTGGCTCACCCCCCAGAGGCCAAGATAAGAAGTGGCATGGCTTAGGGCGCTGGGGTGGGCATGTGCTTCATGCACACAATGGAGGGTCCCCAATGCAGATTTTGTCCCCTGGTTCCCAGGGGTCTCACTACGCCCCTGGGACCAGTTCAGTTAGATATGTGAGGGAAGTTATTTTCCTTTATTGTATTGCTTGAATGTGAATTGCACTGTCTCTCTTACAGTCTGCTTTATGAAGTGATGATTGTTCTTATTGCCTACTCTTATTTTTCTTTTAATATAATTTATTTATTTATTTATTTTATTGTTAGATTTATATACTGCCTTTCATTCAAACAATCCTGACGTAAGAAATCCTTGTTGCTGATGTGTGCCGCTCTTCATTTCAGGTCTGCCTTAGTTGCATGCCTCTGGAGGCCTTGGAGTGCTCAGCCCCTTCTAGGGAGAGTTTTGCCGCTTTATCCCTGCCCCCAATGCCAGGAATCTTATAGAGAGAGTGGGTCTCCCCACATCAAAATAAAGTGGATGGTGGCAGCCTACTGTGAATCCCTTACAGTCAAGCATTCACCCCACTGAACTCTCCCCTCCTTCTCTGACTCTGGTAGGAGCTATGACAATAACAGTAGATTTTATTTATTCATTGTTATTTATTATTATTATTATTATTATTATTATTATTATTATTATTATTAACATTTATATCCCGCTCTTCCTCCAAGGAGCCCAGAGTGGTGTACTACATACTTGAGTTTCTCTTTCACAACAACCCTGTGAAGTAGGTTAGGCTGAGAGAGATGTGACTGGCCCAGAGTCACCCAGCTAGTTTCATGGCTGAATGGGGATTTGAACTCGGGTCTCCCCGGTCCTAGTCCAGCACTCTAACCACTATACCACGCTGGCTCTCATTAAGAAAGAGATAAAGGATGCACAGGCTATTGAATATTTTAATACAAAAGTCCAGTGCCTTGGATTAATTTTGCTTTCAGTTCATGAGGTAAGTATTGTAGTTTGTTTATTTTCAACATGCTTCTCCTGCATTTCTATAAGGAAAAAAAGATTCAAGGCAGCAAACAGAACAAGAAATTAAAACAATATATCAAACATTATGGAATGAATATATTAACCTAAAACAGAAAAAGAAAAAAAAGTCAGCATAAAAAGAACAGTCATTGCAGGGATTAAAAAGCAACACATGAAAAAGCCTGCTGGAACAGGTATACCTTAACTTCTCATTGAAAAGTGTATAGTGATGGGGACAAGGAAATGGGGTGTAGCTAGGAGAGAGTGAACCCGTCTTCACCCCCTCTCTGGCAGCCCCTCAGAGTGAGGGAGATAATGAAGAAAATAGGGAGGGGTAGAGCTCGGGGGCCCGCAGGAGCTCGGGGGCCTGGGTTATTTGAACCCATTCGCTCAATTATAGCTACACCCCTGCAAGGGAACTTTGATCATGCTTGCCATTGACTTGGTGCCATTACAGAAAAAAAGTGTCCCTCATATGCCCTCCACCATTCTTAACGATGGCAGGGAGAACAGGGAGCAGGGCCTCAGTACATGATTGTAAGGGTCCAGCAGATTAATAGACAGCTACCATTCTTCAGATTCTTCACTTGCTTGCAGACACATCTCTGGGCTGCTGCAAATGGGAAGACTCTTACATTTTTTTGTACCTTAACTTGGGAAGTCATATGACACAAAAGCTGCAATGGAGTTTAGTATGATTACTGTTAACACAGCACTGTCAATGGCCCTGACACTTTACAGTTGAAATAAAAGAGACTCGAGGAGAGGAAAAGTTGGGAATAGCTGTTTATTTAAGAGAAGTGTATAAGAGAAGAGTTGCTTGTGTTTTGAAAGGAACGTCCAAGATATATTATGTGTACAGTGTTGCATCAGGGCAGGATAGTGGAAGGAATGACAGATGCAGTGGTGTTATGTGGGGAATCTTTTATCCCCTTGCAGGTCCTTGTATGCATGGTTATAAAACAGGCAGTTTCCCAAGAAATACTTATATTTAAACATGTACAGTTTAAAGATCCAAATATAGGTATGCTTTATTGAATATAAAATAAGAGGCTTGACCTGGATTTTTAATGAGGGGGTTCACAGGTTATGCAGACGTGCAAGGTGTGCACATGTCTGGGCTAATTGCTTTACCTTTCGGAGGGATGCCTGAAAGAATTTGAGTAGAGATGGAAGAAGGAATTTTGGGAAGAGTAGGAGAAACAGCTTCTTTACTATGGAGGGAGAGCCGGCCGCGGGTGGAATTATGCAAATGTTAGGAGGCTGATTGGAACCAGGAGGTAGAGCCTGTGAAGGGGATGGTTCCCTGTGCTGCTGTGAGCTGTGTGCTGTTTCAAAGCTGCTGGGGTTCTGTTGAATGGGAGAGAGGGAAGAAATTGAAGGTGTGTGAACAAGGTCAGCTGAACTGAAAGGGACATTCAGTTGGAAAAATGGGTTAAAAGCTCTCTTTCTGGGACTTTGCTTTTGGCTGTCACGGGAAGCTTACTTTAGAGTGTGCAATCCCAATATGGGTGAATCATGTCTGAGTATAGCTCGTATGGCTAGTCTCCCTGTGTCATTGCTGGCTGCAGTGGTAAGCACTACTCCATTTCTGGATGCTTCTGGGAGCAGGTAGGACCAGACTTTAAACCTCTCGAGGGTGCTGGGAGGAGGATACATGGAGGCCCAATTCTGGACCTCCTAACAGTGGCAGTTCTACTGTTCTGTGTATGGGCAGTCGCAGTGGACTTTTGGTGCACCCGTTGAGTGGCTGGGGACCTGCCTCCCTCTTCTGCCCCTCTACATTTGTTCCTCCTCCTCCTCCTCCTCCTCCTCCTCCCTGTCACTAGTGATGTGCCCAGAGGGGGCTTTTGCAGCATAATACCTAATACCTAAGGAGGTATTGCAGCGGCAGTGGCAGTAATTGGGGCAGCAGGATACCTCCTTGCCGCCCCTTTGCCCGTTTCACTTCTAAAGGCTCCCAGGACCCAGAAGTTTTCTGTGTGCACGCGCGCACGTCACGTAGACATGAAGCATGCGCACAATGTGTGCGCGCGCAGAAGACTTCTGGGTCCTGGGAGCCTTTCGAAGTCAAATGGGTGAAGGGGTGGCAGGGAGGTATCCTGCCGCCCCAATTACTGCCACTGCCACTGCAATACCTTCTTAGGTATTAGGTATTATGCCGCAACCCGCCCCCCGCCTTAGGGGATATTTTTAAAGACGTGAAGCGTGCGCGATGTGTGCGCGCTCAGAAGACGTCTGGGTCCTGGGCTGGGAGCCTTGAGCAGGGAAACGGGGGAAGGGGTGGCAGGGAGGTATCCTGCCATCCCAATTACTAAAGGAACTATGGGTGCCGGAGGGGGAAAGCGGCGGGAGGGGTAAGTAAACCCTCCTCCTGCTCTTAAAGCAACCCCCCACCCCAGTGCTGGACCACAGTTTGGCAGTTCCGTGCATACCCCTGCCTGACACTGTATTTTCCCTTGCCAGTTAAAAAAAAGGGAGGAGAATCAGAATTTCCCCATTTCCTCTTGCACTTTCTCCCCTCTCATTCTCAGTGGGGATGAGCATGTGCCTGTTTGGTGCTTCCTTTTTCAAGCACCGGACCAGTTCGAGTGCCGGCATTTGAGCCGGCTTGACGAGTGTGCAGGGTACCTTTTTAAGATGCCGGTAAGGAGCTCCTTACCTCCTTGCCCCTCCTGCCGGCACTCATTTTAGAAACAGCCGCGCAGGGCTGCAGCACTGCTTCCTGCAGCCCTGTGTGGCATCAGCATGCAGATGGCCAACAGAAAGCAGTGCTGCAGCCCTGCATAGCTGTTTCTGAAGCGGCAGCAGGGTGGGGGGAGTGGCAGGGCTCTTTACCTGCATTTTAAAGGTACCCCTGCCCACCCCACAAGGGAGTGCATGAACAGCTCATGCATAGGGTTGCCATATTCAAGCTTCCCAAATCCAGGTGGCCTAATTTGCATATTAATTTGCATATTATGCAAATTACACAGAAACTAATTTGCATTTTATTCATTCATTCATTTGACTGATTTGTATACTTTCCCCTCCTTCTCTGCCCTCCCATGTGATTGGATCCAGAGTAAAATCTGGGCAATTGGGGCAGCACATTTGAAATCCACGTAAATCTGGGTGGAATTTAGCAGCTGGGTGGAGGAGCCAAAATCTGGGGGGCTTCCTAAATTCCGGGGAATATGGCACATCCTAATTCTTTAATTCTCTAAATCGTGCACATCCCTAATTCTCAGGTCTGTGGTTGTCAAGGGAGGTGGCAGAAGAGGGTACAAGTGCATGCATGTGCTGCATGTTGTGTGCTGTATGTCAGCAGCTATTGCTGCCACAGTGGAAGAAGAGGAGTCAGTTAAGGTGAGTCTGTGTGCATGGACATGAAACCAAGCGGTGGTAGCTATTGCCACTGCTGCTTGGGGAAAAAGGAAGGGAAACAACATTTGGCATCTTGCAAAAGGGAGAAGGGACAGCACTTAGTGCCCTGCCTCTGCTGCAAGGTGATCTTGAGCCACCCCTGGTTCTCTGCCTGGTCTACACTTCAGTTTGATTCCATGGTTATCCCTCACTTTCCCCCCATATTGGAGGCTACTAAACTACACTACTTCCAGGCCACAGGAAAAACAAAGTACATTATAATGTGAAGAATGCGCAGGTTGGAGCAAGATGTCATGTAAATGAGGCTTCATTGATTTAAAGCACTGAAGAACTAACATTTGTGTGGGATGACAAAGCAGATATTGCATTTATTCAGTGGAGACGGTTATTTAACAAATGTTTTCTGATTTAGCAGTTTGCTGGTGTATGCAAATAGGTTACATTTGCATATATTATAGATCAATCTAGAAATTTATCTTTAAATAAAGTGCTAGTCACTAGCATAGCCTGTTAATATTATACAATGCAGTTTCTTCCTAATTCAGCAGAACTAAAACCCACTTTCTATTCTAGACTCAACTTTTCCCATTAGGAAATTCATTTTTGTCATTGCCTATGCCAGGGGCTACTGACATAAAGGAATTAATAATTGTAATAAATGTGAAGGATCATTGCATTTTTCTTGGAGATATTCTTGCACTGATCATCTCTCTGTAGGCTACATTCATTTTCGCTGTTTATTCTTCTAACTTTTGCCTTTGCATTGTAATCTATAAATAAAATGAGCTGAAGCCATAACTCAATCTATCCTATTTATAGGCTGTACCAGGAAGTGAGAGAGTGCAGATTCAAAATGCGTACAGAAGTATCCATCCAAGATGCAACATTTTCTTGCTTTTTGGTTTTGAGCATGAAATAGTGAACATAGAAACAGTAAGAATATTGAAATGGAAGAAACCTATCTTATTCTTTCTTTGAATTGCTTCTATAGTAAGGATTAGAGGATACTTCATCAACAAACAGCAGTATTCACAGAGCCAGAAGAGGCTCTTTGTATCTTGTATATTTTATTAAACAGTGTGACAAACCAAACAGTAAGGAATAGTTTTATTGGGACTGGCCAGTGGTTCATGCAGATTCACATGGATTTGGTTCCAAAGTAATGTGATGGGAAGGGGGGAAAGTGGAAAGCACTCTTTTGTGAATATATCCTCAAGGAGGATCTCATGCATCCTCCATCTTACACAAGAAAGAGTTCACAGAGGGCTGTAATGGGTAGGCTCTGCAGCAGTTCTTTGTGCTATAGGCTGTGAAAGCCAAGCAAGAGAACATTTTTGGATTCCTTGTTTACTTTTTAAACACAGTGTTCTAAAGGGAGGGATAAAACAGCTGTCTCATAAGCAGAAGACAGCTTCTGCATGCAGAAGGGCACCTTTCATTCAAGCCCTCTGACTGGAATTGGATAAGGATGCTTCCAGCAGTTTTAACAGCACAGGATAATTGATAATATTCTTCACTACTATCCACTCCCAGTTCCTGCCTGCTTTAAAGTATTGGAGTAAAACTAATAATTAAGAAAGATGCCTAGATTAACCTACCAACAGCCATTGATGTGCTTCTTTTTCTAGGCCATTGGGGATCAAATTAAGACCAGTCTGAGGGTTTTTGGTGCCCTGAGGTATGATTTTGGGGCTTCCACCCTGCCACCCAACAGACACACACACACACATTCAATATAAAGAAAAATGAGAAGCTTGGAATGAACTTTTACATGTATTTACTAGGCAATTGAAAGGAATTATTTAAAAATAGACAATATGAATTTGCATTCCAAGTTGCAATTGTTCAGTGTTTTTGTGTGAAAAGATGCAGGACTTGCTCACCTCATTCCAGAAGCATAAAATTGCATTTTTAATCCTCCACACACCATTTTACTAGGGGTGTGTATGCAACTGGGAATCCTGATTTGGTTAAAATTGAACTGGACCGGAACCGAATAGGGCCCAGTTTGGTTATGTGCACATTGATCCAGGCTCCAGTTCAGCTTGAGGCTGAACCAGTTTGGGCCCAGTTCGAAGGGGGGTTCTATAAGTTAAAAAAAAAATTTTTTTAAGAAAACTTACTGTTGGTCTGGCGGCCTCCAGGGTGTGTGTGTGCTGCTACAGTCACAGGGGATCTCCAATTGTTCCTGCTCCCTCCGCTGCCCCTACATCTTTTCTGGACCATTTTAGCCTGTTTGGGGGTCTTTTCAGCCATCTTCCTGTTTGTGGTGACCATTTTGAAGGCCGCAGCATGTGCGCACTAGCCATTTTCATGCCAGGATCATGGCAGTGGGGATCAGGAACTGTTGGAGACTCCCCCATGCAGCCGTGTCAGCACCCCACCCCCCCGGAGGCCGCCGGATATGGTGGTAAGTTTTCTTTTTTAAAAATTAAAAAACCTTTAGAACTCCTGAGCCAGCCCTGGGGGATTTGACTCAAGGTTGAGCCAAACTGAACTGGAACTGGTTTGGCTTGAGGGCTAGCCATCGAACTAGCTTGGTTCGATGGTGAACTCACTCAACCTCGACCTTGTTCGCACATCCTTACATTTTACCCATGGGTGTCACGAGCCCACCAAACTGAATTAGCAGATCATGAATCTACGACACAGTAGCTGGTTGTAAATGTGTCATGGAGGAGGGGTGATGAGATTTGGGGCTCTGAGCAGTTCATTGGGGGTCCATGCCCCATGGGCCACCCCCTAATGATGCCCCTGTCTCTAAGGCTTGCTCTTCTTCTGTATTTATTGCATTTCCATCCCATCAGGACACACATCCCTTCCTCTTCTCACCCTTCCCTCCATTAACACCATAAACCACTGCTATTTGCAAACACCCCCACCACCTTGGAAACACTGCCATACCCTGCTTCTATCCTCTTCTTTTCCAATTTCATCATATCCTCTTCTTTTCCAATTTCCTTCTCTGCAGACTGCAGCACATTCATGAGGTACGAGTTGAAGTCCTACTAGCGTGCAAGAAGAACGTGCACCCAGGCAGGATTAGGAAGATCTCAGGCATGTGCAGACAGAAGCCACTCTCCAGGACTTGGAGGGCCGCGGGCCAGGGTGCTTTGCTGATGATTCGTGAGACACGTTGTATCTACCGGGGCAGCTTAGCTTTTTTTCTTTGACTCCCAGCAGCCTCGGTTGAGGCTTGGATCATCAGATTGGCAGCACAGTAGACAGGTGGGAGGGTAAGTGGGCAGTAATTTATTTCAGTGTTGGCGGCCCAAGACTTGGTGCCCTAGGTGATCGCCTAGGTTGCCTTAATGCCTGGGCCAGCTCTAGATCCTATTTGTACTACAGTATATCTCTGAATCCAAGACTATGAACCACCCTGTCCCACCCCACCCCCATTTTTTTAATATTAGAAATCAGGTGGCCAACTTAAATGCAGAGTTCTGTTCCTTTTGAGTACATGCATTTAACCTCTACTTTTAAAGGAGGTCATCTTAAATTCAGGGTCGTCTTTGATTTGGGTAAATATGGTATTTTCCTAGTATACCTAGTAACAGATTCTTGACCTATAGCATTAATGGATTAAGTGGGGGTGGGGGGAAGCATGTATTTTTATTTCATTGAGTTGGACAAAATTACAAAAAAACTTCCTTTCTCCTCCACCTAATTTTTTTTATGTAATTTTTAAAAAATCATCTTATAACCTTTGGTCATATGTCCCACTCTTTTTAGCTTCTCTGCTTATGAAAAACTCCCCACACAGTAAAGGCAGTCATTTTATTTGACTCCCCATGTCTATGCCCAAAATTCTTAATGTCAGCGCTACAGAATGTTTAGGGCTTTGCTTTCCTAGGGAAATGCACCAAACTGCGTGCCTGAAGATGCAGTATTGTTGCAGGTAAAGCTTTGTCATTGTGTTCATTCTAGCTCCATTAAAAGCTGACTGATATGATTGGGACAAGCAAGCATATTCCCTATGGCCACATGTCCCCGTTTCCTAGCATCTTGTTATTTCTATTTTTATATGATATACTTGTAGTGTATCCTGACAATGGAGGCTAGAATTGCCTAGGGAGAAAACTAACTGAAAAAACCAAGTTTATCTGATGCAAAGTTCTTACTACAACTTGCTTCTACAGATTTGCAGTGGAGGATACTGTTCTACAAAGGTTTTGGTAAAACAATGCATTTCAAACTAGTTCTTGTACGTCCGATATTATCGGAGCATGTCTACAGGGCTGCAGAGATATTTCTGTCATGTAGTGTTTGTTGGTAGCTTTTTCTGGAAGTCCTCAACCCTGGGCTATTTTCTCATATCAACCTGGACTGCCCTATCTAAGTACAACAGGAGGCTTTACACACAGGGCTTCTACCCCGAATCTACTTCAGAGGAGAGTGTGTATGTTCACACACCAGCCAAACTTACCCCAAAGTCCCTTCGAGATTCTTGGACTCACTCCACACACAAGTCAGGCTTTGTCTTGCAAGTTCTAGCTTATCTCAAGGTATTTCCGGGTTTTTAAAATGCAGGTTTTAAGCTACTTTTTCTGAAAATGCCAGAGTAAATAGGGAGAGGCATTGACGTGGAATCATTAGCATGATAAGAAGGACACTCTCTTTACAAATGCAAATGTAGCTCTTCAGTACTCTCTTCTCCCCCCCCCACCACCAGCCCATTGGCTAGAAGGAAAACATGTGAACTTGCATCAAAAGCAAACCTGAGAGCAGAGGGGAGAGGCTGCTTCCTTCAATGCTGCAAGTGTACTTCGAAGTGGCTTCGCTCAACATTTACTCATAAGCATGAAGTCATGTGCAAATAACTCCTAGGAGAGAAAACCCCCAGTTGTGTACGCTAAATGTTTATTATGAATATTATTATTATTGCTGTTATTATTATACCAAATATATTTCAAGTGGTTACTTTCCTCAGATAAAGCAAACCAACCTTCTGTAATACTTCATATGATAATTTAATTAATTATTACATCGAGTTAATACATAAGGGTGCTTTTCTCAGTGTCTCTAGGAAGAGTATCCACTTGAAAGAACATTGGATCTTATTTTTAAAAAGAATTCTAGTGCATTTCTGGGGGCTTTCTCTCCTGTTGTTTCTACACTGGTCTCATTCCTGTGTTCCTTTCCTATCACAGTCCTGTGTTCATTTTCCTATCCTGTGTTCCTTTCCTGTGTTCCTTTCCTATCCTACCTAGAGAATGTAGTAGGTTTTCCCCATTTTATGAAGGTGGGATAGGAAGATCTCAAACCTGCTAGCCAATTAAAAAAAATACAAAAAGCTTAATTACAAAAATGTAAAACATCCAAACCAGGACTTTAAAATAACATGCAGTGTTCCAATATAGAACAAATAGAGCCCATTTATCAAATGTATTGATAAGCATTGGCTATTTCATTTCTCCTCTCCATCAAATCAATCAATTTGTCAATTTCAACAATTTCAAGTACTTTCAGTAACTATTCATTTACAAATGACATTACATCATCCTTGCAAAGTCTTCCCAAAACAATCTTGGCAGTGGCTATGAGGTTCCTTAAAAGCTATCTATCATAACTTCTTTAAGATGCTTGCCAATTTTATTTTCTAAGATGCAGGGGCGTAGCAATGTTGGAGTGGGCCCAGAGACAAGATTTTAAAATGGGCCCCTCACTGCCTAAATCAGTAATATACAACACTAACACAACCAACCATTTTAAAAGCCACCCAACATCACAGTTCTAAACTCACATTGAATACTATATATTTGTGCTACTTTTAATACCTAGAACACACTAGAAACACTAGAGGTAAGAGTATTTATGCTGCTTAGATAGATAGATGCTAAGATATCATGAGCTAGATAGATGTAATTCAAACTCACTCATTTCCATCTTCTTGCCTTCAACAGGCAAATTCAGCAGACTGAATTCAGCACACAAATTCAGCACACTGAACTCTACAAGTTCAGCAGTTTGTAATATCTCTGCAAGATTAACCCATAGATAAATCACTATCATGGTCCTGGAATCAATACTGAGTCTTAAAAGTATTTTTAACATGTAGGTTCTTGAGGGCACAAACAGGAACAGCAGCAGCAATATTGCACCCAGACCCAAGGAGACACAGACGCGTATACTTTGGTGAAACTGGCCACTTTTATTAACAATCCAGTTGCAGCAGAGCTGCTAGGCATTCAGCTGGAATTGGCACTCAAACACCCAACAGTGTGGGCACTCGCAGATCGGCCACGCATGTGGCCGTCTAACCCTAAAACCTAGGGCACTGGCACCTTGGCTCGAGGCAACTTGACCGCCCCGAGGCGGGAACGCCCTTCTCAGCTGACCTAATGTCAGGTCCCTGCCGCCAGCACCACCCCTTGGATGCTGTCCAGCCATATGGAAGGATGCCGCCAACAGCGGTGTAGGAGTTGAACTGCATCCCTGATCTGTCAAGCCTCAGGGGATCAGCGCCTCCTAGTTGAAGCCAAACGCTTACCTCAGGTGCCGCACCGATTATTCCCCAGCTTTCCGCCGCACTGTACCTGCCACTGTGGGCGTTAGCCTAGCTTAATGCCCCGCACCCCACAATCCCCTTAACACCATTGCCAATCCCAGCCTCCAGTCATCAATGAGTAGTCTCATCCCCTCAGGTGACAGGTGTACTCCGTCACCCCTAAAGAGCGCAGGCTGCGAGAAAAATATGTCATCGTGTAGTATGCAGCTGCCCCCCTTGGTGGCCAGAAAATGTGCCATTGCTGCGTTGACTCCCCGCCTAGCCCTATCGATCTTATTCTGTTTCTGTGCCCCCCTCCATACCCTCCGCTGCATGATGTCTGACCAGAGTATAATGATATCCGGGCACCATGCCAGCACCTCATCCAGGTCTTGCATGGTCTGCTGAGACAGCAAGAAGCCCGGTTGGCTGACTAGGTCATTGCCCCCGAAATTCAGCAGCAGGATATCCGGCACCGGATTCTCCTCGAGGAATTCACACACCATTGGCAGAAATTGGGCCCACCGCATGCCCCTCCTTCTGCACCACTCCACAGAGGACCATTGCCGCAGGCCCAACTGCGTTCCAGGTTCTGCGCCCTGCGCCCACCTGAACACCCAGAAAATGAAAGAGTGGCCCAGGATGAGGACTCTGGCCCGTTCCACAGGAGAAATCGCCCCTGCACAAGAGAGAGAATGTTAGTAAAAGGTGCTGCAGGTGCCGGGGTGGGGGTGGGAGGTGGGCACTGCCCCAGCTATTACACGTACTTGCGATAGACCCCCGACCGCCATTGGCCTGAGCGTTGGATAGCTGCGTCCGAGAATCCCAGGCGCGCCGCCTCAGAGGCTGCCCCGCTTCTGAAGGAATGGGGGGACAGATGCTGGGTGGATTCCCCCGTGGCCTCGAAGGCCCTCCTCATCACCACCCAGAATTGGTACTGAGAAAGGTGCTTTCCATCCACATGGACAAAGAGGCAGCCCTCTGCTTCGCCCCTCAGGCCAGGTATGCGGCAAGGGCCTGAACCGGACATAGGTGTTGGTTGACTGCCCTGTTGAGGGTGATGACCTGTCCTTTACCCTTCTGATCTGTCTTGGAGAAGCGGAGCCGAAGTTCTGCTGATGAGGGCCCAAGGGTTAGGTCTTGCCTTTGTAGCACCTGCCCTGCCAAACTGCACGCTCCTCTTGGTAATAACTCACCTATTCTGAATGCTCCAAAGAAAGCCACAAGGGCTGCCACTCAGAACAGGGCCTCCTCATGTGATGAAGAGCAGACCCCCCCCCCAGGCGCTGAGATGCAGCCATTAATGCCTCCGGGGTAATTGGCCGACGATGGTCGGGCTGGGCCGGAGCTTCCCTGGCCCTGCCCTCCAACATGTGCCGTACCTGGAAATCGGCTGTATGATCTGCCAGCCCCCTAGCCTTCCCATAGAAGGCCAGCACTGCCAGATGACCCGCCATAGTGCTCACTGCTAATCCGCCCGCGTGGAGCTGTACCAAATATTGCATGAGGTGGTCCGGCGGTGGAGGCCATTCATGTCTGATCCCTACCTGTGCCCTAAACCGCTCAAATTCCCTAACCCTCCTGCAGCAGGCTGCCCGGGTCCTAGGTGCAATCAAGGCCTTGATCACATAGGATGCCACTAGGCTCCAAGGCTCCATAGTCCCTTGGGCATCCGTTCTGGGCATGCAGCCGCTTCTGGGGCCAGTTGACGAAAACGCTACATCTGAAAACGAGACAGGGCATCTGCCACTTGGTTCTGCACCCCAGGGACGTTTTGGGCAGTAAACAGTGTGTTGTGGTGCAAGCAAGTCAGCACCAGGGCCCGTATTAAGGCCATAACCCTCTTGGACTTGGACGTCTGACTGTTAATCACCTGCACCATTGCAAGGTTGTCGCACCAGAAGCACACAACCAAGTTACTGAACCAGTTGGCCCAGATGTGGGCCGCCACCACTATGGGGAACAACTTTAGGAAGGTGAGATCCCCTGTGACGCGCCTTTCTGCCCAGTCTTGTGGCCAGTGTTCCGCACACCACCGCCCCCGCAGGTAGAGGCCAAAACCTAACCCACCAGCTGCATCCAACTGCACCTGGAAGTCAGCCTCTAGCAGTTGCACTGCCCGCCAAAAGGACACACCATTAAAGTGGCTCAGGAAGCTCTGCCAGAGCTTCATGTTCTCCCTCATCTCTGCACAGGGGCATAGCAAAGTTGGAGTGGGCCCAGAGACAAGATTTTAAAATGCCCCCCCTCACTGAAGCTCAGCTTATGAAGTAAAGAAATCTTAAATAGTGGTAACAAAAAGCACAGAACCCCGCCCCCCCCCCATGTGCCACAACAGAACATCATCCTAAATTATTTTTTAAAAGGTTTTGTAAATTGTGGACGATGCAAGTCATTTAATGGTACTAAAGAAAGACATGCTGTTCTGGTAGCTCCAGGTCTTAACACTCACATCAATTTCGGAGGATGAATACAACTGAAGGAAGCCTGGGCGGGTGCATGGCTGGGGGAGTCAGTCAAGTGACTTGCCTCTGGGGGGGCCCCCAAGGCAGTGGGCCCCCAGACAACTGTCTCCCCTTGCCCTGTTATAGTTACGGCCCTGTCTCTGCAGTCATCCTTATCCAGAAGTGCGGTTGAAGTTAGCTGGGCTGTTCAGTGTCGGGTGGGCCACTGCATCAAGGCCTTAGTGGGGCCCCGCCAAGACTGTACAGGCCCTGCCCAATAGGCCTAGAAGGCCCCCACAGCCGCGGCCACCCAAAAAACCGGCAGCGCCGCCTAGCTACTCCGTGAAGTGGGGCCGTAGGAGGCCTGGCAGACACCGCGTGTGCCTCACGGAAGCAGGGCCCAGAAGGGGCCTTATAAAGGGGCCCAACCGCAGGCCCAACCGCAGTTCCACCAGCGCCTGGCCGCAGCGCCTGGCCCAGCCACAGTTTCCCCAGAGCCTGGGTGCCTGGCCAACCAAGAAGTGGGGCCTTAAAAGGCCCGGCAGAAGCCACACATGGCCAGCTGGCTCGCGGTGCCTCCCGAAGGGCTTAAAAGCTCGAGGAGGCCGCGGCAAGGCCGCAGCGCCCGGGTGAGCCGATCCACGCCTACCTTAGGGTTTAAAAGCCTGAGAAGGCCGTGGCGCCTGGGCGAGCTGATCCTCCATGGCCTGGGCCACCGCCGATGGGGCGCGAGGGCTTAAAAGCCCCAATCCCGACACTGTTGTGCCACCCGGGTGAGCCGATCCTCCACGGTGGGCTTTCCCCTGCTGCGGCCATGGCTGCCTGAACTGGGCAGGCAGGCTTAAAAGCCCGGTCCCGCCTCCTAGCCCCCCGGTGCGGCCGAATTATCTCCAGGCCCAGCCACGTGCTTGTAGCCGGCCTGTGAGAACCACCCGCACACGTCCGCTCTCTTCAGCTTCGAGAGCCAGACTGTGCAAGCCTCAGCAAGCAGGCCGGAGGCCTGCTCTGGCCCCGCCCCCGGAAGCTCACCTGACCAATGGGAGATAGCTTCCTGCATCATGTGCTCCTCTGTAGGGGGCTGGGGCAAACAAGCTGCGCTGCCTAGAATGGCAGCGATCGGCTGGCTTCTTACTCACAAGAAAGTAAGAATATAAAAACAAATATATTCATGCAAATATGCATTAGCAGAAACATTTACACACACACAACTTAACATACTCCCATCCAAATATTTCCCCCCTCCCCTCTTCTGGCTCTAAAGGATCCAATATTTAAGCAACTTAATTTGTTATATCTCTGAAATAAGCACATAGATGAAGACAAGAAAACACGTGTGCGTGCACACAAAAACTCATAAAGAAGTAAATTAAAACTAAGAAAAAAGCAGATTGGAACCATTGAGTTTGGATGCATCCTAGCATTAGAACTTCCATAAAGTTCAGGGGGGTTGTTTTTCTGTATTCTGGGACCGCCCACTAAAAAACAAAAACAAAAACTAAGAGACAACTGATCCAGACTTCATAAATGAATGAAGTATGGTGGAGAAAGGAGGTGGATTGGCCTAAAACCTGCACACCAGATCCAATCTGTAATTAGAACCTTTTGTCTAAAGTCTTTTCTAAAGCATTCCATGTCTGTTTAATATTTAACATATGGGGTGGGGGTGAACAGAGTTTTGTTGGTGTGCCAGTTATATTGTAAATGTAAAACTTTATTTCGGTCATAGACCAGCAATACAACAATATTAAAATAATAATGATAATAACAATAATAAGATGATAATATAAAATCAGACTACATTTATACGCATTTGGCATATTATATAACAATATTTGGCCACGATATGAATAACATCCGGATTAGGATTAGTGAGCAAATAGTTTAAATAGAAATCCTCTCCATGACCCGGAAAATTAATCAAAAGTGGGGCAATTTGTTGGTGTCTTATGTCTCTGTAATATTCACAATGCAGTAAAACGTGAGCAGTTGTTTCAACGTTACCAGATCCACAAGGGCATAATCTTGATGCGAATGGTATACCCTGGAATCTTCCATGGAGCACAGCTGTTGGGAGAGCATTTACACGGGCAAGTGTTAGAGCTCGTCTAAATTTTGGAATTAAAATGCTACTTAGATATGTAGCAGGCTTGAGCTCGGTGCACTGACTACCTATGTAAATGCTACTCGGTAACTTTGCATGATCCATCTGCAACTCCGCGTCATGGATACATTGCACAATTTCTCTTCTGGCCTGATCGAAACCTAATCTAATAAAATCATCATGAGAAAATCCATATAATAGAAGTTTTTCTGTAATTGCCAATTTCCAATTGGATTTAAAGGAGTCTTCCAAAATTAAATGCACTAAGCCGACTTTCGTGAAAACCAATTTTAACCAGTAGAGTATGATAGATCTCCAATAATGTGATTCAAATCTAACCAGACCCACCTCCCTTCTAATAACAGTATTTGGGACACAACATGGCAGCTGTAATATAGTTCTTATGAACTTAGTTTGCAGTGTTTCTAAAGGAGCAAAATTACTAAATGGGCCCAATTGTGCACCATACATTATCTGAGGATACACTTTGGCCAATAGTAATTTTATTGCAACAGGGATGTACAAAGCTCCCCGTGAAAAATAAAATGATTTGATCAGATTGATTGATAATTGGGCGCTCTGAATAATATGTTTTTGATGCGCAATACGGGAACCAGATGAGTGGAATACAACACCTAAGTATTTATAAGATTGAACTTGTTCAATTGTGTTCCCATTCATGTGCCAAGTGTATCTCTTTGGCCGTTTAGCATACACCAAAACTTTTGTCTTTTGGTGGTTTACCTCTATCATCTCTCTGTTGCAAAATGAACTTAATTGTGCTAGTGCTCGACGTAGTCCTATGGGCGTCTGGGATAAAAGGATCATATCGTCTGCATACAGCAGGACTGCAATGTGTTTCTGTGCCAGTTTTGGAGGGTGCATAGACATGTCAGATAAACAGCTCACCACTGAGTTGATATAGATGTTAAATAAAGTAGGTGCCAAAATAAAACCCTGCGTTACCCCTTTACTAGTTGGAACATCTGACATTAAATAACCATACTGGTTGCAGCGGACCCGCAATCGAGACTTCTCATATAATTTATAAATTAATAATAGTAATCTCTTATCAATTTCCAAATCTATTAGTTTTTGCCAGAGCCTGTCTCTTGATATGGAATCAAATGCCGAATTCAGATCTATAAATGCAGTATAAAGTGCAGCACCCGACTTAGCTGTATATTTTTCAACAAGATAATGGAGGGTCAGGGCATGTTCTGTAGTAGATCGACCTGTTCGAAAGCCAGCCTGTTCAACTGCAAGAATGTTCTTTTCCTCAATCCAGTCCACCAGCTTAATTGCTAAGTGTTTAGCATAAATTTTACTAATCACACTCAGGAGGCTTATAGGCCTATAATTTGCAGGATCACTCTGTTTACCTTTTTTGTTTATTGGGGCTATTATTGCCACTCCCCACTGTGGTGGAATTTTTGCCGTATTATCAATTTTTGCCAGTTATATTACTATCAGATATTGTTTAGTTAAAGATGCAGAAGAAAAAGAAAGAAAAGGAAAAAGCCAATTTTCTTCTAACATGAAACTTTAAATACGAGGCAAGGGGTTGGGGGGAACGCTTTCCCGCAAAATGATTTCACAGTCTTGCACTCCTAAAGTTGACCATTTCCCCCCTCTCCAAAAAGAGCAATACAGCAGTTGCTTTGCATTGTATGGGGAAATAAAAGGAATAGAGTTCAAACAGCAATTGATCTTTATCTCATGGGGAAAAGAGCGGGGGGGGGAGGATAGTTTTGCAAAGAAAGGGCTGAGTTAAAGTTAGGGAGTGTAGCTGGCAGAAGCAGGAGGAGGGAATGTTGCCTGTCCCTTTAAGGTTGCTGCAGCACTGAGAGAATTGCAGGAATAATACATAGGAAACATAGGAAACTGCTATATACTGAGTCAGACCATTGGTCCATCTAGCTCAGTATTGTCTTCACAGACTGGCAGCGGCTTCTCCAAGGTTGCAGGCAGGAATCTCTCTCAGCCCTATCTTGGAGAAGCCAGAGAGGGAACTTGAAACCTTCTGCTCTTCCCAGAGCAGCTTCATCCCCTGGGGGGAATCTCTTGCAGTGCTCACACATCAAGTCTCCCATTCATATGCAACCAGGGCAGACCCTGCTTAGCTATGGGGACAAGTCATGTTTGCTACCACAGGACCAGCTCTCCTCACCGATTGGGGTGGCAGGATCACTTACTTCTGAAGTTCCAAAACCTGGGGGAGTTGGCTAGGGATTGTTTGTTTCCCTTTGATAATGTCCTGGCAACTTAGTATAAACTCAAGAGGTAAACAAAAAACATCATCTAAAAGCTTCAGTGGCTTTTTAAAAACATCTCTAAAGTGGGAGGGGGGATAATTAAGCCCTCCAACCCATGCTTTATGCCTGTATGTAATGCTGGTGCCGTGGCTAGGTTTACAATACTAAAAACGGGGCCTTCTAATTTAATATGGTTTTCAAACGAGGAAGGTGTTGCAGAAAAGACTCTTATCTCCCTTACAGGACCATTCTCTTGGTTGTTCACTTTGATGTGGACAGTTAAACCCACAGCTCAGTGTTTGTTGGAATAGCCCGGAGGACATTTGGTGCATGGAATGACTGCTTGAAACAGGACCTGAGTTGAAAGAAAGGGAGTGGGTGGGGGGTCAGGAGAAGTGGGGGAGACGCAAACACAACCTGCATAGACCGGATTGTTTACCTGCTTTTCCTCCAGACGGCACAGCAAAGCAAGGCACGGCATGCAACAGCAAGGCATGGCACGGCAGTAGGGAGCCCTTCTTTCCACCACCCACTGGCAGTGGCAATCTCACCCGGCAGTGGCGTCATGATCTCTCTCCCTGGAAGTGAGATCGCTGCTGCCGGGGGGTGGTGGGAGAACATCTCCCCCCCCACACAGTGGCAATCTCACTCCCAGAGGAGGGTCTGCCTGTGCCTGCCCTGCCATTCGGCCTCGTCTCTTCCCAACTGCGAGGCATGCCTGTGCAGTGGAAAGAGCATCGCTGTGACAATCGATCATCACAGCAACACTCTTTCCACTGAGCAGGCGCGCACCTCGCAGTTGGGATGAGACGCGGCTGGGGCCGAAAGGCAGGGCAGGCCCTGCTTTGGGAGTGAGATCAACGCTGCCAGGGGATGGGAGAAGGGAAACAACAAAGAAATACCGGACTGGGCAGACGGGCAGGGGAGACATGTGACATGTCTCTGGGGGGGGGGTCCCTTGAGGTGGCGGGCCCCGAGACAGCTGTCTCTCCTTGCCCAATTGTAGCTACGCCCCTGCTAAGATGTCTTCAGGGGCCGTGTTCAACCAGGAAGGCAACTTAAGAACATAAGAACAGCCCTGCTGGATCAGGCCCACGATCCAATCCATCCTGTTTCACACAGCGTCTAACCAGATAAGAACATAAGAATACATAAGCCCTGCTGGGTCAGTCCCAAGGCTCAAGGGCCATCTAGTCCAGCATCCGGTTTCACACAGTGGCCCATCAAGCTGCTGCTGGGAAGCCCACAGGCAGGAGCTGAGGGCATGCCCTCTCTTCTGTTGTTACTCCCCTGCGGCTGGTATGCAGAGGCATCCTGCTTTTGAGACTGGAGGTGGCCCGTAGCCCTCAGACTAGTAGCTGTTGATAGACCTCTCCTCCACAAAGTTATCCAGGCCCCTTTTAAAACCATCCAGGATGTTGGCTGTTGCCACAGCTTGTGTCAGAGAATTCCAAAGTTGATTATGGGTTATGTGGAAAAGTTCTTCTTCTTCTTCTTCTTCTTCTTCTTCTTCTTCTTCTTCTTCTTCTTCTTCTTCTTCTTCTTCTTCTTCTTCTTCTTCTTCTTCTTCTCCTCCTCCTCACAGTCAGACAGGTGTTATTGACTGGTTTGTTTTATCCAGACATCGAGTCCTTCCCAAGGACCTGGGATGCCAGAATTTTATTGTTAATTGTTATAGATATCGTCGCAGAATATAGGCTGTTCCCAGTAAAGCCCCTGGTAATGAGCCCCTGGTGGCGCAGTGGTAAAACTGCTGCCCTGTAACCAGAAGGTTACAAGTTCAATCCTGACCAGGTGCTCAAGGTTGACTCAGCCTTCCATCCTTCCGAGGTCGGTAAAATGAGTACCCAGAATGTTGGGAGCAATATGCTAAATCATTGTAAACCGCTTAGAGAGCTCCGGCTATAGAGCGGTATATAAATGTAAGTGCTATTGCTATTGCTATTGCTAAAGCTGCTTTTTGTAATTGGCTGATGGTGATTTCTGTGGCCCCTATGGTGTTGAGGTGCTCTTCAAGGTCTTTTGGAACTGCACCCAGGGCGCCAATGACCACTGTGATTATTTGGGTCTTTTTCTGCCACAGCCTTTCAATTTCAATTTGTAGATCTTTGTATTTGGTGATTTTTTCTATTTCTTTTTCTTCTATTCTGCTATCCCCTGGTATTGCTATGTTGATTATTTTGACTTGTTTTTCTTTCTTCTCGACTACAGTTCTATCTGGTGTATTGTGTGGCAGATGTTTGTCTGTTTGTAGTCAGAAGTCCCATAATATTTTTACATCTTCATTTTCTTCAACTTTTTCAATTGTATGGTTCCACCAATGGTTGGCTACAGGTAGCTTGTATTTTTTGCAGATGTTCCAGTGTATCATCCTTGCTACTTTGTCATGCCTTTGTTTGTAGTCAGTCTGTGCAATCTTTTTACAACAGCTGATTAGGTGGTCCGCGTTTTCATCTGCTTCTTTACAAAGGCGGCACTTGCTGTTTGTTGTGGGATTTTTTGATTTTGCTCTTATTGCATTTGTTCTTAGTGCCTGTTCTTGTGCAGCCAGTATTAAACCCTCTGTTTCTTTCTTCAAGTTGCCATTCTTAAGCCATTGCCAGGTCTTTGTGATGTCTGATTTTCCACTTATATTGTGCAAATCTTGACCATGCAGTGGCTTATTTTTCCATTTTTCTGCTCGGTTCTTGACTTCTTCTTCTTCTTCTTCTTCTTCTTCTTATTATTATTATTATTATTATTATTAATTCAATTTCTATACCACCCTTCCAAAAATGACTCAGAGTGGTTTACACAGAGAAATAACAAATAAATAAATAAGATGGATTGATGGATAAATAAATAACTTCCTTTTGCTGGTCCTGAATTTCTTGGCAATCAATTTCATGGGATGACCCCTGGTTGTAGTGTTATACAAGAGGGAGAAAAATGTCTCTCTATCCACTTGCTCCAAACCATGCATGATTTTATAGACTTCTGACATGTCTCTCTGCAGTCTTTTTTTCTCATTTAAAAAGCCCCAGGCATTCTAGCCTTGCCTCATAAGGAAGGGTATTTAGATGGAGGTAAAGAGGCGAGGGATGAAGTATGCTCTGGGACAAACAATTGAATATGGGTCCCTCCCCCTCCCCCTTTCTTCTTCAGAGGCATGCAGGGAAGAGCAAAAAGCATGCTGCCATCCAGCCAGTCGGACGCAACTCTCAGGGGCCATAAGAACATAATAACAGCCCTGCTGGATCAAACCCAAGCCCTATCTTGTCTAGCATCCTGTTTTACACAGTGGCCCACCAGATGCCTGAGAATCCTACAGCAAGAGGTGAGGGCATGCCCTCTCTTGTGCTGTTCCTCCCCTGCAACTGGTATTTAGAAGCATCTGGCCTCTGAGGCTGGAGGTAGCCTATAGCCACCAGACTAGTTGCCATTTATAGATCTGTCCTCCATGAATTTGTCTAAGCCCCTTTTAAAGCCATCCAAGCTAGTGGCCATCACCACATCTCCTGGTAGAGAATTTCATAGATTAATTATGCACTGTGTGAAAAAGTACTTCCTTTTGTTGGTCCTAAATTTCCCAGCCTCCAGTTTCATGGGATGGCCCCTGGTTCTAGTATTGTGAGACAGGGAGAAAAATTTGTCTCTGTCCAATCTCCCTACTCCATGCATAATTTAATACACCTCTATCATGGCTCCCCGTAGTCACCTCTTTTCCAAACTAAAAAGCCCCAGATGCTGTAGCCTTGCCTCATAAGGAAGGTGTTTCAGGCCCCTGGTTGCCCTCTTCTTCATTTTTTCCAGTTCTACAGTTCTACAATGTCCTTCTTAAGATACGGTGAACAGAACTATATGGAGCAATCAAAATATGGACACACCATAGATTGGTATAAGGCCATTATAATATTAGCATTTCTATTTTCAGTCCTCCGCCTAATGATTCCTAGCATGGAATTAGCCTTTTCACAACTGCTGCGCACTGAGTCAACACTTTCAGCGAGCTGTCCCCCACAACCCTTGGTCAGTCACTGACAGCTCAGACCCCATCAGTGTATATGTGAATTTGGGGCTTTTGGCCCCAATATGCATCACTTATACCTGTTCCTGAAACAGGCTTTTTATGGATAGAGGCTAAAGAACTGAGTCAGATAGCAGTGACAAGAGATGATATTCTAAACTGTCTGGAAAAACAGAAAACTAGCAAATTGCCAGGGCTGGACGGCATCCATCCTAGAGTCCTCAAAGAACCCAAATGTGAAATTGCCGGCCTCCTTGCTAAAATATATAACTTATCCCTGCAATCATGCTCTGTACCAGAAAGTAGCAAATGTAACACAATTTTCAGAAAGGGATCCAGGGGGTGATCCAGGAAATTACAGGCCCGGTTAGCTTAATGTCCGTTCCAGGCAAATTGATGGAAAGCATCCTCAAGGATAAAATTGTAAAGCACATAGAAGAACAGGCCCTGCTGGGAGAGAACTAGCATGGCTTCTGCAAAGGTAAATCTTGCCTCATGAACCTTTCGGAGTTCTTCGAGAACATCCTCTCTCTCTCGAAGGAGATGCTGGGAGAGCAATCTGAGCTGTGGCTGTGGTCTTGCTAAGCTTCCCTCCTGGATGCTTATCAGATGTCAGGATGCCTCTGAGAAGACCACTGGCAAGAGGTGAGGGCATGCCCTCTCTCCTGCTGTTTCTCCTCTTCAACTGGTATTTAAAGGCATCTTGCTTCTGAGGCTGGAGGTGGCCTATAGTCATCAACTAGTAGCCATTTGATAGATCTGTCCTTCATGAATTTGTCTAAGTTCCTTTTAAAGCCATCCAATCTAGTGGCCATGATCATATCCTGTGGCAGAGAATTCCATAGATTAATTATGCACTGTGTGAAAAAGTAGTCAATCCAGCAAGAGGAACTCTACCTACCATCTCTGCATTGGTTCCTGATCCAGCAGACATTCATATTCAGAACCCAGCTTCTATATATGCATAACTCTTGCTGGATCCCAGCAAGATAGCAAATGACAGATGGAATGATGGAAGAAAGAAGATATATAATGGTACCTAATTATAAAAGACAGGAAACTGCAGCTGACACATTTCTTAATTGTAATGTTAGATGTTAAGGTAACTAGAGATTACTAATAATGATGACATTTGTTTTAATTAATAGTAAAATACTTGCAAGATATACGTGTTTCTGATTCAGATTTTTTTCAAGCATGCCGTTCAAGAAGCAAAGGAGGGTCACGAGATAAAAGTGACATCTCATTTATTTTCAATAGCTAGCACTTTATATTCTGTAGCACAGCAGTTTGAAGCAGGGATGGCCTAAGGAACTACAGCATCAATATATCAGTGAGCTAATTAATCCTGACCTGCCACCATTGCCTGAGGAAGTGTCAGAACTGGAGCAAGATGAGCAGCACTGGAGATGGTGACATTGGTCCCTTTGTGACATAAATAAGTAATGCTGATGAGTTTGCAAAACCTAAACACTACAATCCAGCACAGAGCAAAGTGTGCTTAAGCCCATTGATTTCCAGTGGCATAAGGACTGCATTGATTTCAGCAGCTTAAGTCTTGGGCAGTGGACAACAGATTGTGTTGCTCAGAAACAAATGTAGGTAATAAGAAACTAAGTCCTGCAAAGGACTAGGCTGGATATAAGGCAACAAAGCACTTTATGATTTGATTTAAAATGTTGGCAAACTTGGAGTTTAACTTCAGTAATTTAGTTTAATTTATTTGAGTTACACCTTCATTTCAAACAAATTACTAAGTGCATAACTGTATTAGGTTAAGCTCAATAATAGCACTGATTTCATCTCACTGAAAAGTATGCCTAGGATGCCCAATCTGGATTAGTACCATAGTGTGAGAGGTGGGAAGATGAGGTTTTAACTCTTTGTCCCATGGTTGCAGGGATTAGGATTGGATGAGGCCCCATTGCAGCTGCTATTGCCCTGGGAAGGAAGCCCCCATTGGCTTGATTTTAATTTTAATTTTAATTTGGCCACAATGGGAGCTTTCCTTCTGGAACAAGTAGTTGCTGGGAGTCACAATCTGGATCAGAACGACGACACTGTGGAAGGGATTTAATCCTTTAAAGCCTCCTGCAATGGTCCTAGTCTAGATCAGGCCTGCCTGCGGCTGCAGTTTGCCCTAGAAGGGATGCTCCCATTAGCACCAAAGGGAGAACAAAGAGCAGTCATGGGGGCACTATGACTATGGAATTCAAGCTGAGACAATAGTGGGGGCAAAGGGTTAAAACCTCCCCCACCATACCACAATCCCAATCTGGATTCAACCCCTACAGCACATACTGAAGCTGGTCTCACAACCAGCTTAACCCTACCTGAGCTGCTCCAGGCAGGGTTAGGCTGGTTGTGAGAAGCAGCGGGATCCTCGCTGATCCCTCTACTCCCCACCCACCTAACCTCCTTAGCAAACTTTTAGCTACTGGTATTGTGTGACTCCTGGTATACTGGTATTTAGCTACTGGTACTGGTAAATACCAGCTACTGGTATTGTGTGACTCCTTGGACTGCGTGCAACCTGAGGAGTCACAGAGATGGGCACAGAGAGTGCTTGTCTGAGACGGGAATCCCCAGTACAGTGCACATGCTGCACATTGCATTGAGAGATGCCTGGTGGCCAAAACAACAAGTTCCAGCCCCGGATCCTTCCGCCCTGTTCTCTGCTTCACGGAGCTGCATGGAGCAGAGCTGTTGTCTGGGAGAAAGGTAAGATGAAAACAGCTTTCCCCCGGCCCTCCCTGCCTGCCTGGGGCAATGTGTGAACCACCCCAGTCTTTACTAAGGGGAAAACACAGACAAAAATATAAAGTGTCATTTGGCTCTTCGAAGTATGTCACATTAAATTCAGTGGTGCTCAGGGGTGGCAAAGATGGCCACTCACAAAGTAGTGATGATGCTTAAAGCTTCATCCTCAACTCTGGGTTCAAGGCCCAGGTATATCTACTCAAAAAACTTTCACTTGTCTGACGAAGCTCAGCTCATATCCTCAACTATCAATGCTTGGGGGATTAATTGACTGGTAGTGATGGTGGCATCATGCATCAATCGGGCAGAATTTACTTACAACTATTTTTATATTCCTACATTTAAAATGTTGGACTTTTAAGTTTAGGAGCTCTGTGAAAGAAGGCCAAGAATAGGGAGGCACAGAAGATGTGCAGAAAGAGCTAGGAACATAGGAAACTGCCATATACTGAGTCAGACCATTGGTCTGTCTAGCTCAGTATTGTCTTCACAGACTGGCTTCTACAAGGTTGCAGGCAGGAATCTCTCTCAGCCCTATCTTGGAGAAGCCAGGGAGGGAACTTGAAACCTTCTGCTCTTCCCAGAGCGGCTTTATCCCCTTAGGGGAATATCTTACAGTGCTCACACTTCTAGTCTCTCATTCATATGCAACCAGGGCAGACCCTGCTCAGCTAAGGGGACAGGTCATGCTTGCTACCACAAGACCAGCTCTCCTCTCCTAATTGACTCCATTGTGACTCTTCCATTATGTTCTCCCAGTGTATAAATGGGGACTACAACTGTAGACTCTTTTTCTTCTTAAGCCATGTACATACACTAGTGACATCATTTTTCATCTTTATATTGATGTTATGTGACACGTACATTGTAACTTTTCAGATTGATTCCCTGTAAGGAATACACCAGGTAAACTTGATTTTAATTTTGATCACAGAGGGTGAATGTCAACAAACAAGCCTACCATATATTTAATGGGCAACAATAATGTGTTCCTGGAAGTGGTGCCAATTTCACTCTCATGACAATAGAAGCCTGACAGCATTGCCTGGAGTCAGAAATAACGTGGGCAGATGCTGTGCAGGCTTCCTTGCAAAACATTGCCAGTTCAGCGGGGCAGTCCCAACCTTCATTCCATCTGCCATTCTTATGCCAACTTGATCTTGCTGAGCTGTAATAAACCTTGATGCTGTTTTTGGTTCTGCACAGGCATTTGGGAGCTAACTGCTAGAGTGAGGTCATCTTTCTTTCTTTCTTTTTTCTTTTTTCTGCTTGAGATTACATCTGGAATGCCTATCCTTCTCAAGCATTCCTCATGAAGAGGGACCTATATTTAGCAAATTAATATGAGCATACTGCTCAACTGCTTCCAGAACATGCAATGGGGAACTAAAAGTTTTGATTTAGTTGCCTCTCAGCAGCAGGAGCTTGGTCCAGGGTTAAACAAAGCAGGAAGAAGCTCCTATAGAAAGTTGATCAACTGAATCATGTCTCTCAGAGAGCTTTTGCTTCCCAGAGCTTGCTTGCCTGCCCGTAGTCTTGTCTTTGCTCAGCTCCCTTTGTCAAACCTTTGATAAGTGCATTTTTTATCATGAACCCTTCTCCTAGTTTGGCACTTTCAACTGTAATTCACAAGGCAGCTTACATCAGTTAAATAAAATAAAATAAATACCCTAAAATATAACACACATTACAATATAACCCTAAAATAGGTTGTCAGCCTTGGGTCTCCAGATGTTGTTGAACTACAATTCCCATCATCCACAGCCACAATGGCCTTTCACGGGGGCTGGGGATGATGCTGCAGGCCCTTTGCACCCCATTCTGTGGCCCTCACGGTTTCATTTTGGCACAAATCTTGCAGCATTGACTAGGTGCTTTTCTGTAGGAAAGAGCTGTCTAGATCTTTGTTCTGCTTTCTTTGCACAGTATGCTGCAGTTACTTGTACAGTATGCTGCAGGCTACCCACAGGTATTCAGATACAAAAGTTTACATAATGGCCTTTCATTGGCTGGCGATGATGGAGTTGTAATCCAACCACATCTCAGGACCCACGTTTGAAAACTCCTGCCCTAAAAGGTCAGTGGAAAAATGTAACAAATCAAATAATGAATGGATTAAAAAAAATTAAAACAGCAGCAGGTTTGGTCAGTCACATAAGAGCACCTCAAGCACAAGGCCTTACGGCTAACAAAGCTAAATGAAGAGTCATGAGATGTCCTGGATGGGGTTACACTCTCCCAGAAGGAACAGGTATGCAGTTTGGGAGTGCTCTTGGATCCAGTGCTCTAGTATCTCAGGTGGAGCCTATGGCCAGGAACGCTTTCCATCAGCTTCGGCTGATTCGACAGCTGCGTCCATTCCTTGAAGAGAATGATCTCAAAACAGTGGTGCATCAGCTGGTAACCCCCAGGCTCGACTATTGCAATGCACTCTATGTGGGGCTGCCTTTAAACATAGTTTGGAAACTTAATTTAGTTCAAAATGAAGCAGCCAGACTGGCCTCTGGGTAAGCCGGAGAAACCATATGATGCTTGTTCTCAGACAGTTGCATTGGCTGCCAAGATGTTTCCGGGCAAAATACAAAGTGCTGGTTATTACCATTAAAGCCCTAAACAGCGGTAACCCGGACCTCTCTTCTGTATGATCACCTTCTTCTGTATGATTCCCCTCACTCGTTGAGGTCATTCAGAAAGGTCCATCTTCAGTTACCACCAGCACGTCTGGTGGCAATTCAGAACCAGGCTGTCTCTGTAGCAGTTCCTGTCCTATGGAATGCACTCCCAGCAGATATCCCTTGTCTGGGCTCATGGTTGGCCTTCAAGAGAGCCTTAAAGACTTACTTGTTTGGCCTGGCCTTCCAAGGTTTTAAAATTCTTTTAAAGTATTTTTAATTGATTTCAAATAGCTCTGAACTGTTTTAAATTTGTTTTTATATTATTTTAACCTATTTTTATTTATTTATTTATTTATTTATTTATTTATTTATTTGATTTCTATACCGCCCTTCCAAAATGGCTCAGGGCGGTTTACAATTAAAACAAGCCACTAAAACAATAAAAACTAGAACAAATTAAAAACAATATAGCAATTAACAATATAAAAACATTTTAAAATAGGATTAAACAGTTTACAGTAATTAAAAGCCCCAAAATCGGGTTAAAATTTAAAAACAATTAAAAATTTAATTGTTTGTTGTACTATTTTACCTGTTGTGCACTGCCCAGAGCCAAATACCGCCCAGGGGCAGTATTATTGATAAAACTGCCTCGAGGGTGATTGGCCTGCGCCCCCTAGTTCAGGCGAATGTGGGGAATTTAGCTCAAAAGCGGAGACAGTTCCAATCAGCCTTAATTTATGCAAGCGTATGAACTCAAGAAAATCGACTGGAGACAGAGGTTTGAATTAAATCAAAAAGGATTTTATTTAAAGCAAAAATAATAAGACTAAATAAAGCAGAAGAAATGCAAATATGTTTAAAATAGACTATTGTAAGGCACATTAGGTTAAAGTTCCAAATTATGTATTAATTTCCAGGTGGGCTAGAAAGGTACTTTAAGATAGAAGGGGCAATATTTCAGAAATAAGAGAAAGGGATAGGCTCAGCCCTGAAGAATCCAGGCAAGAGGCTATATCACCTGTCCTGGAGAGGGGAACACCAAGGTGGTCTGTTGGAGTCTCTTGTTGCAGTCCGCTGGGGTTCAGAGTGAGAGTTTTCAAGGGAAAACTGAAATGTTTTGCAGTGGGAGGCCTACACGAGGAAGCACACTGGGTTATGGAGTTAGGGATACTTATGTCCCAAAACAGCCTTGAGGGCACTTTTTCTTTTGTCCTGCTCTGCTGAACAGGATTGCCCAGACAACCTTTTTGGAATGCATTGTATCTGATCTTCCCTCCTGGGTATGAGGGTGTGCGAATCGCCTATGGTATCCAAGGCTGATTGAATGAATATCCTGTACTGGGAAAGGCTTCCCAATAATCCTATCAAAAGTTTCCCTGGGCACCTTTTCAAAGTTACATCACTGACTCATCCCTATTGTAATGGAGTATTCTGTCTTATCTGCCTTCGCTTCCTGGCCTGAGTGCTTCATTAACAACAGGGGATATCTCTCTTGCCAGAGGAAGAGGGGAGTTTAGATTTCGTTCCAAGTCTGAAATGATCTTGAATGCCAGATATTTGCTGTAGCTAGTTCTGGAGTCTGCTTAGCCAGGGCCCCCTCACAGAACAAAGGAATGTGGATCTAATCCCTTTTCCAATTTGTGGGGCTTGAAGCCAAATATAGGGGTGACTAGTCCACTGCCAACTAAGTAACTTGTCCCCAAGTATAACATAGACTGGGAGCTCACATTGCGGCACAGCTCCTGAGCAGAGCAAAAGTGCAATCTCCAAGCCTGGAAATGTAGTTGCAACCAAGGAGGCTTTGGGAGCAGACAGAATAAGCTCAGCTGGTAACAGTATAGAAATGTAATAAATAAATAAATACAATAAAATAATAAATGAGGGAGTAACACAAATGAGCCACCACAACTGAAACCACCCTATTCCATCCCACAATGGCTTAGATCTATCTATCTATCTATCTATCTATCTATCTATCTATCTATCTATCTATCTGATTTCTATATCGCCCTTCCAACAATGGCTCAGGGTGGTTTAAATTAAAACAAACAAAAATCAATTAACTATTAAAATCAAGAACTGTAAAAACAACATCGTTGATATATATGAGCTGCCGAAGCGAGCATACTTGAATGCCTGTCCGGTGTGCTTCTACCTCAATCTCCCTCCACCCCATATGCAGATTTGATTACGTATTTCATGTTGAGCTAGCCACATATACAGGTCCCTGAAGGACTTTAGGGGAAAAACAGGCCTTGAGCAAGATTTCGTCCAAGGGAAAAGATCCAGAGGAAGGGGCAGATCTGTATGCTGGGTTGTGTTTGAAGAATTGATTAGCTGGGCCCAAATGCATTACACATCCAACCATCAAATTAAATCACTTCAATGTAGCAATAAAGTGCAGGCTATTCAAAACTTTCATGCAAGTTCTAAATGCAATCTTACTCCCCATACACATGCTGTTGCCGCAGGCTTAGTTTCATGCTACATCCTAGCGTGATCTTACCCTGTCTACACACACCAAGCAGGGACCTTGAGTTGTTTTCACAGCCCTGCCCACCAGCCACCTCTTGTATTCCAAGAAGAATCTGCCCCTTTCTTCAGTTGGTAACGAAAACAGTGGATTCTTCTTGGAATTCAAGAGATGGCCAGCAGATGCGGCAGTGAAAATCACGCAAGGTCCCTGCTCACCATATATAGAGAGTGTAAGTCCAAGCAGCATGTGTAAAGGAAATGGAGGCCTTCAGGAGAGCTTTAAAGACCCATCTTTTTATCCTGGTTTGTAATGATATTTACTGTAGTTTTAATTGCAATTTTAATCTGCTTTTAGATGGTTTCTGGTTTTAATTGCTATGTATATCTGATTTTAGTGTAAACCACCCTGAGTCACTTTAGGAAGGGCATTATGTAAATAAAATAAAATAAAATAAAATAAAATAAATAAATGACACACTTAAAATTTGCGTGAAAGTTTTGAATACCCTACACTTTCTTGCTACACAGCTCACAATCCACAGAATTGGTGTATGGATTGTCTTCTTCTCAAACACGCAGGTAAGTCATTGCAACTTACACTGAGGCTCTCATGCCCACTATGGATGCTCATCTATTATACAGTATACAGAATTCTGAAACATCAGAATTGCTTTCTTTTAGTAAACAGGATTCTATTCCTCTTTATTTGTCATGAAAAATTACAATTGCCTAGTAAATAAAGTATATTACATGCTTCTTAAAAGGAATAGCATTATACTAAGTTGGGTTGGGAAGGTTGCCAGGTGATTAAATGAGAACTTGGGTATTAAGATAGATTTTCAGATTAAATTTACTTACCGTTATATGGCTCTATAGAGCATAAAACTAATAAAGCGTAAAACAATGCAAGAACACGAGATGAATTATTTCAGCTGCCCTCAGCAATGTAACCTACATTGAATAAACTCACAGTCTGGAACTGTTTTCTTGTCTGAGAATGACAGGTGCAGAGTCAATAAAGACAACAAACTTTTGAAACATTAAAGAGAAGTACCTTCTTTGCTGATTAACCTGAAATGAATGTTTATTAAAAGTAACCAAGCTATAATATTTGACCTACCATAGTGTATCCTTCATCTTCAGAATTTCAGCATGAACTATTCTGAGTGGCTTGTGTATTTAGGTATAGTAGTCTCTAGAAAGCTTTCTTGATTAATTAATTTAAACTTTTCCAAAATTTTGATTCAAATGAAAAATGATTTAGAACAATGGGCTATGATCTGGTTGAGTACTTGCGGCAAAATAAATAACCTTAATGCCATGGCTAATATATATTTTAAGAGGTCTTCCAATTCTTGTACTTTCATCATATTTTAAGCAGGTCTATAAATTAGTTAATGACTTCTTATGGCAAGACACCTGCCTAGATTTTGAAGCTTATCATTGGACATTTATTCTATCCTTGGGTGGAACAATGAATTTCAGGTTTCGGCCACACCATGGGCACAGCTCGAAAGTTATTATTTGATCCCTCTGAAATATTAGCAGGTGCTGAGTTCATTATTCGTTCGTGGATCTACGTCACCGTATGATCTACGGTGTTTAAAGCCTCAAGGCATACATTTTGCGTTCTAGTCATGGTTTTGATCCTTTCTTGCATGAAAAGCTTATGTTGTGGGAGAATCCCTGTTTGAAGATTGCTTGTAAATCTTGTTATTGGGCTAACTGGGCCTCCTACAATGTCATTACATTAGATCAATTGATCTATTTTGAAGCCAGGGGTGTAACTATAATAGTTGTCTGTGGGCCCTCTGCCTTGGGGGGGCCCCCGGAGGCAAGTCACATGACTGACTCCCCCAGCCACACACCCGCCCAGGCTTCCTTCAGTTGTTGTTGTTGTTATTTTTTTACATTTATATCCCGCTCTCTTTCAAGGAGCCCAGAGCGGTGTACTACATACAACACAGGGTTGTTGAGTCCTCACAACAACCCTGTGAAGTAGGTTGGACTGAGAGAGAAGTGACTGGCCCAGAGTCACCCAGCTAGTATCATGGCTGAATGGGGATTTGAACTCGGGTCTCCCCAATCCTAGTCCAGCACTCTAACCACTATACCACTCTGGCTCTTGTATTCATCCTCCGAAATTGATGTTAGTGTTAAGACCTGGAGCTACCAGAACAGCATGTCTTTCTCTAGTACCATTTCTCTACTAAAAAACTTTCTCTAGTAAAAAACCTGGGCTTTTGGGAGAGGCAGTGCCAGAATGGGCCTTGATGTGGCACACGAGCAGCCCAATCCCAGCTGGGCTGCCCTAGCCAGGGTAGAGCTGTTCATGTGCATAGCCTCAATGTTTTTCAAAACGTCCATTAAAATAAAATTAGGTGACACATGAGGGCTTAAAAACAAATATTCCATCTTTTGATTTGAAATGAAATTATTCATTGCAGTTCAAGCTGCTTTGCCAGATATACTGTGTAGCAAATCTTTAAGGAGTGTAATGACTTTAGCTACCATAGTACTAGATTTTTCCTTTGAATTATTTCTGATGTAGATGTAGATACACATTTTGCTCCCCCTGTTGTCATCAAACACCTCTTAAATTAGGCCAAAACATCTCTTTTCCTGAAATTTGAATTATTTCTGATGTGCTTTGGTCAAGTTTGTATTACCTCTCGCCATCCTATTTCCAAAGGTGTAGCACAGGTTTCAACATCCCCGAAGTCTCAAATTCCTAAAAACTATGTTGCGAAAAGTGTTACACTTTGCTTGCTTCCAAACACTGGAAAAACTCCAGGGGGATTGAAAATTGGCCTGAATTCTGAAATTTGGAAACCCTATTGTGTTGCGAATGACTGTTGGAGTGCAACAATGTCCAACAGTCTGAACCCCAAATCTCCCAACCATAAGCCTATGAACTCTAGCCCAACTTTCCATTGCTTTCATTGTTCTAGTATTATTAACTGCTTTAGAAATTGCAGTTGCTATAATCCAAGCCATTCATTTCACCTCAGTCTCACTAGGTGGCACTGATGACAACAGCAACAGGAACCAAGAGGCCTCCGTGAGGCCTCTGTCTACACTTTTAGGTCAGGAAATAGCAGCATCTTAGTTGCCAGGGACCCTGCCACTTCCGAATTTACACTGACTGAGGCGGCAAGAGGGTATACAGCCGCCCCGCACCAGCATTTTAAAAAGCAGCATCGGAGGGGGAAAGACAGCAGGGGAGGTAAGAGCACCCTCCCTGTGCCTTAAAGTCACCCCCGTCCCCACGTTTCTAACCGGCGTTCCTTGAATGGAACATTATTATTATTATTATTATTTTTACATTTATATCCTGCTCTTCCTCCAAGGAGCCTAGAGTGGTGTACTACATACTTGAGTTTCTCTTTCACAACAACCCTGTGAAGTAGGTTAGGCTGAGAGAAAAGTGACTGGCCCAGAGTCACCCAGCTAGTTTCATGGCTGAATGGGGATTTGAACTCGGGTCTCCCCGGTCCTCCTAGTCCAGCACTCTAACCGCTACACCACGCTGGTGTTTTTCGTGCACATCCCTACAGTACACATCAAAAATACTACATGTCCCAGAGCTCCATGCACCTAGGATATTGCTGAGCATGCTCATGACATTGTCCTAGCATGATCAGCCCCAGGATCTGGTTTTCAGGGTTACCAGATGTTCTTATTGAACACTCAGGATCTCTGGAAAAGTACATGCCCTGGCCTTTTATGTTGACCTGCACATGCTTAAAAGCTCAGTTTTCATTCCAGGCCAGAGAAGAATTTCTCAGGAAAATGACATTTCGTTCATAATGCAGCCAAGTATTACAAGCTGGATACATTCTTATTGGAACCATGTACATATGAACATTGGTAACAAAACTAATTACTTTGTAATATTTGCATTCAGACCCCACCCCTGCAGAACACCATTTATTTTATTTTATTTAAAATATTTCTATACCGCCCAAAACTTGCATCTCTGGGCGGTTTACAATTAAAATCATTTAAAACATTAAATCAATTAATAATTAAAATCATTTAAAAGATTAAAAACATTTAAAAACCAGTATTGAAATTATTTAAAACTATAAATCTAATGAAAAGCCTGGGTGAATCACCTAAGTATTAGTTTCCATTGGGGGAATTTCAACCAATCATCCTTAACTATCAGCAACAGCAAGCAAGCAAGTAATGTTACAAAGAATGGTTTATCAGAAGCTAAAACAGCTGTAGTTTGCAAACCAACACTTAATGTGGATCAAGAGTAACCTTTCCCTTGTTGAATGCTAACATTTCATATGGTCATTGAATGTGACTTCTAATCATGAAGTTCAGTGACCTTTTCCACATGGCTTCCCGATAAACATCTAGCAGCAAAATATTGAAGTCAAGAACATATTACATTGGCGACTGCACTTGTCTAAGAGTTTGGCTGTGTTTTCACAATCACAAGAATCCTGGTTTAAAAGTTAATCAAAATCAGCAAGCCCAACAAAGCTGATTGTGAGAATGCTGAATTTCAGGTTAAACCTGGTCAAACCACTCCAGTTAAACAGCATTTAACCAGGATAGACAACTAGAACTGACCCAAGTACAGCATCCACAAGAGCATGTTCTGCCTCCATACTGACATGCTCTGTGGTCACTGTCTCTAGTGTCCACAAAAACATGTTAGCAAACACATACATCATACAGATAAACCCATTTGTGACTGGTTTCCAGAGGAAGAGATAAATGCTGTATTCAGGGAGAGATTCTCCTTGAGAATGAACCCCCCTATTCCAAGTGTAGAAGAAACAAGTTTTGTGGTCTGTTTTGGGTACCTCTGGCAGGCTTTTATTAAGAGCTCAAGACAAGGCTTTTTGGGTCTTACTTTTTCATTTGCTTTCACACAAGCACACTGACAGATTTTCTTCCTGCACAGCTATAGGCAAGTTGTGATGATTCCAGTTCTCCATTGCCATTTGGGGACAATTATTACTCATCTCATTGAGATTTTTCAGGGATTAAAAAACCATAATGTGCTTTTTGTATGGTAAGCATTATATAAAAAGCAAAGCAGATCATAGCATAGAAAGAATGCAAGGTAGCTGACACTACCGAGGACATCAAATGGAATTTATGCTACACTCCCCAGATATTAGAAAGTGTCATAGGATTATCCCTGTCATTCTGTTACAAGGTTTACAAGTGTTTATTATGTTCGTTATCTGCTTTACTTCTGGTGCAACAATGATGTCTGTTCCAATTCTCATTTAAAAGGAGATACTAGAAACAGAGGGAGAGACACTGTGTAAGTGATAACATCTCATTTCCTAGGCATACCTTTAGATGTCTTTCTTACCAATACATGTCTAACTTCAGCAGGTGGCCTTCTGAAGCATTGGGAGGATTCATCTAAAGCAGCACTGAATGTTAAGTCAAGCTCATCTCTGAGGACAAATGAGGATTTCTGAAACCAGAATGTGACAAGATGTTAATGAAAAAGGGTGGCTCATTGCTGGCAAATACATTACGTTTTCTCTTGAGTGTTTATGAGGAAATTTATCTGCTAGTGCGGAATGATTTCTATCCCCCACCCTCCACCCTTTTGAAGCTGTCAAGCAATTATTTTATTTATTAGAATTTCAAGACTTCTTTTCTTTGAAGTACAAATCATATGTTAGAAATAGATATATATTTTGTAGAGGTAAGAATTATGGCACATTTCTTAGATCTATATCTAGTCCCTGAAATTTCCATGAGATTATTTTAATCACTAACCTAGTTGTATATATTTACCTAGGTACCTTTGAAGTTTAAACTGATTGTAATGAGATATTACAATCTCATTGTAATATGAAGGGGAATGAAGATCTCTCGCAGCAGGAGGTATAGAAACCCTGCAAAAAGTTTTTTACTTAAACATACATAATGGACATTATAATTTTGAAGAGTTTATGTTAAGTCAGAATCATCATCTATAGAGTTTATATCCTCCTTGCAGTCCATATTCTCCTTGTTTGGAGACAGTGTGCCTTATGACCATGACAATTCTAGGTTCAGAGAATTGTAGGGATGTGTAGAACATTTCGTCGGTGAAGGTTTCCGTTCAAAATGAGCTGTTTTCAGTGTTTTGAGTTTGAAACAAAACACCGTTTTTTAAAAGGCCTGTTTCAAGCTCAGAGCAGAACAGCCCCCATTTTGATCAAAACATTTCGATATTCCGAGCACCATTTTGGAGGTCTGTTTTTTCCTTGCTGATTGGCTTTCTGGCACTGGCTTCTGATTGGCTTGTGATGACCTTGCTTCATGGCTGGCTTATCATAAACAAATCAAATGTTGTCATGAGCAACTGTGTACCCATTGGCTGGGGGGAAGGAGAGGGAGGGGGAACACAAAAAGAGGGAATTTCAAATTCAGAATGTATTGGGAGGCAGAGAGAGACTCCTTACACTGTGCTTCTTGAAGAAGAGGATACATCAGGACAGGAGGAAGGAAGGTTTGATTTTGTTGTTTTCTTTTGTCAGCACTGAGTATAATATGTTGTACTATTCCTACTATAACTATCTGGTTTTGCTGGATCTCAGATTGACAGAGGCAGAACTTGGATGCCTGCCTTCCTCGAGCTATGGTTTGTTTTGTTTGTGAGATCATGTTCTGGCAAGAAATGGACAATGGCAGCTCTCTCCCGCTCGCTCGCTCACTCTCTCTCTCTCTCTCTCTCTGTGTAAAATATTTCTTGGTGATTGCTGTGATAAGCTTCATGTCTGGCCTTAAGTTTAACTTGTGCATCTCTTCTGCAATCAGCATTGCAAGGTGTACTCAGTTAAAATGTGGTTGAAGTTGCTCTAGTTGAGCTTAATGAGCTACATGTGAGCACTGTAAGATGATGGGGCCACTCTGGGAAGTGCAGAAGGTTCCAAGTTCCCTCCCTGGCAACTCCAAGATAGGGCTGAGATCGACTCCTGCCTGCAACCTTGGAAAAGCTGCTGCCAGTCTGTGCAGATAATATTGAGCTAGATGGACTGATGGTGTGACTTGGTATAAGGCAGCTTCCTATATTCCTATACCCCTTGTGCCCCACCATGCCACATTCAAAGCTTGCAAAAGTTGATATTGGAAGGGAGCTGGCTTTAACCAGGTTCAGGCACAAGGTACCACAATATCCTGGGCCAACCCTGGGTGCCAGTGTTGTGTGTGTGTCTGTGCCTGTACACACATACTATCATTACTTGTCCTGCTGAAATGCTGCCTTTGATTGCTATTTAAACTCCATGTAATTGCAGAAAGTACTTTCCCCCATTCTATGAGCCTAGCATCAGTTTCATTTATTTATTTAGGGCCTTTCTTCCACATTTTAATTATAATTACATAATGCAAATCCAGACTAATCAATTAACAGCTAAAAAGCATTACAGTCTTACCTGATAATTGTTTACAAGTAGCGCTTAATGAAAAGATATGGTTTGGACAATTAAAGTATTATACTTAACATAAAAACATAGAGTAGAATTTCAATGGTGTTTTATTTTATTTTACAAAATGTGTTTTCAGTGTCCATGTGCATGTTCCATTTTTCTAGAAAGTTATCACAATATTTGGGATGTGACATCATTTTAAATTATCAGAGATCTTAGGAACATAGGAACATAGGAAACTGCCATATACTGAGTCAGACCATAGGTCCATCTCACTCAGTATTGTCTACACCAGGGATTCTCAGCGTTGGGTCCCCAGATGTTATTGGACTTCAATTCCCATAATCCCCAACCATAGGCCACTGGGGCTGGGGGTTATGGGAGTTGAAGTCCAATAACATCTGGGGACCCAACATTGAGAATCCCTGGTCTACACAGACTGGCAGTGGCTTCTCCAAGGCTGCAGGCAGGAATCTCTCTCAGCCCTATCTTGGAGATGCCAGGGAAGGAACTTGGAGCCTAGGTGCTCTTCCCAGAGTGGCTCCATCCCCTAAGGGGAATATCTTACAGAGCTCACACTTCTAGTCTCCCTTTCATATGCAACCAGGGCAGATCCTGCTTGCTTAAGGGGACAAGTCATGCTTGCTACCACAAGACCAGCTCTCTTCCCGACATCTTATCCATTGTTTTGCTATTCCATGCATTTGTGGACCATTCTCACAGAGGGAGGTTTCTTGTTTTTCCAGTATAAAGCAATTTGAAATTTGGCTGTTTCTTCATACAGTCCTATTCCCAGGTACAGCATCATGTGAAGAAAATTGTGTGTACACCAGCACTGCATGAGGCCAAATGGCAGTTTCTGAAATTGGGTTGTGGGTCCTTTGAGCTATGGCACCTTTGGGATTTGTTACAGATGGTACGTTTCTTCATCCAGTGTGCTCTGTACATGATGACAGGATTGTGTGGAATAACAATCTGCTTTTATTGATTGATTGATTGATTGATTGATTGATTGATTGATTGATTACATTTATATCCTGCTCTTCTTCCAAGGAGCCCAGAGCGGTGTACTTCATACTTGAGTTTCTTCTGAAACTGAGAGAGAAGTGACTGGCCCAGTGTCACCCAGCTAGTATCATGGCTGAATGGGGATTCGAACTCGGGTCTCCCCGGTCCTAGTCCAGCACTGTGAGCTGGTCTCTGCTTGAATTTTTGCTATCAGCTGTGGATTATCCACTGTTGGGCAGTGGAAAGGGACTGCAAGACAGGAGTTAAAACAGTGTCGGGGATGTTGTCAGAATCAGATGTTTAGTAGATCACTGTTTCACTTACGGTAACCACTGCAGCTAATAGAGTCCAATCCCCTCTTCAGTCCTAATGACACTTCAGATTTTTCACTTAACCGGTTGCTCCTCTAATTTCCAGTGCAAATTGTCTATATAAGCCTTTCATAATAAAGTCAGGACAGAGCAATCAGTCTGTGTACCTTGACAGTGCAAAACGTGAGGCAATATCCTCTGAGCATGTATTGAAAATAAAGGCAATTTATTTTCAATAGCAGAGAAATTTAAAAAGATACATAAGGTCTGTGTTCCATTCAATACACTACATATATTGTGGAACTCTAAATGTTTCCATTTACGGGAAGAAGAAAAATCAATTGAGAGGAAAAGGAAGTTCACAAAATTAGAATGATTGCATCAGTTGTTTTGGAGACTAAAAAACCAATTCACATGCCCAAGTGTAAATGACATTCACATTCAGTCTGACCTTTTAAGTATAAAATAAAAAGTCATAGAAGTCCAGACTGCCTGTGACACTACTAGGCCCCACTCCCCACCCATTCCTGTGATTACGGCTTACAGCTGAGCATCTGGTGAAGAAATTACATGCTTGTGCCAAAACACTGCACAAATTTGGACCTGTGAGTTGTTGTTTGTTTCCTCTCAAGATGGGGGGGGGCGGGCGTTTCTCCTCTTCCCTTGTGAGTTTTTTTGTAAACCTGACATTTTCCTTAGTTTAATTGATTTCCTTCACTTAGAAGAGACATTTAGAGTTTGACAATAAACTTAGTGCACAAAACAAAGCCCACACCTTGTATGCCTTTAATATCTCTGATATTGAAAATAAATTGGCTTTGCTATCATGGGCTATACGCTCAGAGGAGAGACTTTCAATTTCAGTGCTATAAAGTTGGGCAGTGCATCGTCACAAACATTGACTACCTCTGGTATAAAACCACCTACTTTTCCACCCACCCAATGATGGAAAACAATATTTGACCACGCAAAATAAATGACTTTCCCACAGCAAGGAGTGAGTGGAATTTGCATACCCAAATTATCCTGTAATTTGGGAAATAATAAAAGAATTATACTCAGTGTCTTTGGAGCAATAAAGTGCCATGAAGATTAAGGGCAGTGATGCAATATATTTGCTTCGGCTTTTCTGATTTGTATGCAAGCATAATATCTTTGTGGCTTTCCTATTGTTTTTCTTGATGGTTTCCAAGAAGGCTGCTCCTGTAACAGGGGAAGTGGAGAGCGGTTTGTCAAGGCCTTCTTTATTTTTGGTTACACATAACCCACCACCACACCATGCAGATTACAAAGATAAACTATGATATAATTATCTATTTGGTAATAGGTTTTAGCATCAGGCCACTATGACTGGAATCTGAGGGAAGTAGATCAAGGCCTAGTTGTATATTTTGTTGTTTGGGTAATAGCAATTAGACTACAGGTCTACACGGCTTGGGGCCGAGGTACCTGTTGGACTGCATTCGCCCATATGAACTTGCCAGGGCCCTCTGCTCATTGTCTCAGGCCCCGCTTATGGCCCCACCACTAACAGATCCAGTTGGCAGGGACTAGAGACAGGGCCTTTTCGGTAGTGGCCCCTCGGCTTTGGAAATCCCTCTCTAAAGCGCTTCACCATGCTCCCTCCCTCAGTGTTTTTTTAAAAAACAACTTAAAACACATCTTTTTAAAGAGGCTTTTTAATGCTCTATCTTTGGTTATATCTGGTAGATTCTTTAGTTTTTATAATTCTCAATTTTTAGCTTTTAAAATAACTTTTAATTTGAAACTTAATATTGATTGTGGTTTTTAATCTGACTTTTAAATTGTTTACTTAATTTGGTTGATTTTATTACTTTTATTGTATATTGTATCTATTTTATTGTTGTGAGCCGCCCTGAGCAGTAGTATACTGGAGGGGCGGGGTATAAATATTTTAAATAAAAATAAAATAGGTGGGAATTCATCTGAATGAATGCTTACCCTGCTGTCTCTCAATCAAAAATTCCCTCCACGTGTCAGGAGAAGAATCAGAGCCCTTGTTTTGCTAATTTTCTTTGTGGAGAGGATAGTACTGTTTTTTGTATTTTTATGCAGGAGAATGCTATCATATGTGTAGAATCCAAGGGAAACAGTTGTGGTATGCAAAGACAAGTGGAGTGGAATCAGGAATATTGATAGTTTAATTAAAGAGATATTGAGGTAAGGTTTGTGGGGAAAGCTGGCTTAGCCCTCTCTCCCTGCAGACGAGCACACCGGCAGCCCTGGGCGGCCGGATCGGCTGTCCACATGATTGCCAGCTCCATCACGGAGTCGGCGGGGGCTGCGGGGACTGGGGGCTATGTGCAAGTGCACGGGGCATACCGGAACTTTGAGGGCTCAGTGTCGAGCCAGCCTCGAATTGAACCTGCCCCAGTTTGGCTCAAAATCAAGCTGAATACCCCTGGCAGGTTCGGGGGTTCTAGCTGTTGGCATTCAAAACAAGCTCACCTTCTCCAGGGGCACTGCCATGGCCGTGGGAAGGTCTCTGGAGGCTCCCCCTGAACCCACCGGCCTCTCCTGGTATCATAACAGTCCATTCTGGGCATCTGTGTAGTTGCAGTAGCCATTTCGTAGGCTGCCATGCATGTGCAATGGACACCTGCGTGTCCTGGTCACACAGGTGATTACGCAGGTGTCCATTGTGCATGCACAACAGCCTACAAAATGGCCACCACAACTACACAGATGCCTGGAACCAGCTGAAGATCGCCCGAACTGGGCCATTATGATCCCAGAGGGGGGGAACCTCCGGAAACACCCCCCACTCCCATGGCCATGGCAGTGCACCTGGAGTCAGTGAGTTTGTTTCTTGGGGCAAAAAATGTTACCCCAAACTGGCTCAAACTCAAACTGAACCAGGGGTATTTGGGGATGTTCAGGAGTGCACAAAATCAAACATGCCCAGTCCAGTTCAGACTCAAACTGAACATAGCAAACCAGTTTTGTGCACACCCCTAATCCTTCCTCTAGCACTCCTAGTCCTACTGGAATACAAGGAACTTAAGCCCCATTCAAAAGCTGGCCTGGATCAATGAATGGATTAACCAAAAACAACACAATATGAGTGCTCACCTGAATTCTGCTCAGAGGTTTACTTCCTCAGTAAGAACTAGGACAAGCCATCTTCTCTCTTCATAGTGGCCTGTGCCAGCAAGTCTAGCCACTAATTTGTTTTCTCCAGTCTGTTCTGCTTGGATGCGGAGGACATCAAGGAACACAGCTGCCAAAAAATGAGAGTATTCTGTGAACTGGAACCCATTTCCTTTACCAGTATATGTATCCATGGGTGCAGGATTTCTGCCAGTTTCCCCTGTCCCTGGAAATGCTTCATAGTGCCTGGAAGTAGATCTCTGAGGGCCAAGTAGCCCTCAAGGACCTATTTCCGGGCCAAGGACCTATTTCCGGGTCACATGGAGTACTTCCAGAGGCAGGGGAGATGGGTGAAAATCACCTCCCCATGTGAACACTAAAGCTATGCTAGTCTGCAGTGCAGCAGCAGCACTTTGTGAGAAGTATTATTCTTTCTTTAGTCTGCATGTTGATGGAGAAATTCCAGGAATTCTGGATTCATTCAGTGAGCAGAGGCCCTCACTGTCCATCAAGTTCAAGCTTTATTGACCACGGCATGCCAGGTATCTCTCTTCCAAGAGCACACACTCAGGCTTTTGGCAAGAGTCTTTTATACTGTTTACTTACAGGCAATAGTATTGAGTACAGAGCCTATCAGAGGCTAGTTTCATGGTATACACCAATCATACTTGTACAAGCAGAATAAAGCTTAGCCATTGGTAGACAAGGTGAGCCAATAACAAGACAGAAACCAGCAATAATGCACCAATCAGCTTTAGCTATGCTTATGCCTAGTGAGGCAGGGCAAGCTGTGGTCAACAGGTGTCTATCTCTACTCAAGCAGGGCAGAGTATTGTTTCCAAGAAAAGGGGCCCTTGTAACAGCTGGGTGCAGAAACCTGTGACCTTCAGGACTTAATATGTAGGTTACTCATGTTGGAAGTGAAGGACTATGCCCTGTCTCTTGTCTCAATGACATAGGAGGCCAGACTAGTGAGTCAGAGGGCTAGAGGGTCAAGACATTGGTCATCCCTTCTCTACTGCTCTGACACTATCCCTTTGATATGTAGATTGCTAATCTCAGGGACGTCTTTCCTGACTGCCTGCCACTTCCTCTTCTTTTCTTCTTCCCTTCCTTCTACAAGCTCCTCTCCCCTGCACCATGTGTGCAGAGATGCAGAATCCATCTGCATCCAGCTAGATAGATAGATTAAAGATTCTATCTACTCACTTTCCAATCTAGAATGGAGTTCTCTAATAAATACTACTTATATTGATTTGAAACTATGAACTGGCTCCAAGTTACTTTACTCTCAGCATACATGCATGTATGTATGCATGTAAATTCCACTGTGTTGTGCCTCTGTGCACTCTGCTATAATGAAAAAGGGTTTCTCTTACCAGAGAGAATTCCCAACAACTCACATGTGAAAGGGGATCACTGTCAGCCACAGAGTGACATATCTATAGAACAGAAGAACCTCACTGGATCAGTTCCAAGGTCTATCTTTAGCCCATATCCTTTCCCCCTCACATTAGCCTGCCAGACACTTTCCAAATTATACACAAGCAGGGCATGAAGAGAACTGTCATTGTGGCTGGAGATGATGGGATTTGTAGTCCAACAACTTCTGAGGAACCAAGGATGGAAACCTTCGGATCTTACCTTTTATCATTCCTATATTCCCACCTTTCATTGTTTTATTATAAATAAATAAATAAAAATATACACAAACAAACCCTGCTTTCAGTTTTAGATCCAGAGCTGAGTTTGTCCTAGGACTAATTTTCAGTGTCAGGGATGAGGCCTGGAGTACATGCAGTAAGAATAGACGGAGGTGTTACAGAGCCAGTGGAGAGGACATTTTGTTGCCTCTGAGTAACTACGGAGTGTTGGGGGTTGTACATTTTAATAGTAAATTAGCAGAGCGCTAAAGAAGCTACCCACTCCAATTACAGAGTAGTTTGCAGAGTTTAGTTGTTGCAGCTCTTTAGAGAGGACACATGGAGATTCTTGTAGAACTAAATACTAATTATTTATTAATGAAGTACACTTTGGATAGGAAAGACCTAATCCTAATCTATAGAACTACATAATGAATCGGTAGGGAGAGGATGAGATGTTTCCATATGCTCTCTAAGAGGAAAAGAAGGGAATCTGACTCAGCACAGGAAATACCTGAAGAGTCATATCAGGGGTCATAGAGTAGAGACAGGTAGAACAGCTAGAGAGACCTTTACTCACTATCTCTACTCCTAATGCCTCTAGTGGACATTAGGATAGTTGGTGCAAAAGATTGGTGCACTGGAACTCCAACACCCCTTCTCATTGCCTGTCGCACCAGCTCACGACTCCCATCTTTTCACTAAGCATCTGGAATCTATCTTTGAGCAATGGCTTGGTTAATCCATCTGCCAGCATCTCTTCTGTTGGACAATACTCCAAATGGATCATCCCTTTCTCTTGTAAATTGAACATAGTGATACTTTATGGGAATGTGCTTGGTTTGAGACTTCATCTTCTCCATCTGGGAGATCTGGATACAACTTTGGCTAGCCTCAAACATCACTGTGGGCTTTGGTTCCTCAATCCCAAAGTCTGATAGTAGTTGGTGTATCCACACTACTTCTTTGCACACTTCAGCTGCAGAAATGTATTCTGCTTCTGTGGATAATTGCACAACAAGTGACTGCTTGCAGCTACTCCAATTTATGGCTCCATTTCCATACAAGACCAAGTGTCCACTTGTGGACTTGCGATCTGTTCTTCTCTTTCCAACATGGAGAACCCACCCACAACAGGGATTAGGAGAAACAACTTTAGGCCCCAAGGGTGGTGTTGCCAGACAAACTGAGGCCCAGGAACTCTTCTAGAAATGAAGCACTGTTTTTCCTTTTGTTTACTGCAGGCCTAATTCTGAGAACCTATTTGCTACTGAAAGAAATGTAATTAAGATTAGAACATATCAGTTTAAGGTCTGTTGACAGTTTATCATTTCTTCTCATAAGGCTCAGAAAAGGTCATACATGATCAGGAAACATTAGGTTACGCAGAAGATATTATCTATGTAAAAACACTTGTTTCACCAACAGTACTGAAAAACCCTGTTTTGTCCAAAAGCCTTCAAGATGGAACAATACAATGTGTTTCCCAAGCAAATTCTCAACTGCAAAGATAAAAGCTGAACAGCTTTAATTGACCAAAACTATTTTATAGTGAGAGCGGGGGGGGGGGCCCTCTAGTTTCACCCATTATGTTGCTTTTTCATAGCAACCATCTATGTAACAATATTTACAGAAACATATGCACATGAAAATATGAGTACTTGGAATCCAAGGGATTTCCCTGGTGATCCTCTGAACTGTGCCAGCAGAAAATTACCCTGTTCATGAAATATTTTCTGAGAATAACTAGTGAAAATCCATTTTTTCATGTTCATGACTGTGAGAATAAAAGTGTTCCCACAAAGGCAATTCCCATATAAGAAGTGACTGTCAGACTTTAAGAGTTCTTGAATTTGTTCTAAAACCTATGGAATAAAATGAGAAATAAAACAAGCACCACCAACAGCAATATCCTGAATAAACAATAGTAAAGAACAGCACAACTGGTTCCACATGTTGAATGTGACTTGCGCTTGTGTCTGATACAGACTAAGGTCGTGCACACAAATGTGATTGCTGGTAGGCGGGGAGGGCTGCTTGGAAGGCAAGCTCCTGCCTACCTCCCTACACATGATCACCCTTCCCAGTTCACTCTGCCACTCACTGCGGCATATGGGCAGCGTGGCAGCAAGCAGCAGAGCAGGGAGCCGCAGAAGACGTCCTTCAGCATCCTTCAGTGCATCGCGCCAGGAGCGTGGTGCATTGAGGGGTCCTCCCTCAGCTACCCAGCTCTGTATACACGACCCCAGCGCGTATACACCACTCTGGCACCAGGGTGAAGGATGCGCTCACGCCCTTAACTCTGGCTAAAGGCCAGGGTTAAAAATCAGGTTGGGTGGGAGGGCAGCGCTGGGATCAAACTCGATCCCAGCACCGTACATGCACAGCCCAACCCAGGCTGGGCTGCCTTGGCCTAGGTTAGGCTGCTTCTGTGATCAGGCTTACTATCTTTCCATGCATGACAGATGACTTTTGAAAATGAGGACACAGCTAGATGTATAATGAAAAAGACCTGTGACTGGATCTCCTGCTGTGTTAATAGTTTAATACCAATCTCTGGAGCGGTTGGCAATCCAACTGACACTATGGCACTAGGGAAGGAGGCTTAATCTTAATCTTCCCAAGCCTAGAAACTGTCCCTGCCACAGTCCTCATTGGATTGGGGAGGGGGGCCCTCCCTAAGGGATTTTCAAAAGCAGCTTGTGATATGGCATGTGAAGGGTCTCCTGCCATTTAAATGGAAGAAAAAGAAGAGTAGGCATGCCTAAGCTCTTGAGAGGATATTATGGTACTGCAGGAGTGGAGGGAGGTCAGCAGTGGCCTGGGTTCTGCTGCTGCCACAGCCCCCTAGCCCCCCCCCCACACCTGACATCAGATGAATGGAGCATTTAGCCATGCCCCCATGTTTGACACTGTTTGGGAACTAAATCATCCCCCCCCCCGCATCTGATGTCAGACACAGAGGGGCGTGTCTTGGGTATGAGGTGCGGCCCATGAGGGATGGTGGCCCGGGTTCTTTGAATCCATCCACTCAATGGTGGCTCTGCCCCTGGGCTACTGCATGTATATTGCTGTGGGTTTGAGAGAATGGTAGGCCATTAGCTGACTGGTCATTCTTTTGTGAGTTAATCTCTGCTAACTTGGCAAAGAGGCACCTTTTTAATGTGGTGATTCTCTTTATTTAGCAGGGGGAGAGTAACTGGCCCTGTCCACCCCCAGCACAGTAGTACCTCCAGTGACTGTCGCTGGTGTCTATCTTTATGTTTCTTTTTAGATTGTGAGCCCTTCAGAGACAGGGATCCATCTTATTTATTTATTATTTCTCTGTGTAAACTACCCTGAGCCATTTTTGGAAGGGCGGTATAGAAATCAAATAAAATCAATCAATCAATCAATCAATCAATCAATCACTGAGTGCAGGGCAAAGAGGCCCAGAAGATGTTTTGCTATTGACAATGACTATTCTGAATGAGCACACTGGCACATGGCCCACTGAAAGGAGAGGCTGAAGATGACATCTATCCCCTCCCCCTCCCCTCCAAGGCAGAGAGAGAGTGTGTGTGTGTGTGTGTGTGTGTGTGTGTGTGTGGCCAGCATGAAAAGAGCAGGGAGACATTTACTGAGAGATTCAAGGAAGGTTTTTAGAAAGAGCCTGGAATGAGGCAGCTAAAGGAGAAAGGTGTAGCATCTCAGTGTAGCATCTCAGGATGTAGTGTAGCATCTTAGAATGCAGAGTTTGGTCTCTTTGCTAGTAACCCAAGAATTATCTGTTATCTTCTCAACTTCATCCAGCGCTGAACCTGTATAATTGTAAATTGTGTAAAATAGGACAGGTTTTCCTGCTCTTTCAGTGCATGTTTATGCACTGAAAGAGCATTTTTTAGTGCATACGCATGAACTGAACACTTGGAAACCTGTGTGCAATTGTGCTTTGATCAAGTTGAAACTGACATTTTGGGGGGAGCTAAGGAAGACCATTTTCCATTCCATTATCCTGACTGCTGAGAAAAAGGGAGGTTAAAATGCAAGTAGTAACTAAACCAATCATCCTTGTTAGCTCATCAATATACTAAAATATTGGTTATAATATTGACAGCACTCTTCTTTTAAGGTATAATTTAACATATGTAATCACCACCTACATTTGAAAAGCAATTAGACTGTCATGAAAATAAAATTATTCGCAAAAGCAAAATTGGTATATATCAGTTGAAAATAGACACGCTCATATCATTATGAAAGCAAGTTATAACAGCCTATGAAATGCATCATACCTGCCTCATCTATCTAGAGTGAATGAAACTGAACCCAGCGAAATGAGGGATAGTATTTTTCCTGAAATATAGCACTATTCTGTTCAAAAGGAATGATTACTTTTGTGCACTTTTTTCCTATGCAAAAATGAAGCTGCATAAAAGAAGTGTATAAAATATCTCATTTTGAACAATGAGCATGTCGGAGGAGAAGTTGAATAGAACTGATGAGTCTTGTTGTCAGGAGTGAAGATAGGGCTCTCTGCTTTAAACAAGTCTGTGGAAAGACGAGAGTGGGAAGGGTGGCTTATCCCACACTGAGGTTGCAGCTGCCTGACAATTGGTCCTCCTACCTCTCAGGGCCAAACTAGATGTGTGATGTGGCAGTTTGATATGGTGACTGGAGCCCTTGATGCCTTATTTATTTTCAAAAAGGAGTTGAGAGGACCCCACACAGCAAAGCTGTGGTGCAGAAGTAGCAGGGAGGTGGAGCTAACCACCAATTCAATACCCCTGCAAAGAGGCACCTTTTAAAGTAGTGATTCTCTTATATTTAGCAGGGGGAGAGCAGCTGGCCCTATCTAACCCCAGCACAGCATCCTTCCAGTGTTTCTTTTTAGATTGTGTGCTCTTGTGGAACAGGAACCATTTTCTTTTATGATTTATGTTTCCATGTAAATCATTTTAAGAATGTGTGTTGAATATGCATAGTAATGCTGCAGCTGTTAATAGCTGTTAAGGGAGGAAAACTGGTCTTGTAGTAGCAAGCATGAATTGTCCCCTTTTGCTAAGTAGGGTCTGCCCTGGTTTGCATTTGAATGGGAGACCCTCCTTTTGTTGGGTTCAGTTTCATTTACTCTAAATAGATGAGGCAGGTATGATGCATTTCATAGGCTGTTACATCTTGCGTTCATAATGATATGAGCGTGTCTATTTTCAACTGATATGTACCAATTTTGCTTTTGCGAATACGTGTGTGAGCACTGTAAGATATTCCCTTTAGGGGATGGGGCTGCTCTGGGAAGTAGATGGTCCCAAGTTCATGCAGATGGTCCCAAGTTCCTTCCCTGGCATCTCCAAGATATAGTTGAGAGAGACTCCTACCTGCAACCTTGGTGAAGCTGCTGCCAGTCTGTGCAGACTATACTGAGCTAGATGGACCAATGGTCTGACTCAGAAGAAGGCAGCTTCCTATGTGCGGAACATTTACTCGGATAGTTTTTGTGCCCATATGCATTTCCCTCTGAGGTGATTTGGATCAGGGCTGTGGTGTCAATCAAGGCTTTGCCAAGGGGAGAAAAAGCCAGGTACCCTCCCCCACCAACACTGTGGACCAGGGGCATAGGAAGACTGGCGGAGGCCCTGGAACAGTATGCCCACCCCACTGCCAGCCTCACCCAGTCTCACCTTCCCCCCTCTGACAAGTGTACTACTCAAGCTGGCTATGCCCCTTCCAACTGCATTATCATGCTGATGTAGGGGGCATGGTCGGTGCTGGGTATCAATACATGGCCCATCTAGCTGACCAGTGTTTTCTTCATGCTGCCCAGCTGGGTGCTTTTTCTCTCCCTCGCTCATGAGGGGGATATAAGTAGCATCCAGCTGGGTCCTGTGCATCAACAGAAGGGGGCATGGAACTTGACAGCAGCAGCTGGGTGGGAGGGATGGGAGCGGAGCTTAGCAATAAATGGGAGTGGGGGCAAGAGAAGAGCTCAGCAGCAGCACTTGGGGGGTGAGGGAGTGGCCAGGTGGAGGGGTGAGCGGTGCCTTGGCGGTCCATGCAGCCCTATAGTCCGGGAACATTTATCCCCTCTCCGGCACTTGCTATGCCACTGCTGTGGTCCTGATTCAAATCAGCCAACCTCCAACCCCAAGATGTTGGGAATTCTTTTCAAGGAACTTGACAGTTTGACGCTCAGATTCTCAAACTACATAGCATGAGAAGTGGGTGTAGGAGTGGGCGGGATTATGTGCATCAGAGTAACAGAGCAGAGAAAGTGATTCTTGCCATCTTTCCCTTCCATGCAGCTGTTAAGAGCTCCAGAGACTCCTCCCAGGCTTGACTTGGCAATGTAGCACGGGGGGGGGGGGATACAGCACATTGAAATGTGGAGTTCAGAATAATCAGCATGTGTGTGTGATAAATGAGTGAAGAGCCTGGAGAATATGGTAATTGCAAGGCAACAGACACTGTATATTTGATAAGAGACAACTGCAATAGCTCATCCATTTTTTAACTGTAATGTGGAATCCTTGCTACTAGTAACAACTTTTTTGTTCTTGCTGACAGTTGATTTACCAACTTTCTTGACCTTTTGAGCATCTGTTAAATCAAATATGAAAGGCCTTGCAAAAACACCAGTGAATTTGTACGTTTCCTTAAGAGTGTGCTAATGTATTCAACAGAGTTCTTAGAGCAACCATTTTAATGGATAATTGATAATTGGGACACATTTATGCAAGGTCTTGCTGGAAGCTGTTACCATTTAACATTATAAAAAGCTGCCATATTTTATAGAAGGATGACAGAAGGCTGAAAATGAAGACTGATGACAAATGCTCACCCATTGAAAAGACTATGAATATATTAGCAGCTTCTTTCGTTCCGTTGCTGTACTGATGGTGCATGTTCTTCTTGTTTCAAGTGGGGTTTGCGCTCATTAAAGGATCAAGCAGGAGTGTCTAATAGAAGTCTTTCATTAGAGGTCAGCTTCGACCAGGGCCTGATTAAGCCAGTGCAGGGCCTGTAGCATATGTTATAAAGGGGCCCTAATTTTTTTTAAAAATGCACATAAATATTAAAACGTAAATTATTTACTTGCATAGTAAAGTAATTCAATTTTTTTCATTTGCTATATTTTGGAGTATGGGAGACCAAGCCACAAACTCACACTTACTACAACAACAGTGAACATTTATATACTGTTTTTCAATCAAAATTCTCAAAGTGATTTTCAATCAAAATTCTCAAAGTGAAAAATAAAGAGTGGATAGATGCTTCTCTGTTTCCGAAGGGCTCACACTCTAAAAAGAAAAATGTGGTAGGCACCAGCAACAGCCACTGGACAGATGCTGTGCTGGGCCTTCTCTTAAAAGGCACATTTAGCAGAAAAGGGATATTTGATCTAATATGGACCAAATAAAACAGGTAAAGTTTTAACTTTAATTCCCAGTTGGAAGCCGGGCATGCGGAGCCATCAAAAATGCGGGGCCCGTAGCAAATGCTACATTTGCTACTACGTTAATCCGCCTCTGGCTTCGACATCCATCTGAGTCCCTCCTGCTCCTACTCCACGCTATGATAACAAGCAGTTCCTGGTAGCTGTTTAGCTGTTCTCTCTATCTGTATCGTCCCTCTGTGTGGCTGTATTATTGTTCCTGACCAGAGGTGGAGCTATAAGTGAGTGGATGGGTTCAAAGAACCTGGGCCCCACAGCTCCTGAGGGCCCTCCAGCTCCACTCCTCCCAATTTTCTTCATTCTCTCCTTCACTCCGAGGGGCCGCCAGGGAGAGGGGAAAACACGGGCCCCTGTTCCTGACTGCTATCCCATCTCTCCTACTTAGTTCCACATACATTGCCTATATATCTTTCCTTTTCATAACACTAACAAAAAGGAAAACTTTCTTTAAAAGAAAGAAGGAAAGAAAATTAGCAATAAAATTTCACAAGGCAACCCCATTATCCCTTTTGTTTAGACATAGGCTGGGTTCAGATGTAACAAAGAACCATGGGTCCAATGGACCCATGGTACTACACCCCTCCCCCTGCTCTCCTGTCCACGTTCAGACATTGGGGAGAGTTGCCTCTCTGCAGTCAGTGAGACTTAAAGCAGTCAGTGAGATTACTATGTGGAGCCACTGTTTAATTCCACTTCCTGCTGACTGTGGAGCATCAATCTTGAAAGGCTGTGTTATGGAACAAATCTTTATTAACTATACATAAAATACATAGCTAGCAATGCAAACTCCTATGCATCAGGTAATTCTACAAGGATTGCTCTGTGCATTCAACAATATTTCCATGGAAAATTGGAACAGAAGAAAAATGTCAAATGCTTCCAAAATGGGCACTTGAGTTAGTAGAGCACACTGGGATTTTTAAAAAACAGGCATTCTGGAATTATTGTTGTAAATATCATGGTTCTGAAGAAAAACTCGGTGGCTGACATCCAGGGCAGCCTCATGAGAATGCAGTGGGGAGCTGCTTCTGCAGCTGGAGACTGACTGTAATGCAGCCAGGGAGCTTCCTCACTACTGCTGCACCCACGCAGAGTGCAACTAGGTAATTTTGGAGCCTGGACCTAGAGGCCTTTGGAGGCCCTCCTCCCCTGCATCAGCATGCTCCGCCGGGTGACCACCCAGGACAGACTAAAGAGGATTTGGTGGCCCCCAGGGGCTGTGGAAGCCCTGGACTTTGGCCCTGAAGTCCAGGGGTAAGAGCGCCTTTGCACCCATGTGCACAGGAGGCTCACACAGGAGGCGAGGAGCAATTCTGGAAAATCTTCGCTGCCTCTGAAAGTGTTCTGTGTGTTCCAGAAGTATTTCTCCGAGGGCTGTGTGACCTCAGGCAGGCAGAGGACACTTCTGGAAGCAGCAAAGCCTAAAAGAGCTAACTCTGGGGCATGGGTACAGCGGGGAAGCTCTCTGCAGCATGGATGCATCTTTCTGATACATCTGTGTTGTATTGCTCTGGATAATTGGTTCTATTCTAGCCCAAACAACCAGTTATTCTAGCCAAACAAAGCATCTGTTATAGTTTTGACTCAGCAATTTTTGGGGGGGATTTTTCCATAGACATTGTCTCTTTTCATTTGTATGGGGCTTTCTTCTATTTGGCTTGGGAGTGGAGTCACAGTTTGCTCCTCACTTGCTGACAAATTCACATTGAGAAATTCTCCCTCTCTCTGCATAGATTGCAGCGAGTTGCAATAAACAACTGTTAGCCTGTTTATTGTTTTCTTAGTAATTCCTAAGTAATACACATATCAAACTCTTATTTCTCAGTTAAAGTTGGCTTCCTGTTCAACAAAACAGCTGTTCTACTTGCACAATCCTGTGTTGCATGAAGAAAGTTAGATCAGTTCTACTGCTCGATCCTCGGAAAGCCACAAGAGATCATACTGCAAACTCATGCAGACTGTCAGAGCATATCACCAAATCCATTTGCATATACATCTCAGAACTGTTGCAGAGTAATTACATATACTTTATAAGTAATATAATGTATATTTACTTATACATATTTAATAAGTATGTATTAAACTTATAAAACATATACTTTATAATTACTTAGTTCTGAGATGTATATGCTGCCTTTCTCCTATGTGGATTTAAGATATGTTCTTTGTTTTGGTATTCTTTTTGTGTCTCTTCCATTAAGGATGCGTTCACATGTGTGGCTTAAAGTGAGGTTATTGGGTTTGTTACATTCCTTCTCCCTCACATATGCTTAGGAGCAAATGGATTTGGTAATATGTTCTGATAGTCTGCATGAGTATGCAGTATGATCTCTTGTGGCTTTCCGAGGATCGAGCAGTAGAACTGATCTCATTTTCTTCATGCAACACAGGGTTGTGCAAGTAGAACAGCTGTTTTGTGTGTACAGTATCCCTACTTGGTACTGAAGAGAGTTCCTGGATTTTGATACTGGTATACAGGCGATACAGGTGTTTTATATTTGCATTCATTCTGATTACATCTCCAAATGTACATTAGAACAAAAAATGGAAGCCACTTTATGAGAATAAATTGCAAATCCACCAAAGAACAATGTAAATAGTTTTACTCCATCTGTACACAGAATGCAACATTTCCATGTTATCCATGTTATACGTATCGTGTTGCATACAAAATGTCAGGTTTAACAAAAGAATATATTGATTCTCTCCCCCTAGAAATCAATAGACTTTTAGCTATATCTAGTACTACACTGAGAGAGGTTTTTGAAGCATATTGTCAAAGTAGAGCATCCTGATTATTCACAAGAAGGCATAAGGGAGACCCAACATAAAGTTATAGATTTGGATTAAGAGAATGGAGCTATCTTAAAAGTGTGAGCCACGACAAATAGGCTGAAGCAAAGGGAAGCTATGCTTCTCTAAATACATGTACTCACAAAAAAACAAGGTTTATAAAAATTAAATGATATATTTGCCACCTGAAATAATTACTGGAGTTTAACATTATCACTGCAATTCAACCTTGTAAAGTCATGTTATCATAGGAACATAGGAAGCTGCCATATACTGAGTCAGACCATTGGTCTATCTAGCTCAGTATTGTCTTCACAGACTGGCAGGAGCTTCTCCAAGGTTGCAGGCAGGAATTTCTCTCAGCCCTATCTTGGAGAAGCTAGGGAGGGAACATGAAACCTTCTGCTCTTCCCAGAGTGGCACCATCCCCACGAGGGGAATATTTTACAGTGCTCACACTTCTAGTCTCCCATTCGTATGCAACCAGGGTGTACCCTGCTTAGCTAAGGAGACAATTCATGCTTGCTACCACAAGACCAGCTCTCCTCTCCCTATCTCTAGCACTGAAACTAAAAGTCAGAGTTCCAAAGTCTTCAGGGTATCTTTGTACCTCCAAATATAAGGTATAAGCCTTAAGAACAAAAGAACAACATTTCTGGATCAGACCTAAGGCCTATCTAGTCCAGCAGCAGTGGCCCACCAGATCTCTTGGGAAGCCATACAACCAGCAGATGAAGGCATGCTCCCTCTCCTGCTGCTGCTCCTCTGCAGCTAGTATGTGGAAGCATCCTGCCTCTAAGTATGGAGATAGCTTATAGTCATCAGGATTAGTGGCCACTGATAGACTTGTCCTCCATGAATTTGCCTAAGCCTTGTTTAAAGTCATTCAAGATGATGTCACTGGCCATTACCACATTCCATAGATTAATTATGCATGGTCTGAAAAAGTAGTTCCTTTTGTCAGTACTAAATTTTCTGGCAATCAGTTTCACGGGATGACTCCTGGTTCTAGTGTCGTGAGAGAGGAAGATGAACTCCTCCCTATCCACATTCTCCAAACCATGCATATTTGTATACACTTCTATCATGCCCCTCTTTACTTGCCCTTTTTTCAAACTAAAAAGCCCCAAATGTTGTAGCCTTACCTCATAAGGAAAGTGCTCTAGCCCCCCAATCATCTTGGTTGCCCTCTTCTGTACCTTTTCCAGGTCTACAATATCTTTTTTGAGAAATACTGACTAGAACAGTGCACACCACAGAACTGCCAAATATGGCCACACCATAGATTTGTGGCTGCACCTTACAGTATATGACTAGCCCTATATTACTATTAATTATGGTCAATTACATCCATGTGACCAAATTAGAATAAATGTAGTATGAAAAGACATGGGTGTTTTATGAATTGTCATACAGATTGTGCAACAAAGTTATGGAAGGTGGAGAATATAATCTGGAACCACCTTTGCAAAGCTTTCTGTAAGAATCTGTGTTCATATTGGAATACACCAGTGTTGAGGTTCACCAGGGGAGAGCAGTTTGGAGGAAGAGGGAGAGTCTGCCCTGGCTTGGGTCCCCAGCTGTGATGATAGCCTCCTGGAATGGTCAGATCCAGAGCAGCTGGAGCAGCCATCCCCCCTAGGGAGTTCAGAGAACTGAGGACCTGGTGTCCCCTTGGTGGAGTTCTGGCTCCTTCCCTAGAGCCCCTTCCATTGCCCACAGGTCCCCTAGAGGCAACTTGGGTGAGGTAGGAGCTATGGCCCTGAAGTGAGAATACCTAGCTTCTCGTGGCCTCCCTCCTGATGGCTCTCCTGAAGAGAAGGGGGAACCAGTCTGGTGTCCAGGGTGCCTCCTTTGGGGAAGGGCTGCCCTTGGAGTGCAGAAAGGGGTGGGGCCCTGCAAGCTGTAAAGGTCTTCAGTCATTGCCCGCTCTTCACTGGTTCATTGCCCGCTTGTGCCTCCACCTTGTTGCTTCTCACCTAACCCAGGTTCGTACAGCCAGCCAGTCACCATCTGGAAAGATTCTTAGTGGTGAAACAAAGCATTTGTCTTCTAAAAGCAAGATTAAAATTACAGATAGTGACAGCTAATAACAGAACACAGCATTAGCCTTCCTAAAACAAAAGAGAAATCAAAGAGCAAATGCTACTCCCCCAAATGATGTTTGACTAAACATTATGGGCTGGTTCAGATGTATATCCTCCCTACACACAATTAGTATAAGAACATTCCCAACCTGACTATACTGAAGGACATGCCAATACGATCTTGGCATGTCCTTTAATTGCATGTGAAGAGAGTTTATCAGAATTGCCCCTGTACACACAGTCCAAAACCCTTTCTCACCACGGCCTGGTCCTCCTCATGTGTAGAGGGGATGTTTATCTGACATGGCCCATTATAGAAAAGCAATCAATCATGGGAAAGGACACTAGAAAAGAGCAAGAAACCAAAATAGTGATTGACCTAGGAAATATTTTCACAGACATGGATTTTAAAAGAGTCAATGGTCTACAGGAAATAAAAAATAAGGGAAACAAAGTTATATGGGTCTTCGATCTTAGAACATCATAGTGGGCAAGATCCAGGCTAAGCTAGTCATGACTAATTTAAGTCTAATTGAAATTAATGATTAGTCATGACTAATGTAGCCTGGGGATCCTTTCCACTGAGTATATTTTCCCATCTGCCAATAAAGACAAACTTGGATGTAAACTGAATTGAATGTCATGTGCTTTGCACTCCTGACATTCTAGGAATACTAAAAATAATTTATACTGGCCTGCCTATTTCTTCTGACCATAGGGGATTTAGGGCAAGGTTCTAATTCTTTCTCAGGTGTGTGTGTGTGTGTGTGTTTGTGTGTGTGTGTGTGTGTGTGTGTGGAGAGAGAGAGAGAGAGATTTGTACTGAGTAGCTCAGAACTGAGTCATGCTGTAATTTTGTAATTACAGTCTGTTCAATAAGAATACCACAGAAATCACACACTGTGCTTGTTTGTTTAATTGACTGGTAGCTATTCTTTTGAGCCATATAATTGGTGCTGAAAAATGATAAATCGGCTTAGGAAGCATGCTCTGCATTCTACATGGGAAGCAATTTAAAACAAAAACAAAAACATTGTTTCATTACCCTAATAATTAGTGCAATGCATTGTGAAATGTGTCTTTAGATTCTCAAGGATGATTTTTCTTAGCAACAATCATTCTCAGAATAATTATTTTTAATGTTAAGTAATGACTCCACGTCAGCCGGGAGGAAGGTATTGAGTGGAGTGCCACAGGGTTCAGTCCTCGGCCCTAAGCTGTTCAACAAGTTCATATAAGATTTGGAGGAAGGAGAAAGAATCAAGATTCAAACCAATCTGGACAAGCTCCAACATTAGGCCAAATCCAACAAGATGAAGTTCAATAGAGATAAACGTCAAGTCCTGCATTAAGGAAAAACAAATGCCAAGTATAGGATGGTAGAGACCTGGTTTGGCAGCAGTACAAATGAAAAGGATCTAGGTGCCTAAGAGGACCACAAGATGAGCAAGCAGTGTGATGCAGCTGCTTAAAAAGCCAATCGAATTTTGGGCTTCATTAACAGAGGCATGTTTCTGGATAATGAGAGGTAATTATTAATATTCTACCCTGTGCTTTTCAGACATCACTTGGAATACCCAGAGCCACAAATCACTAGTGGAGCAAGCACATTTGCAAAGTTGAAGGAGCTAGGTATGTTTGGCTTGCAGAACTCCAGCACAGCATCCCTCCGGTGGCTGTTGCTGATTACCTATTGTTTCTTTTTAGACTGTGAGAGGGGACTAGAGAGGTGCAAATCTCATGAATTTAAATCAGGGTGATTTGAGCGATTTGAACTCAAATCGATTCACCATTAGAATAAAGGGCCTGATCTGAGTCCAAATTGAATCGACCTCGATTCAACTTTAATTGATTTGAGTGATTTGAGTGTCATTCTTTCCAATGGTACTCAACTGGCTGGTCTACCAGTTAGGATTGGCTGGCAGTCTAGCCCTCCATCCTGGAATTAGTGCATTGCCTCGCCTCAGAGGAGCAGTCCTGCAAGGCAGGCTGATGCACTAAGTCTAGAGTGGAGAACTGGTCTACTGGCCAACCCTAATTGGTAGATCAGCAATTCCCTGGAAAAAGTCGCCTGTTTTTTCAGGGATAGCTGGTCTACCAATAGTGGTTGGTGGGTAGACCAACCCTCTGCCCCGGACTTAGCACATTGGCCCATCTTGGCGGACTAGCCGCCCCATGTGCATGGTGGGGAGAGAAGTGGCACCTCTTATGCATGGCGGGGAGAGAAGGGGCACCCTGCGTATGCAGTGGGGAGAGCAGGGGCACTCCCCATGCATGGCAGGAAGAGAAGCGGCATGCCCTGCATGCGTCAGGGAAAGAAGGGGCACCCCTCACAACAAAAGCCTTCAGAGTTGTAGTCCAACAACATCTGGGACGCAAGGTTGACCTGCAACACCTGCAACAGAAGCTATTGACCCAGAAAACCAAATAGCATTATCAATGTTTTAATGATCCAGTGCATTATTAGTCATGAGGAAATTCACACAGGTGTAATATACAACACATGTCTTGAATTCAGCGTGTGAGAACATCAGCAGACACCAGACCTCTTCTAATAACTATTTATTGCTTACAATTTGCTGGGGGGGAAACAGTGCATAAAAACTTAAGCTTGGTGAAAATTAAGCAAAGACATCTTATCGGAGGACTGTATCTACTTTCACTAGCCCAGCGGTTCTCAACCTGGGGGCCTCCAGATGTTGCTGAACTACAACTCCCATCATCCCCAGCTTGTGGCTGGGGGTGATGGGAGTTGTAGTTCGGTAACATCTGGAAGTCCCCAGGATGGCCCTAGCCCATCTGAGACTTCAGGCTCCTGAGGAGATCATAGAGTTCTTCTACTTCTCCTTACACAATCTGTCTCACGCTGATGCCTTCAGGATTTGCCTCTCTTTTTTGCCTCTTAAAGAGTCAGTACAAAACACTCTAAGGGCCAAATTACACTTTACTTTGTAAAATCTCACTCTAGTCGAGAATATTAAAGACTCCCCAGGCTATAGGGTTTATAAACCACAAGATCACATCACATCATTGCTTCATAACCCTTTGATCCTTTGTCAATCTGCCATGCCAGTTATTCTGCATTCCCTCACAGAACAACACATCAGGGGCGTATCTAGGGGTAGGGCAGGCAGGGCACGTGCCCCGGGTGCCACTTGAAGGGGGGTGCCATTTTGTAAAATTTATTTTTTTAAAAAAAATGGCTGCCAAAAACAAAATGGCCACCGTGCATGCTCAAATGGCCTCTGTGAGGCTCTAGGTCATGCCAGGCTTTGCAGAGGCCATTTGAGCATGCGCGGTGGCCATTTTGTTTTCAGTGGCCTTTTTTTAAAAAAAAAAAGATTATTTTTAAAAATGGCCACTGCACATGCTCAAATGCTCCCTGCAAGGCCCTAGAGGCCAGCGGGGTGAGGGGGAATCTTTGCAAACCCCCCAGCCTTTAGGAAGCCCCCCAAAGGGGCTACGGGTAAAAATAATAATAATAATAAAAATATAATATAAGACACTGTACACATATTCAGATTGGCACTATGTACAGAGAATCAGGGCTTGTGAATACTGAGCTGACGCTTAAGAGCTAGGATTGTATTCATTTGCTCTTACTTTGCTTCTTGTGATAAGTGAGTTAAATGTGATGTCTTGCTAATATGGCTATTAATGGTGAGTTTGTCTTTGAATCAGTGTGAAATCCTTAGTATTAAGGCCCACTGGGAGTTTCTTGCTCTCTTTCTCTCATTTTAACTGTCTTTCTGAAAGACGAGAATATATTCCAAGCAGTGACACAGTTTACTCTGCATATCCTTTAATTATTTACAAAGTATCTGGGAAAAGTCAAATTCTCCATTGATTTTTAAAACTTATGTAATGGTGATGCTACAATGCATAGTAGAGAATTAGACAGGCATTTCTGTTTAGTTTTCCAAGTACACCTCCACATAGTATTTGGGTATTTCATGAGCCCCCGCATACTGAAATTTGTAGTTTTCCAGCATTTTTTGGTCTGGCTAAGTCCACTGCTAAATAGTTTTTGAAATATTAAAAGATTAACGAGCTTGACTTTATTTTTCAGCTGATATTATGGTAAAGTTATCTGAAAGATGGGTGTCAGATGCTTGGACAGGGGGCGCAATTTCAGTGTTTGCCCTAGGCACTATTTTCCCTAGATACGCCTCTGCAACACATACACGCAGAGAAAGAGAGTGCAAGAAAGGCAGTTTTCTGTATGCTGTGAGGCTTCACTACTTTGTTCTGTCACATATCAGGGCAAGTGCTAACAAGGAGTTGGCTGGTAATGGGCCTAGAGTCTTTTTAGCTGCCAGTCAACCTCTGAATCAACATAAACCTGTATATTAAACAAGCTAATCTTTTAAAAGCAGCATTTAGGGTGAATACTGTTATTGTATTTTCCAAAAGTATGTGGAGGTTTCGCATGTTGCTGGTTGCTATTTTTTCCTTAGCTATGGTACCCATAGACAAGGTGAGAGCACAAAATTGTCCTGCTTGTGCCGAGGCTTGCCAGTTTTTCATTAGTCCTGTTTCTGCACCTGCAACAGCAGCTTGATATGCAGACAAAGCAAGCTACTATGTACTCCATGCTATAAAAATCTTCACCTGATGATTTGCTATTAAAGTTGCTATTAAAGACAGAAGCAGGCCAGGCCAATTTTTTTTCTAGTCAGTTGTAACTTTAGTTCTGGAATATCTGTAAGGTCTTGCTGGTTACTATGGGACAATTAACCCCACTTCCCCTGAATTTTCAACTTCTTAAAAAATATGTACAGAGATTAGATATAAGGGGAAACACATACAGGCAGCATTCAACCTTCTTCCGGGCAGCAAGAAATGATTCTGCTCCTGAATTTTGGTGCCCTGCCAAGTGAGCACAAAAGTATTGGGGTGGAAGATAAACAGCTGGGCATTTTGCATATTTTCAGTTTTTACTTAAAAAAAAAATTATATCTCATGAACATTGTTATATAAGCGAATAATTAAAATGATTTAAACATTTATGTATTTAAGTTTTGATCTTTACCAATGAATTATGATATGTACTAGTGAATTTCGGCCCGTTGAACAACGGGCCCTAGTAACGGCTCTCCTGTCCCCCCGCCGCCATTCCCCCTCCCTCCGCAGGGCGCCCGCCTTCCCTCCCAGCTGAATTGGGAACCAAGCCCACCCCCCACCCCATTAAGGGCCAAATCGGCCCAGGCACTTGCCCCCGCAGCTTCCGCCGTCGACCAACCGCCCGCTTTGCGTCCTTGGCGCCCAAAGCGCCAGTTCGGGAACAGACTTTAAAGAGAGTGGAGCTCTGCATGCGAGCACCTCTCTCCTTCTGTTAATAGATAAGCGGATCAAGCGGAGGACGTGTTCCGGGGGTAAGGAGGTATCGGCAGCTGGGCAGGCGGTTGGTTGGCAGCGGAAGCTGCGGGGGCAAGTGCCTGGGCCGATTTGGCCCTTAATGGGGGTGGGGGGTGGGTAGGCTTGGTTCCCAATTCAGCTGGGAGGGAGGGTCGGCAGCGTCGGCCGCAGGAGCAATTTCTTTAAAAGTTACATGGCCTCCGCTCCGCCCCCGGCCTCTGTCTCTTTTGGCCGAGGCAGCGGCTCTGCCGCTGCCTCAGTCAGTTTCCCCCACTGCGGCTTCTCCAGCTTCTTCGAAGCGGCCGCTTCTGGCCGCCCAAGATGGCTGCCGGGTGCCGGCCATCGTGTCTCCCTTGCCCTGTTCTGGGTATGCGCTCCGCGCATGCGCAGAACCGGCCAGGGAGGCACGGACACACGCTTGGTGTCCGTCCACGGACGGACACCAAGCGTTTTATTAGAGAGGATTCTGTATTACAGTTCCTTCCTCTTCCTCTTCTTGGTTATGCTTCTATTTTTGTTGCCAACTCATTACATAATGCATTCTTTAAAAGTAGTAAAAACAGATCATCTGAAACAAGCAGGTCCCAGATGCAAACAGAGTTCAATGCTTCTTGCATGCCATGCACCTCCTCTCTATATAAATGCAGCAAACCCCCGCAAAGGATTCACCTGATCAAGGCTGTACAACTTCAGCCCTCTGCAGAAGCTGGTCTACAATCCCATCCTCCATAGCCACAGCAGCTAATAGGGATGATGGGAATTGTAGTCCCATGGTGATTCTCTTATCTTTAGCAGGGGGAAAGCAACTGACCCTATCCAACCCCAGTACAGCATCCCTCCAGTGGCTGTTGTTGGTATTTGCCTTAGGTTTCTTTTTAGATTGTGAGTCCTTTGGGATTCACAATGTTCGCAGTGGCTGGTGGTGGGGAAGCAGAAAAAGCAGCTGGCCAGGTGGCCAGACAGAGAGAAAAAACATTGGAGAGGGGAAGAGGGAGCAGAAGGGGGAGAGGGCTGAGAACGAAGGGGCAAGGAGAACTAGAGGTGCCGGTGCTCTGCGCCTGGGGCAACTAGTAAACATTATTCTTTCTTTACTCTTTCTGCAATCAATTATAATTCCTCTATAGCAGGGGTTCTTAAACTTGGGTCTCCAATGGCCAGTGGCCACCGTGTCAGGGAATGATGGGCATCAGAGTACAACATCATCTGGGAAGCCAAGATTGAGAATCCCTGCTCTACAGCCATCAGGCTGACTCCCCAGACTATTGTGTCTTGGCTTGTCTCTTTCTACACATGCCAACCCTGTAATCAGTTGGGTCTCTTTTTCAACTCACCCATACTGCTGCTCATTAATCAAATCAAATCATTTATTATAGTCCATGACCTGCCAGCAATTGCAATAATCAACAGTTACAAGCAACATAACTTAAAATACTCTATTAAATAATAAAAATAATACAGGTTGAGTATCACTAATCCGGACATGCTCCAAAATCCAGAAACCACCACAGCGTGCACCTGCAGCACCAGCTGGTTGCAGCTTAGTTTTCATTACATTTACAGCTACCTGTAGTTATCGTTAATTCAATGCTTATTCATTTTTATACTTTAAATAAAACCAGGGGGGGGGGAGTACAGTGTACAGTAACCTTTCATGTTTAGACTTGGATCCCATGCCCAAGATATCTCAGAGGAGAGGAGAGAGGAGAGCTGGTCTTCTGGTAGCAAGCATGACACGTCCCCATAGCTAAGCAGGGTCTGCCCTGGTTTCATATGAATGGGAGACTTGATGTGTGAGCACTGGAAGATATTCCCCACAGGGGATGTAGCCACTCTGGGAAGAGCAGAAGGTTTCAAGTTCCCTCCCTGGCTTCTCCAAGATAGGGCTGAGAGAGATTCCTGCCTGCAACCTTGGAGAAGCTGCTGCCAGTCTGTGAAGGCAATACTGAGCTAGATAGACCAATGGTCTGACTCAGTTTATGGCAGTTTCCTATGTCTCATTACAAATATGCAAATATTCTAAAATCCAGAAAAGTCCAAAATCTGGAACACTTCTGGTCCCAAGCAGTTCGGAAAAGGGATACTCAACCTGTACTAAATAATACTAAACTGCCAACCCACCACCAGAGTAACACATGCACCTTACAGAACAGAAGGGTTAACCATTTGTTTCCTGATATTATAAGCAATGGTGTAAAATTTGGCCACACAGTAGGTAATCTCGGCATCAGAGTCAGAAAGGAGGAAAGTTACATAAAAGTCATCTGGCCGGCCTGCCTGGATAATGTAACAGAATTGGGCCAATAAGAAAGGAGTGTATATCTCTAAAAAATACACAGTACAATAATGCATGCTTTAGTGACTCAATCATGCCTGAGCAGCAGGGGCAGAGCCACTGGGAATATGGCATACGGTGAAATCCACCCTCCCAAACAGCCAAAGGTAACACATTTTAAAGGACCAAAGTAAAGGCATGGCATTAAAGTATCATCATGAGCAAAAAGCAAAGTTCTGTAATAAACTAACTTTTGCCTTCTTACACAACTGCAGTTTCTCTCAACAACAAAGCCTGTAAAGACAAGGCTTTTACAGATTACACATCAGGAAAAACTCCTGAAAGGGTTGGCATCAATGTACTATTGCAAGAGTATGACGACACCTCCCTCGCCAAGGGCATAACTATAATAGAGCAAGGGGAGACAGTTGTCTGGGGTCCCACTGCCTTGAGGGCCCCCCCAGAGGCAAGTCACATGACTGACTCCCCCAGCCGCGCACCCGCCTGGGCTTCCTTCAGTTGTATCCATCCTCCGAAATTGATGTGAGTTTTAAGACCTGGACCTACCAGAACAGCATGTCGTTCTCTAGTATCATTAAATGACTTGCATCGTCCACAATTTACAAAACCTTTAAAAAAATAATTTAGGATAATGTTCTTAAGATTTCTTTACTTCATAAGCTGAGCTTTAGTGAGTGCGGGGGGGGGCATTTTAAAATCTTGTCTCTGGGCCCACTCCAACCTTGCTACGCCCCTGTCCCTCGCCACCCTGAGGCACTCTAGAAACAACCTGCAGGCTTTCCATGTGTTGGCTTGACTGAGGGACATCCATCAGTGGAGCAGGCATAATAACTAGTAGCTCCAATGCTATGTACCCCCTTCACCCACCACTTACAGCCAAAAGTAATTTATTCAAATTAATTTTTGCTCTCTTTTACAATTCAGAAGGTGTAACAGTTCCAGATTCTTCCAGAAGTTTCTGGTGTTTTTCTTTACAAGGCCAAGCAAATAAACACAAATACACAGTGTAACAAAAATAAAATTAAAAGGTAGACATCTGTAAGCTGTTTACCTCAAGAAAGGATATGAACAATAGACAGACACACAATCCTCCCAGGGTAGGTAATTCTTTGCAAAGCCAGTGCAGAAAATTCCAGCATCTGACACTGCTCAGAGTATTTCTGGCACTGCTCTGCTATAGGCTGGCCAGGCCCATAAGAAGATGAAGGGGCTGAGATAGAGAAGTGGACCTTAAAGTAGCCCATTCAGCATCACAAATGCCATGCTGCTGCTGGCCCTGTCATTAGAGTGACTGCTGGAATAAGACTGCTGCACAGACGTTAGCATTTCCCACCAGCTGTGCTGTGCCTGATTACCTTCCTGGCACTAGGAAGCCAGCATGCTGGGAGCAAGCAAGTGGGCTGGACCTAGCAGATTTGCCAATATGCAGTTGTAGACACTTCCAGCCAGATGTTTCTGTGTGGCCCTGCTTGGGGTTAACTAAGTCCAGGGTCTGGGTATGAAAACTTAGGAGCAGTTCAGTGAAGCTAAATCCAGTACTCTTTTCCAGGTGCCTGTAAGCTAACTTAGTCAATCCTGGCCAAGGTCGAGCCATACCTGGCAGCAGACAATGGAGTATGATGAGCAGTGAGGCAAGCAAGTGCTGTTAGGTGGCTGTTGAAAGGAGAAGGTGGCTGGGCTATTTTGTACAGATGCAGATTAGAGCCCTACATGGAAAGGGAAATGCCGGATGTTCAAGCTGGTTTCAGAAAAGGCAGAGGAACAAGAGACATCATTTCTGATACACACTGGATAATTAAGAAAGCCAAAGAATACTAGAAAGAGGTCAATATGTGCTCCATTGACTACAGAAAAGCCTTTGATTGCATCAACCATGTCAAGCTGTGGAATATCCTTATGAAAATGGGCTTCACAGAACATCTTATTGTTCTCATGAGAAACCTATACACAGGACAGAAAGCCACAGTCCAGATGGAACGTGATGAAACAGACTGGTTCCAGATGGGCAAAGGAGTAAGACAAGGCTGTCTACTTTCTCCTTATTTATTCAATTTATATGCTGAACATATACAAAGAGAAGCTGGATTGGAAGAAGATGAGCGTGGTTATAAAGTTGGAGGAAGAAACATCAATAACATCCTGCGCTACGCTGATAACACCACTCTGAGAGCTGAGAATGCAGATGATCTGCAAGCTCTAGTCATGAAAGTCAAGGAGCACAGTGAAAAAATGGGACTAGGACTAAATGTAAAGAAGACTAAACTGATGACAACGGGTACAGCAACCAGCCTCAGAACTGATAATGAAGACATTGAAGTGGTGGATAGCTTCTGCCTTTTAGGATCGACCATCAACAGTAAAGGATCCAGCAGTCAAGAAATACGCTACAGACTAGCACTTGGTTGTAATGAAGGTCTTGGAAAGGATATTTATATGCTCTGATGTATCTACACCTACAAAGGTGTAGACATTCAGACAGTGGTTTTCCCTGTGACATTCTACGAATATGAAAGCTGGACTTTGAAGAAGCAATATAGAAAAAGTACTGACACTTTTGAACTTTGGTGCTGGAGAAGACTTTTGAGGGTGGACAGCCCGGAAAACAAATGGATCATAGAACAAATCAATCCAGAGTTCTCACTTGAGACACAAATAACCGGGCTCAAACTATCATAATTTGGACACATTATGTGAAGTCCCAGGTCCCTTGAGAAGTCCATAATGCTGGGAAAAGTTGAAGGAAGGAGAAGAGGATGACCAGCAGCAAGGTGGATGGATTTGATTACAACAGCAATGAATACACCACTGAGAGACCTTAAAGGCCAAGTTGAAGATGGATCATCTTGGAGAGAATCTATTTATGTGGTTGCTAAGAGCTGACACCGACTTGGTGGCACTTAATTAATCAATCAATCACAGATGCCACTCTGCATGCAGGCACAGATGCAGTCACTTCTGGGCAGCCTTGCTTATTTCTCATGGCTACACAACACATGCATATGATTTTTATACTAAATGGACTACAACTCTCATCATCCTTGGCCAGAATGGTCGAAGGCTGGGGATGATGGAAGGTATTTAAAAAAACAAAACAGAACAAAACACCAAGTTGTCCTAAAACAAGTTACTCAAGATTGGTGTGTGTGTGTGTGTGTGTGTGTATCCATATTCATATAAATTTATTTATTTATTTGACATATTTGTATACTTATGTCTCTGTTTAAAATAAAATAATACCAACAAAACAAAATAAAAAGGTTAAAACATTACAATAATTTAAAATTTAAAACAATGTTAAGAACTATCAAAAGAGTGTCTAATTAAAAGCCTGGGTGAACAAGTGTTTCTTATCTGGCTTTAAAAAAGCTGTCAGAGATGCAGAGGCTCTTTTTTCAACAGGGAGCGCATTCCGGAGTCTCGAGGCAGCAACACAGAAAGCCTATCCCTTCATAGCCACCAGACGAGCTGGTGGCAACTGTTGATGAACTTCTCCTGATGATCTCGGTGTGTGGTAGGGTTCATGGCGAAGAAGACGTTCTCTTAAATACCGAGGGCCCAAGCTGTTTAGGGCGTTATAGGTTATAATCTGCACCTTGCATTTTGCCCGGCAGCCAGTGTAGCTCTTTTAGTATCAGAATAATATAGTCTCTCTGAGATGACCCAGAGACCAACCTGACTGCCACATTCTGTACCAACTGCAGTTTCTGGACTATGTACAAAGGCAGCCCCACATAGAGTGCATTGCAGTAGTCAAGTCTGGAGTTTACCAGTATATGTACCACTGTTCTGATGTCACTTATCTCAAGAAATGGATGCAGCTGATGTAGCAGCCAAAGCTGATAGAAAGCACCTCTGGCCACCGCCTCAACCTGGGACACCAGGGAGAGGTTTGGATTCAGAAGCACCCCCAGACTGGGTACCTGTTCCTTTGAGGAAAGTGTCACCCCATTCAGAATAGGCAGATCAAACTCATCACTCGAGTCCTGACCTTGCACAATAAGTACCTCCATCTTATCTGGATTCAATTTCAGTTTGTTATCCCTCATCCAGACCATCACTGCCTTCAGGCAAGCATTTAGGGTGGTTATGTCTTCTCTTGATGATGTTGACATGGAGAAATAGATTGGGGTATCATCAGCATACTGGTAACACCCTGCACCAGATCTTCTGATGATCTTTCCCAGCAGCTTCATGTAGATGTTACACAACATTGGAGACAATATGGTGTCCCTGAGGGGCATCATACAAAATTTCAGATTTTGAAGAACAGTCTCCAAGGGGCACCGTCTGGAACCTGCCCTAGAGGTAGGAATGGAGACAGTGCCTCCCACCCCCAACCCCCTCCAACACTCTGGAAGGATATTATGGTCAATAGTATCAAAAGCCGAGAGGTCCAAAAGGACCAACAAAGTCACCCTCCCTCTGTCAATTCCCAATTGGAGAGGATCCATCAGGCTGACCAAGGCAGTTTCCACCCCATAGCCCACCTCCAAACCAGTCTGAAATGAGTCTAGATAATAAGTTTCCTCCAAGACTTCCAGGAGGGGATTTCCCCCTTTAAGTGCTCCATCACTGTCTGACCTCAGGTTCCAAAGTCTCAAAATTGTTCTTGGATTGTTCAAGAGCTGGCCAGCTGGTAACCCTAGCACAAAGATAAAGTGCAATATTTAATTTGTCACATTTTCCTAAATGATTAAAAAGCAACCTAAATCACTAGGTATGTTATCTGTTACATGATGGCTGGAAGAGTTCAGCACAAAACTTCTTCAGCCCTCCAGCTCAGATTTAAGTTGTTAATAGAGATGCACCTAGGTAATTTTGGAGCCTGGACCTAAAGGCCTTTGGAGGACCCCCCTCCCCGGCAAATTAAATGTCATCATGCCAGGACAGACTAAAGAGGATTGGGGGGGGGGGCAGGGGCTGTGGAGGCCCTGGACTTTGACCCCGAAGTCCAGGGGTAAGAGTGCCTCTGGCTGTTAAATCTGCTCCCTAGCCCACCTAGTGTAATCATTAGTCATGACCATTTCCCAGGATTGCCCTCCTCCTTTCCTAGATCACAGAAACTACCCAGCTGCTTAACCTTCTCATCATCTCTAGGGCTAGAACATATGCCTGTTTTATAGAACTGGCTGCCATTTCTATATACAAGTACACAAGTGGTATGCCACTTTCTTGCTGGCAGATGTAGCTTTCCAGATTCTCTTACTGATGAAGTGTAAAGAATTGCAGTCTGACAGAGATTGCCCTAGTAAATTGTCCAATGATATGTTTATATATTCATTTAGTTTTCTTAATGTGCATGCATCACAGTGTCATGGCTAATCATAGCTTCCCTGTACATATCCAGACAGAGATGTTAATACACATGTTATATGTGAAGATAAGATGGGAAAGCAACCATGTTGACTAACTATTTATGTTTACTTTAAGTCCCATCGTATAATAATTCACAGAGGAAAATATTTATGGGATTACAGCCCAAGTCACATACAGAAGCTAAATTGGAACCCAGAACAGTCCACATTTCACCTGCTCAGAAGTCATTGAATAAACCGTCTGATAAGTCAAATAGATGTCATCTTAATTTAAGTGGTAGAGGAGATGCAATTAACATTTTAGTTCATTCATTCTGCTTGTGTTTTTATTTCTGTTTCAGGTTGGACAGGTGCTCATCGCTTTTACTGCAATCTGTTCACAGAATCTGACAAGCATAGGAGAAATGCATATATATTTTTAAAACACTACTTGTGTACATACTTAAGGAATAAAAGAAACTAAAGGTCACATTTTCTTCTTGCAAAGAAAAGTGGGTAAGATCAGCTGTCAAAATTCTCTGATGTACACAGTAAGAAATTTGGGATTCATTACAAGTTCTAATGTTTCTTGATACTTTTGTTGAGGGTTCTACACAAATATGCAATGGAAATCTTTATCCAGCATTAGACAAGAACTTTATTTTAATGCTTGGATGACTGCATAATGTAGTAATGTCCTGCATAGAAAAGATCTTGTTTAGATTGATCTTCATACAATTTATACTTAAAAAATCAAAAGTTATTTACAAATGCATTGTTTTGTTTGTTAAACACTGAAATAGGACTTGCTATCCTCCATATTATACTAAAATAAAGTATGCTGATTAAATGAGTAGCTAATGTAATTATTTTGCTTCCCATTTAAAACAAACTGTCCGGCTCGTCTAAACATGCCAAATGTTACTCAATTTGAAACCTAACATTAGAATTCCATCAGCTGTGTGTGTGTGTGTGTGTGTGCGTGCACACACAAGTGCATGTTGTGATAGGACATGAAGGGGAGGACAGCAAGATATAAAGCTAAACTCTTTGAGCCAAATATTGACAACAAGATACATGAACAAATTTCTTGTTGTCAATATGACAAACAAAACATATCTGCCAAAACAGATATGATATGGGATATCTGTGATTGGCTATCCCGGCATTTAACTTAAACTTTAAAGCCGTCATTGGGCTGGATCAGTTTTGACTGGAGAAACAGAGCCTGGAAAAGAGGTGTTCATTCTCCCCCTGTGCTGTTTTCCTGATCTAGAATGTCCCCAAGATACTATTAGTACCACTGGGGGAAATGCAGAAACCTGCATCATATCTATATTATTCCTAACAGTACTTTTGAGGAAATATTTAGTTCAGGAAAATGTCGTGGGGAAAAGTGCTAAGCCTGCCTTCCAGTGCTGCTTCTCTGATCAAAACTGACCCAGACCCCTCAAAGCTGCTTTGAAATTAAAACAAAAACAAAAACCTCTCACATGGTGTCTGTTTGGGACCTAGATCAAAATGGTTACAATTAAATGCCTAATATTCAGGCTTCTAAGCCTGCAAATGTAAACATTCAAATACTCTGAACTTACAGGCCTTTAGTTAATATAAGTCCAACAATACTTTCCTTCTGGACAAGATTGATGAGACACAAGTCAGATTCATAAAACTTTTTCATATACACTGAAAAACAGATTTGACTCCTTAGTTTTTATTTTCGGTCTGTGGCGCAATTGTGTGATTTTACCATGTGGCCACATTGCAATTCACCACACATTTAGTACACTCCTGCAAAACATCCAAAGTGGGGTTACAACATATGAAATCTGTCTGCATGGTAAAGCGATTTCATGGTTCCCTTGCCAGAGGCTTACATGAGTCCACCTCTAACATCAAGTGTGTGCATATATTTGTTTATAATTATATTCTGTTTTTTCTTCAGAAAGCTTGGCGTGGACTACATGGCAGCTTCCAGTCCAGGCATTCATTCATTCATTCATTCATTCATTCATTCATTTCAGTCCAGGCAGCTTCCAGTCCAGGCACTGATTAGTCTGAAATCTGGTTAAGTTTAACAATTTGTTGGAGCTAGGACCCTGGCAGCACCAGCTCTCAGCTGCAATGTCTCACAGTGACCATGGGGGCAGGGTGGGGGGTGCTAGGGTCATGGATAAAAAGTGCTGGACTCCTCCCCTCTTTCTTCTTTCAGTGTTAGTCTCCATTTTTGTCTCTCCAGAGATGGCTGTTTGTTCTCTCTCTCTTCAGCTGTGAGCTACAGCTAGAATTAAGCTGCAGGCTTTTTCACATTTGTTTGTAACCTTTTCTTTAAATAAATCCTTGTAGTTCTTCAGTACTAAAGAACTGTCTCAAGACCCTCTTGCTTTGCTGCTTTCTCACCAAACTGGTTTTGCTTTTCTATTTGGGGAATGAACTTCCATTCTTTCCCTACAAAATTCTCATGTGCCCTTGGATCATTCTCTGTCTTAAGTATGATGCTCCAGTGACTACGAGATAAATATTTTATTAGTATTCTCTGGAGTTTCAATGCAGGAATTCTACAATGCTCCAAACACAGCTTCATCCCTTAAATGGTGTGGCAATGACCCTGTGTCTGTCCTTCTCTCTGGTCATTCCATCAGCATCTACATTGTACGTACATATAAAGCTCCTTTCGGTCACAGTGATTTTTAAAAAAATATTTCAGGCTTTCTACATATCACAGTTTTGACCTTTTGCAGGAGTTTTTCCTTTCCCTAAAATTATGTGGATTAAGTGAGATCTTCTGCCTTTTGAAGTAATTGGATTAACTTGGACATTTTCAATGTCTACTTCAAGACAGTACAAATGGTCTAACATCAAATGAGGTTAAAAAGTCCCCTATAAACTATGACCGCTGTTACAAAATTTAATTAAGATAGAACAGCAGGCAGTTCAAATGGGAAAGCATGCCCCCCTAAAAATGGCAGCATTGAAAAATGGCGCTCATGTTGTCATGAAAGTTAATTGTAAGTAGGGGTTTTAAAATGAAGATGTAATTAACAGGCTAATGGATAGTATATTAAGATTGTTATTAGCAATGAAATTTGAAATATACATGAAGAACCAGTTCAGGTTATCATATCATTAGAGCTGCTGCATAATGTGAAGATGATTTTTTTCTTTGTAACAGAATATCAGCTGATAATACAGTGCTGGAACTGAGCTGCAGTAATAAGATCTCCTGCTCTTTCACCCTCTCACTTAGAGCAAATTATATGATAATTGCCATATATTAGTTGTGTGTTCAGGTAAATGAGCCTTTCTAATGTTATAGCACAAAGTGCTGAAGAAGTATTTTCATTAAGTTATTATAGTTAGAAGAGGGAAAGTCACATAAAAATACTGCTTGCTAACATCTAGACTGGAGATTCTCAATGTTGGGTCCCCAGATGTTATTGGACTTCAATTCCCATAATCCCCAACCAAAGGCCACTAGGGCTGTGGATTATGGGAGTTGAAGTCCAATAACATCTGGGGATCCAACGTTGAGAATCCCTGATCTAGACCAGGGATTCTCAACATTGGGTCCCCAGATGTTATTGGACTTCAACTCCCATAATCCAAGGAAGATGTGGACTCGCCTCCAGGGTACTCCAGTTTTGGGACCTGCCATTTGGGTCTGAGGAAGTCCAATAACATCTGGGGACCCAATGTTGAGAATCCCTGATCTAGACTCACTCAACTATTTCTGAGTAGTCCTATTGAAATTAAGCAGAAATCAGAGTAACATTGAGTAACTTAGTCTAGATGTGAACCATGACTATATTTCCAAGCTACTTACAAGACTCAGGGCAATTTTTTACAACACGTATACTATGTAGGCTTGTGCTCCCAACAGGTTGTGATTCCCTATGGCATATAAGAACCAGCGTGGTATAGTGGTTAGCGTGCTGGACTAGGACCGGGGAGACCCAAGTTCAAATCCTCATTCAGCCGTGATACTTGCTGGGTGACTCTAGGCCAGTCACTTCTCTCTCAGTCTAACCTACTTCACAGGGTTGTTGTGAGGAGAAACGTAATTATGTAGTACACTGCTCTGGGGTCCTTGGAGGAAGAGCGGGATATAAAATGTAGTAATAATAATAATGATGATAATATAAGCAGATGAAAAAATGTACGTTTTCCTAAAGTAGTACCTGTTGGCTCTTATAAGCTGCTTTACTAATCATTAAGACTCTGTTGAGAACTGTTTCTAGAGAAGTGTCCCATGTGGTTGAGCAGCAAACATTCTTATTACAGGAAATTGAGCCTATGCAGATGCAAAAGCAAAAAAAGCATTTTAAAAATTTAAGACAGAAATTACCCAGCCTGAAGTAGCTGGTTTGAGACTGATTATTTTTCCAGAGCTTCCTACCAGGTAACAGATGGAGCTCTGTTGGCTCTAATTTTTTAGGAAATTAATCTTTGCCTGGCTGTTTGCTATTATTCTAGTGCTTAAAAGAGGCTTGTTGAGACGGAGAAAACCAGTTGAAACTTGCAAGGACAAAAATCCTGCATTTCCAAGGAAGATACTAATTTGGCTGATTAATTAAACCAGTAAATTAGGGCCACAGATCGGGTGTTTCATAAACCTTTAGTCTGGTTCTAAGAGTTATAGAGGAGTTTACAAGCAGAGTTTCAGTAGGATCTTTAAACTATCTGAAATAACCTAGGACCAAAAGAGGCTGTTTTTCCTCTTATTAATCAATCAGCTGCAGGCTATTCATGCAGCTTCATGGGTTACAAAAATTTAAATCAGTATTGAAAGCTCCCTTTAGGCAAGATATAAGAAATATTGGTCACTGAAAGAGAGCAGGTTTCTTTCTGACAGGGTAGGGATGCAAGACAACGTCTCGCGTGAAAACTCTATATCATACTCTCAGTTACTATTTTCTTGGCAATTTATCCAAGTCTAAGTAAGATGTTCAGCTATTAATCAGCCAGAGTTTGTCTAAATGCTTTAATTTTAATAAATTACCCTTAAAGTATTAAATCATAGCACTTTATGCATAGTATACTGTTCCCCTGCTTTTGAAGTAATACATTTCTATTCCCTGAAATGTCTGTCTTTGACCTTCTGTAACTTTGCAATAATGTTGATATATTTTTCCAGGAATGTCACATGGTTTAGCTTGGGTTCCCACTGGTGGGTGTCAGAGGTGCAATGAAAACCAATTAAATTAGTAGTGGCTTTTGAGCACAAATCTTCTAGAGCTTTAAAGATATAACTTGAACATCTATCGACGTGCTATGATAACACACTGCATGGGGTCAAATGAAATCCTTCTGGAGGTTCTTGTTGGATTAATTTTTTCTTCTTCCCCATAAGTTCTACACATTTGATTATTTATGCTCATTTTAATAGACTAGTTTTATATCTCTATGCAGGAATGACAGCAACTGTTGGAGAAAGACACATGTGCCATTTAGGTTTCTGAAGGTTTAGAAATCCCAGAAGTCCTTATGAATAGTAAGGGCTATAGCTCAATGGTAAAACACATCACTTCTATGTAAAAGACCACTGGGTTGATCTCTGGAATGCCTAGGTAGGTCTGAGAACCTTTCTGTAACTCCAGATAGCTTCACTCCAGATAGCTTCTGAAGGTCAGTATAGACAATACTGCATTAGATGAACCAGTGGTCTGACTCAGTACAAGCCAAACAAAACAAGTGATCACATAAACAAACAATAAATTCTGGTTAAAAAAATCTGCCGACTTTCCTTTCACTATAATCTTGATAATTACTATCTTCACAAGTTATCATACTTTTGCCTCAGACATTCACACATCTGCTATCTTGAACTGTGGTGGGTGACATCATCACAAATTATATTATTGAGGTGTCCCTATGTGCCTCTACAACTGTATCAACCATGATTCAAACCGGTTAAGTGGTTCATACATTAGCCCACGCACATCAAATGTTCATGCATCTGCCATCTTGAATGGGGTGGATGATATCATCACAAACTACGTCTTTGAGGTGTCCCTATGTGTCCCTACAACTGTAATAAATTTGGTCCAAATCGTTCCAGGCATTGAGAAGTTGATAAGGACATACACAAAGAGCTGGGTGATCTCATAAGCTTACTGTTCTTAAGGAAAGTAGGCTAAAAGATTGCTCCAAAAGAGGAATGAAATTATTATATTTATCTGGCTCACTTGCATATGTTCTTATGAATGAAACTGGCAAACGAAACAATGAAATACAAAGATGGCAGAGTTCTTTGCCCTTGGGACAATGAAAATACTAAATTATTGTTTATTTGTTTATTTATTGCATTTCTATACCACCCCATCCAAACAGTTCTGGGTGGTGCACAAGGACAAAACCAAACCTGTGATTCGATCAATTAAAAACAATCAATACAATACCAAATAAACAGTTTAAAACCATTAAACAATTAAAAACATTTAAAAACAATTTAAAAACCATGAAAGGCCAGACCAAAAAAAAAAAACGGTTTTAAGGGCTTTCTTATTTATTTTATTATTTTTATTTATTTAATTCAAATACCGTTCTTCCAAAAATAGCTCAGGGCAGTGATGTCACAGGCTTGTGATGATCTCTAAACTGCACAGGCACACCTTGCAGTTGGTAAAAGACGCTGGCCTGAGCGGACGGGCCCAGCATCAATCCGGTCTTCGCCGCTGCCGGGGAGGGGGAGAGGAGAGAGGAGAGAAGAACTGCTCCGCTCCCCCACCCCACAGCCACCCCTCTGCTCCAGTAAGAATTAAAAAACAAATAGCAGAGGTTTGGTGTGGTGGGCCCCCCAAAGGAGGTTTCGGGGGGCCTCGTGTGTGTGGTGGCTCGTAGCTGGGCAGTCCGGGCACCCAAATTATCTAGGTGTACCCTGTCAATATGCAACTTAACATATTTCCATCCCACTTATTTCTTTCCTCCTCCGTCTGTCTCTAAAGCACACAGCATAGGTCATAATCATTTTCATCTGCTTGGCGCTGTGCGGACCAGCGGCAACCACACCACCCAGGGCAGACTAAAGAAGATTTGGGGGCCCCCAGGGGATGTGGAGGCCCTGGAACTCATCCCCAAAGTCCAGGGGGTAAAAGCACCTCTGGACAGAGGGGCCGCACGGAGGCAAGCCATGCTTAAGCCCACACAACTGCCACCGTTGCGTCCAGGGCCCTTCTAGATGTAAATTACCATGGAAAATAAAATGGGAAATCCATACTAAGAAGAAAGATGTCACATCATATTCTTAATGTTATCTGCTATTAAAGAGAATGCCTTCTTCTTCATGAACCTTGCTGCCTATTATGATCATCAGAGGAGGTCCAGTTCCACTTGCCACCAGCTTGTCTGGTGGCGACCCAAAACCAGGCATTTTCTAGGGTTGCTCCAGGATTTTGGAACACATCCCCAAAATTAGAACCTCCTAATCTCTGGATGTTTTAAATAAAATTTTGAAAACATAACTGTTGAAATCAGAGGCGTAACTATAGGGGGGCAGGGGGGGCACGTGCCCCAGGCGCCATCTTTTCTGGTCACATGAGGGGCGCCGCCATGACAAAAAATTTTTAAATTTTTTTTGTTAATACAAATGTTTCCTGCTCAGTGCAGCAACGCTGCAGCAGTCAAGGGAGCGCGTCGGCGCCCCCTCCCCCACGAGCGGTCCCTTCCGCACCACCCGTGCCCCCCCCCATTGCTTTGCTGGTGCCTGGCGGACAGTCAGTGGCCTGGCTTGGCGGCGGCGGCGGGCGCTTGTGAGGAAAAACCTAAGTATAATGTAGTATGTTGGGGGGCGGGGGGGCACAGGGGGGCGCCATTTCAGTGCTTGCCCCGGGCACTGTTTTCCCTAGTTACGCCTCTGGTTGAAATCAGGCTTTTAGTTCTTAGTTTTAAGTTTTAAAGTTATTATTATCTATATTTTAACTATTTTAATTGAGTTAATGCTTTCATTGCTTGTGTCTTAAAATTGCAGACTACCCAGAGATTTATATTTAGTGTGGTATATAAGGGCGCGAAATAAATAAAAGTAATAAATTAATCTGCTGATAATCTGTGAAACAATCATCTCTCTTCCCCTCCGCTGCCACGAATTAGAATAAAAGAAATATAAAAATGATGGTGGGTTTTCAGTGGTTTCACTGATTGCCTCAGATTGCCAGCTGATGGCACTAAGAATACATGACCTTCTTCATAGTGTGGATTTCCCCTTTTATTTTCCATAGCGATTTTAAATAAAGTTAGAATATATGTCTGGCAAAGCTCCAGTTTGGCCCTTATTCACAAGTGACTTTACCTGGACCAAGGCCAATGACACTTAGGGCAGGGCAGACTTTTATCAGCTAGAATAGAGGTTAGGAACTTTAAACCTATAATGTCATCTGAAATGTAAACGTCTATAAAAATTGTACAACTATTTCATGTTTCTGTATGCTTTTACATTGGGGTACAGCTGGCCTGTCATTGCTGTACTGTATTTTGTATGCATTTGTAGATAGCAATAGCAATAGCACTTACATTTATATACTGCTCTATAGCTGGAAGCTCTCTAAGCGGTTTACAATGATTTAGCATATTGCCCCCCAACATTCTGGGTACTCATTTTACTGACCTCGTAGGGATGGAGGGCTGAGTCAACCTTGAGCCCCTGGTCAGGATCGAACTTGCAACCTTCTGGTTACAGGGCGGCAGTTTTACCACTGCGCCACCAGGGGCTCAGATCAAGGTGGCAGATGCATGCTTTTAGCACACTGTGGGCTGACATGCTGCATATGTGGGATTTGGATGAGGATGTCAGGGTTGGTGATTCTAGAATTATCACCAAGGTAGAGTAGGGAAAGTAGAAGTCCAAGCTCAAAAATCAGACAAGGGAAGCAGGCAGGTGAGTAGATTTGAAAACAGTTTTGTCATAGGAACAAAGGCAGCTGCCTTATAATGAGTCAGACCACTGGTTCATCTAACTCAGTATTTGTCTACAGCATTGTTCTCAACGCTGGGTCTCCAGCTATTTTTGGACTTCACCTCCCATAATCCCCTGCCTCAGTGGCTTTTGGTTGGGAATTATGGGAGTTGAAGTCCAATAACATCTGGGGACCCAACATTGAGAACCCCTGGTCTACAGTGACTGGCAGCAGCTCTCCAAAGTTTTAGGCAGCAGTCCCTCTCAGTCCCATCTGGAGATGCCAGAAAGGAAACCTGGGACCTATTGCATGTGTGCATGCATGCAGATGCTCTTCCACCGAGCTATGCCTCCCCCATCTCCTAAGGGGAATGTCTTACAGTGCTCACATGTAGTCACACATCCAAATGCAAGCCAAGGTAGACCCTACTTAGCAAAGGGGACAATTCATGCTGGTTACCACAATCTAAGCTTTCTTCCCAAGACCCTCTTTCTTTCCTCTATATAATGTATTATCCTCTATATAGACAATTAGTTCAGACTGAGAAGGAGCTAGAGTCCAAGGGTTTACTGAACAAGATGCTTACTTTGAGCCTTGAGAGGATGACTGATCAAGACTGTTCTTCAGTTACTCAGTATTTAGTATAACACCTGTTGCCACTGGAATGATTCAGGGCACTCCCCTCCTTAAGGGAGGAGAGCTGGTCTTGTGGTAGCAAGCATGGATTATCCCCTTTGCTAAGCAGGCTCCATCCTGGTTGCATTTGAATGGGAGACTACATGTGAGCACTGTAAGACATTCCCCTTAGGGGATGGGGCTGCTCTGGAAAGAGCACATGCATGCTTGGATGCAGAAGGTTCCAAGTTCCCTCCTTGACTCCTGCCTGCAAACTTGGAGAAGCCTCGCTCTACCAGTCTGTACAGACAATACTGAGCCAAATTGACCAATGGTCTGACTTGGTATATGGCAGCTACCTATGTTCCAGAACGCTCCCTGCTGTGGTGGGGAGAGGGAAAGGTGTGCTGGGTTTTGTTATTGGCTAGTGCTATGCTAACTCTATTCACTGACAAAAGATGGTATTGACCATGGCAGAAATGAAATCACTCCCATGAGAGTCATGTAAGGGGGGGAAAAATCACTTTTGTAAAGAGTATCCATTTTGAAAATTAGGGGATATTGCCTTAAATTGTGGCAAATTGGGTGATATTGCCTTAATTTTCTATTTTAATATAATACAAGCATATTTTACTTAACAATTATGTTTGTTGGTAAATTCAGGCTAGTGTTTAATTCAGGTCAGCGTTTGCATCTTGTAAACTATTTACTTTGTTTGTCATTGCACTTAAATTACTAAATTGTAATTTAGTTGCTCATTAGTGATGGTAATTGTCTATATCTTGCCAAATAGCCTGTGCCCACTAGAAATGAGGCTTGCATATATTAGAAAGGGCTATTTTGTGGATGGTGAGTGTTTCAGAATAATTTATGCTATAAATAAGCACCTTGCTATGGTTAGTAATGTTTTGATGGCTATTAAGTGTCCCTAGGGTAATTAGGAAGCACATTTTTGTGTCATTAAGAAAATGAATGAGAATTTAATGTAGAGAGATTGCAGGTGGTACTGCAGCATGCCTTTGCATAATATTGCCTGACACCTGCATTACTTTTGAATTTTCTTAGCAACTGTGTATGCATGATCATGGTCAAAAATTAAATTGCAAATGCATTTAACCTCTTAAGTGCTCCATAAGCTAAATCCTCAAAAAGGAGTTTGTTTCCTACTGGTAACAGTCAATCAATGTCACCCGAGTCATACCTATTTCCTCTGGCTGCTGTTAAAACTGTGGTTTCTCAACTGATGCTTCTGTTGTCCAGTTTCTGTTTTGTCTCATTGTTCCTTTGACCATTGTGGTGCATGACTTCATATAGGCATGCTAGTGCTTTTATAGTTTAGGTTAGTTGTACAAATTGCATTTCACCATTATAGGTGCTGAACATTCTATTGGTTGTGGAATTCAAACAATCCGTCCAATCCCCCTGGAACTTAGCATGAAGCAACTAGGTGTCACATTCCACTACTTCTCCAAAGTTCACGTACATCCATTGGGAAATGACCAAGATATAGCAGATTGAAAATTGATCCTAAGAAGGTTCCTGGTGACCTAAATTGGGCTAAGGGTAATCTCCTCCCAGTTTTATTTTAAATGTATCAAAAATTCAGGTCCATAGAAGAATGTGAGTTTTTAATGTTGTTTTTTTTAATCTGTTGAGAACTTATCCTGTTGTTAGCCTTTGAAGTCCCCATTATAACAAGGTAATCACCTGAAGGTGTACATCACAGCACATGTCAAATGGCTGCTTGATTCTTTCTACTAACCTCTCTCTCAGTAAATATCGCTGCTGCCTGCCTTTCTCTCTTACTGTTCTGACCAACTCATAGCAAGCTGAGCTCTGGGCCTGACCTGACCTTGTTCAGAGCAGAGACTGGTAACTCTTCTATGTGTCTCCTGTGCCTCTTCTATGTCTGCATCAGCTACCCAACAGTACTTTTGCATACCTTCTCCAGGGTATGTCCTGCTGTTAATAAGGCACCAGTAATAGAAAGATCTCTACAAAAACAGGGGGGACAATGTATTTTTTAAATAAGGAAAATAATGGAAGGATCCTTTTAAAAATATGGGAGGAATAATGAAAATGTAAAAATGTGGTGAGGGATTACTTGAAAGATTCCTGTTCAAAATGGTGTGTGTGTGTGTGTGTGTGTAAAGATTCTTGTTCAAAATGGGTGCGGGGTGTGTGTTTGCATGTGGCATAATGAAAATAAAAATATATAGAGGGGGAGAACAATGGAAAGATCCCTTTAAAACATAGGAGAGGGAACAATGAAATAATCTCTGGGTAGTTGTTGTTTTTTTAAAGGAGAGAAATAAAACCTTCTCCTTGTCTGGAATTTATACACTTATACTGAGATCAGATGAGAACACCTGTCTACACTTCTCCCATCCTATTGGCAACCCAACATTTTTGAAATAAACTATTGGATTTTATTCTTCTAGTTGGATACTCAGAGACTATTTCAATGATTACTAACTATCTATCTATCTATCTATCTGACATACATGGTTTCATGACTATTATATTAAAATATTAGCACATAATATTTGGATTCCCTCTTGATGCATTGACTGATGCATTGTGTGCTCAGAGGCTGTGTCCTCGGGACAGCTTTTACAGGTAGTACTTTGTGTCTTTATTTAGGTACTTACAGACACTAGGAAGTGGTAGCCTCTTTAAAATGTACTACTTTGTAGACAGAAGAGAGACAGATACCAATAAGTATGAATAAAGTCTCCACAAGCTTATTAAAATAATAGCTTTGCAACAAGTGCAAGTGTGGAAGAAATATCTATAATTCCTTTTTAGAAGCTGCTAATGTATGTTGGCATCGATAGCATCTAGCTCTAGTCGTCTGAACCCAAAATATATCTTTTAAATTGTTAAATCTATTTTCCTTATGGGAAGAAAAGTACACAAAGTAGTTTTTAGTATGAACCGGGTATAAAATGTGTTGATTCTTTAGTGAACAGCATTGCAGGGCTGTTGTAAAAATTATTGTACTAACACTGGTAGAGTACTCTTATCCACACACACACCCAGTCCCTATATCATTTTAAATTTACAATGAGCACTCATTTGCAAATCTTTCTGAGCAGAGTATAGTACTTTATAGATTTTTCATAATCGGATAATACAAGATATACTGTCTCTGAATATTGAGGTTTCATTTCACTAACTTTGCTAATAACTGGTGTTCAGATGAATAAAATGAATTGTGTTAAGTTGCAGAACATAATCCTGTACACATTTAACAAGATAATATAGGTGAAGTGGCTTATGCTTCTGAAAATGTTGTAAAATTATAGAGGTGCATTTCTTACACACACACACACACACACACACACACACACACACACACACACACCCTTCATTGATATAGTACCTTTTCAAAAAGGAATGAAGAAGTTAAAATATTTTAAAAGCCAGTGGCTTAAGATGAGTTACAATGCTTACAACTTTCACTAATGAACTAAAAAGCATGGAAATTACAAGTTGTAGTTCTTTTGGGGCGGACTTGAAAATATTTGTGAACCATGATCCTTCCCTTATTGTTGCTCAGAGTTCCACTTCCACCTCCACCTCAATTTGCTTTGTTCTTCAACATAATAAAAATTATGTCATTACAGGTCATTCAGTTCACAGATCAATTGGCAATTTGATTATGACAGCAATGAATACACCACTGAGAGACCTTAAAGGCCAAGTTGAAGACAGATCATCTTGGAGAGAATCTATCCATATGGTCGCTAAGAGTCAGCACTGACTTGATGGCACGTAATCAATCATCTATCAATCAAACTACCCAGAGATAGGGATGTGCACGGGCTTCCGAACCGGTTCAAACGGTGGCTGGTTCCACCAGTTCAATGGCAGGGGGTTGCAGCTTTAAGAGTGGGGGAGGATGCACTTACCCCCCATGCTGTGTTTTCCCCGCAGGCGCTTGGTTCCTTAAACATCCCCCGGTGCGGCAGCATAGCTCCCTGCCATGCCCTTCGTTACATTTATTGGAAGTACCTGGAAGTAGTGGATGTGCCTGCACACGTGCGCATATTGCGCATGCTTGACGTGCATGTTCACGCATGTTGCAAGCAGGCATTTCCGCTATTTCCAGTAAACATAGCGAAGGGGCCGGCAGGGAGGTATTCTGCCAGCCCGGGAAATGTTTAAGGAACTGAGCACCAGCAGGGGGAATGGGGGGGGGGAGAGTGCATCTTCCCCCACCCTTAAAGTGCTTTTATATAGTATGAGTAGAAATTGCAAGGACCTTAAACCAAAGGGGTCTTTTTAATATTTTAATCTAAATGTAGTCAAATACCACATTCATTACAAATGCCAGATCAGACATTTTAACACAACCTCTTAGTTGTTATATTTTACTATTAATTATTGTATTTCAATTTTCAGCAAAACACATCTGAAATTGGTTTACATGGAAAAAACGAACATGATGTTCCAAAAGTCAGGAGCATAAGCTTCAGGGGGAGGGCTCCAGGATTTCCCGAAGGGGGCATTCCCACCTCCGGACATCCAGGTAACATCTGGAAGCTTACTGGTTGGCAGCTTAATCAGTCAGTCCCTGTCTTGTCTTCATAGGGACTTAGGAAGTCCCTAGGAGGCACAATGCTATCTTGTTTGTTCAGCTGGCATTGGGGAATTGTTGCATTTTGGTATGTAGTAAAGGGCTAATAGATGGGGTGGTGCTCTTGTAGCCTGTTGGGTAACAGAGTAATTTCCAGGGTCCACCTTCCAGGAAATTAAGAAGTCCACACCTCTGTCAAAAGGGCTTACAGAGTAAAAAGAAACACAAGGTAGACACCAGCAGCAGTCCACTAAATACAGTACTGGGGTTGGATAAGGACAATTGATCTCCCATGCTAAATATGAGATAGTCACCATTTCAGATGTACCCTTTGGGGTTACTCAATGTAGTCCATTACAGAGAGATGCACAAAACCATAGCTTTAAGGTGCCACTTTTTCCTGCGTGTATTCAGGAGGTGACATTTTCACATAGCAGCAGCACCTTTTTGTAATCAAATCAAATCTCTTTATTTCGGTCAGCGACCAGCATAAGGTTAAAACAAATGTAGAAGAAAAAACAGTCAAACTTCTACTACAAACAATAAAACCAAATAAATTTTAACAAGTCCTTCAGAACATCGATCAAGGTACTGAAAGTGAACCCGCCAGAACTACTAAAAATGCATAACTAAGAATAAAAGGAGACAGCAGTATTTCATACTTATGAGATTATTACATAGAGATCAAAATTTTAACAGGTGCCTTCCCGACTCCTGAATCTGAGAGGGGTTAAACAATTCAGGAGCTTGGAAAAATTTTGTTGTTAGATTTACTGATACTATACAAATCTGCGTGCCCACCTACAGTTAGCCACATTGTAGTTGCAAAAGTTGCTCTGGCCTTAAATCCATCACCTATTTCCCCGTCATTAAGGGCTGCGCTACAAAATTTAGCTACCTGTCTGGTGGTGCTGGAATTACTTCCTTCCAACAGCCTGCCAATCATCTGAGGAGAATCAAGACCTGGGCATTTAGCCATCAAAGGGTAAATGAGATCCTGACGCAGGTCTCTATAGAACAAGCATTCCAACAGCACATGGGTAACCGTTTCCACTTGACTCTCCCCATAGGGAGTCTCTCTATATCTGCCCTTTAAGAGGGCTGAAGGCAGGACATTGCATCTTCCCAGGGTAAAAACTCTTCTACATGGGGGCACCTCCAAGATAGTGAAATAGGATGCTGGGGCCAAACTATACCTGACTGATTCCTGGCTCTGAAAGTCAGGTGCCCTCGCTATATCCATTTGTCTCTCAATATCCTCTGTTTAATGATTTTCCTAGCTGTCTCCAAACTTTGCGTAAGCAAGGCAGACTGATCAAGGCCCAAGGCGGTCATCTTTTGGTTCAGAGCACACTTCCAGGTCAACTGATAGGAATCCTCTAATACTAAGCAGCTCAGCCCTGTGTCCGAGGAAAAAACCCTCAGCCAATAAAACAGCACCATTTGCCAGCATCTGGCCTCAACTCTAATGAGACCCACCTCCAATCTAAGCCTCGCATTGGAGGTGCACTTGGGAGTCTGAAATATTGCTCTCAATAATTTAGACTGCACCACTTCTTGGGGGGACAGATCTGGGTAAGGACCCAATTGGGCACCATACAATAACTGTGTCAATGATTTTGCTTGAAAAAGTTTTAAGGCCACGGGGATAAAATGCCCTCCCCTGGTTCTATAGAACCACAAAATAGCTTGAGCACTGGTTTGGGCAGTCTGGGCCACATAAGAGGCATGAGCCTGGCACCTTTTTGCAGAATGGAAGATTACTTTTAAGCTTCTGCCACAAGAAAGCACTGAGTTTTAAAGGCGCTACAAGCCTTTGGGGGGTGGGTGGGTGCATCTTAAGCCTCTCAGGAGCCAGTCAGCCCCGAGCAAACTGTGTCCTTATGTAGGTTCCGCTTCCAAAGCCTTCTCTGCTCACAGGTTATGATGCAATGGCCTCTGTTAGTACTTGGCCACCTTCGCTCAGCACATGTAGACAGAGGCACCCAGGTGGAAGTCTGGTCCTCCACACTGGGGCGGGGGGGGGGAAATGTCCCACTGGGGGACAGGGTTGCCACAGCACCAAGCAGTCGAGCAGACAATGCTGAGAGCCAGCCTGTGGCACACACCCCTCCTCTTTTGCATGGCTGGGGGTGGGGTGCTGAGGGTCGAGCAGGCCTGCCTGTGGTCAGCTCACGACCAGCTGCCTCAGCGGTGGCAAAAGCAGTGGGCCTAGGCTGGGCAGGCCTGGAGCAGAGAAGTCACTAGAGTCGCTTCCACGCACCTGCACAGTGACATGTTTGTGACACTTGCGAGTCATAAGAACAGCCCTGCTGAATCAAACCCAAAGCCTATCTAGTCCAGCAGCCTGTTTCACACATTGGCCCACCAGATGGCTCTGAGAAGCCCACAGGCAGGGGGTGAGGGCTTGTTCTCTCTCCTGTTGTTGCTCTGGCTCTATTTAGCAGTATCTTGCCCACGAGGCTGGAGTGGCCTAAGCCATCAAACTGGTAGCCATTGATAGACCTGTCCTCGACGACTTTGTCCAAATCCCTTTTAAAGCCATCCAAGCTAGTGACCATCACCACATCTTGTGGCAGAGAATACCATAGGTTAATTATGCACTGTGTCAAAAAGTACTTCCTATTGTCGATCCTAAATTTCCCGACCTTCAGTTTCATGGGGTGACTCCTGGTTCTAGTGTTGTGAGAGAGGGTGAAAAATTTCTCCACTCTTTCTAATCCTTGTATAATTTTACAGTTGTCCCTTGCCAAACACGGATTTCCCAATTGCGGATTTGAGTATCCACAACTGGGAAATTGCATCCACCCTCACCAACCGCGACCTGAGTATCTGTAATTTGGTGAGAGTTTTTTCAAATTTGGATGGTTTTTTGGGGTCATTTTCAGGGGTCATAGGGATCATTTTGGGGGGTTCGGGGATAATTTTGGAGATTTAGGGGTCATTTCTGGGGGTCAGGGCCCCAGATTTGGCTTTTAAAAAGCCAAATTTTGGGTTATGGCCCATTTGACTCACGAGTATACCCCTGAGGTTCTGGTCACAGTTGGCAAAGGACAATTGTATACACTTCTATCATGTCTCCCCATAATCACTACTTTTCCAAACTAAAGAGCCCCAGATGTTATAGCCTTGCCTCATAAGAAACATGCTCCCAGGCCCCTGATCATCTTGTTTGCCCTCTTCTGCACCTCTTACAGTTCTACAATGTTCTCCTTAAGGTATGGTGACCAGAACTGAACACATTACTCCAAATGTGGCCACACCATATATTTGTATAATGGCATTATATCAGCATTTTTATTTTCAATCCCATTCCCTAGCATAGAATTGGCCTTTTTGCCCCAATATACATCAATTTACAATTGCTTACATTGAACTACATTTGCCATTTTATTTATTTATTTGTTTGTTTGTTTGCTTGTTTGTTTATTTATTTATATTTTTTTACATTTTATATCCCGCTCTTCCTCCAAGGAGCCCAGAGCAGTGTACTACATACTTATGTTTCTCCTCACAACAACCCAGTGAAGTAGGTTAGGCTGACAGAGAAGTGACTGGCCCAGAATTACCCAGCAAGTATCATGCCTGAATGGGGATTTGAACTCAGGTCTCCCCAGTCCTAGTCCAGCACTCTAACTACTATACCATGCTGGCTCTATTTTATTGCCAACTCCCCCAGTTTGGAGAGATCTTTTTGGAGCTCCTCACAATCTGTTGTGGATTTCACTACGCTAAATAGTTTAGTGTCATCTGTGAATTTGGCCACTTCACTGCTTACCCCAACTTCTAGATCATTTATGTGGCCCCTATGGTGTTGAGGTGCTCTTCAAGTTGTTTTGGAATTGCACCTAGGGTGCCAATTACCGCTGGGATTATTTTGGTCTTTTTCTGCCACAGCATTTCAATTTCAATTTGTAGATCTTTGTATTATTTTTTCTATTTCTTTTTCTTCTATTCTGCTATCCCCTGGTATTGCTATGTCGATTATTTTCACTTGTTTTTCTTTCTTCTCGACTACAGTTATATCTGGTGTATTGTGTGGCAAATATTTGTCTGTTTGTAGTCGGAAGTCCCATAATATTTTTGCATCTTCATTTTCTACCACTTTTTCAATTTGATGGTCCCACCAATCTTTGGCTACAGGTAGCTTGTATTTTTTGCAGATGTTCCAGTGTATCATCCCTGCTACCTTGTCATGCCTTTGTTTGTAGTCAGTCTGTGCGATCTTTTTACAACAGCTGATTAGGTGGTCCACGCTTTCATCTGCTTCTTTACAAAGGCGGCACTTGCTGTTTGTGGTTGACTTTTCTACTTTTGCTCTTATTGCATTTGTTCTTAGTGCCTGTTCTTGTGCAGCCAGTATTAAACCTTCAGTTTCTTTCTTCAAGTTGCCATTCTTAAGCCATTGCCAGGTCTTGGTGATGTCTGATTTTCCACTTATATTGTGCAAATATTGACCATGCAGTGGCTTCTTTTTCCATTTTTCTGCTTGGTTCTTGACTTGTTCTTTCTTGTAGGCCTGCTTTGTTTCATTGGTGTTGAATAGTTTTGCATTATTGACCATTTTAAGTGCATCTTCTTCACTGTCCTTTATGTATTCTTCAAGGCCCCTTCTCTCCTCCTCTACTGTTTGATGAACTTGCAGCATTCCTCTTCCGCCTGAGCTGCGAGGGAGATATAGCCTATCTACATCACTGCGAGGGTGCAGAGCATGATTGATGGTCATTATTTTCCTGGTCTCATGATCTAGCGTCTCTAGCTCTGCCTGGGTCCAGTCTATTACTCCTGCACTTTTTCTGATAATAGGTATAGCCCAGGAGTTTATTGCGTGTAGTGTGTTCCCGCCATTGAGTTAGGACTTGTGGATTTTTCTAACTCTCCTGATGTATTCACTTCCAATTTTTCTTTTAACTTCAGTGTGTGCCATGTTATCAGCCTGGAGAATGCCCAAGTATTTGTAATGTTCTTTCTCTTCCAGGTTCTTGATGTTGCTTCCATTGGGCAGTTCTATTCCTTCTGTTTTTCTTATTTTCCCTCTGTTCATTATTAATGCAGCACACTTGTCTAGTCCAAACTCCATTGCTATATCGCTACTGAATATACGGACAGTGTTTAGCAGTGATTTGATTTCCGACTGGGACTTTCCATACAACTTCAGATCGTCCATGTATAGCAGATGGTTTATTTTACTTGATGTTTTAGATGTTTATTTATTATTTCTTGTTTACACAGTCAGACAGGTGTTATAGACTGGTTTGTCAATCCAGACATCGAGTCCTTCCCAAGGACCTGGGATGGCTGAATTTTATCATCAATACTGTTGGTTGTTATAGATATCGTTGCAAAATATAGGCTGTTCCCAGTAAAGCTGCTTTTTGTATTGGCTGATGGTGATTTCTGTGGCCCCTATGGTGTTGAGGTGCTCTTCCAGGTCTTTTGGAACTGCACCCAGGGTGCCAATTACCACTGTGATTATTTTGGTCTTTTTCTGCCACAGCCTTTCAATTTCAATTTGTAGATCTTTGTATATGGTGATTTTTTCTGTTTCTTTTTCTTCTATTCTGCTATCCCCTGGTATTGCTATGTCGATTATTTTGACTTGTTTTTCTTTCTTCTTGACTACAGTTATATCTGGTGTATTGTGTGGCAGATGTTTGTCTGTTTGTAGTCGGAAGTCCCATAATATTTTTACATCTTCATTTTCTACCACTTTTTCAATTTTATGGTCCCACCAATTCTTGGCTACAGGTAGCTTGTATTTTTTGCAGATGTTCCAGTGAGGAAGGGGTTGGTGGGTCAGGACATCTAGTCTCTCAACACCTCAAAACCATAGGGGCCACAGAAATCACCATCAGCCAATACAAAAAGCAGCTTTACTGGGAACAGCCTATATTTAGTTTAGGACATCTAGTCTCTCCAGAGGCGGAAGGAGGATCTAGTAGTTATCATGTGGGGGAGAAGAGGCATAGCACAGGGTCTGGATCCTTTGGGTCTAGTGAGGATCTGGTGGCGTTTACTTAGCTTTCAGGGTTTGGAGGATTCCCCATAAGGCAGTGAAGTCTGATGATTCCTGGGAGATGGGATGGGGCGGGCATGTGGTGCCTGTACTCCTGAGCTTAAGGGGCGATACTGCCTAGTGGTAATTGCAGAGGGGAGCTATTTTCAATTCTGATTGAAGGGTAGGAGACACCCCCCCCCCCTCGCCCAGGTCTCACGTATGAAAAAAAGTTGCTTAGTTGGTTTCAAGGGCTTATAAGTCTGTGGAAGAATTCTAGGAGGCTTGTACTGTAATTCTGAATATGCCTGCAAATAAAACATGCTTGCAATGAGTGCTTTTAAATATGTATGGTTAGGATCAGTTTTAGATGAAAAATTCTGAAGAATTTTTGAAGAAAATTCTGCACCTATTTTAGAGTTCTGCTTTCTTTAGCAATAGTGAGGTCTCCGTAGCGAAATCCCAAGTTCTGCTGTTATAATTTACACCTAGTTGGGATAGTTAGCAGAGACATCGGGCCAGGAGAAGGAGAGGAAAGCAGTGAAGGGGGGGTTGGCATTTTAAAATCTCCTCTCTGGGCCCACTCCAACTTTGCTACGCCCTTGGAGAGGAGGGAGGGACCGTCAAACTTCCCTCCCCTCCTTCCCGTTTATAAAGGGACTGCGAGTGCCTCGGGAGTCGGGACTGAGCAGACAGCCATCTCGCGGACCTTGCTCGAACCTGCGGCTCTTTTGCGCCTGCTTCAAGGTACCCGTTTCACTTCCCTCTCGTGCCCTGCTGCCTTTCATGTCTGTCTGGCTGCCGGAGGGGGCAAAACGCCGCTGCCGCGGTCTCCCGCGTTGTGCCACAAACAGCGAGCGTCTCCTACCGCAACCAAGTGCCCTCATTATTTTTATATACATTGTTTTTTTAAAATCTAAGCGAAAGTAAAACAGGCGGAGGAGGAAGAGGAAGGAAGGGTGTTGGTCGCCTGGAAAAGCGCTTTCGTAGACGTCTGGGGAGTTCTCGGTTCACCCCAGCCAGAGTTAGGAGGACGGGCTGTTCTGTTCCCTGGCTTTGAATTGGCTGCCGCCAACCCGCCAAGACTTTCACAGGTGCAAACAGGTGGGAGGGAGACCCTTGTGAAGGCTCTTCTCTGCCTGCAGGCTGGCTGGGAAAACTGACGGTAGCTGTTGAGGAACATGCCATTTTGCCGAGACTTTGGCGGCTGTGCTCTATTGCTTAAATTGCCTCTCCAGCCAGCGTAGCATACATGGGTCATCGCCCCTCTTCCTGCTCCCGCGCTTTAAGCCTTGTGAGGTAAGTTCGGGTGAGAGACAGTGTCAACGGCTGAGCTTCATGGCAGAGTGAGGATTTGAACTTGGATCTCTCCCGACCTAGGCGAACACTCTAATCCAGTGGTTCCCAGCCGTGAATGTTGTGGGACTACAACTCCCATCATCCCCAGCACAATGGCCAAAGGGAGTTGTTGTCCAACAACGTAGTTTGAACACTGCTGCTCTAACCCCTAAACCATGCTGGCTATTATTACATAACAACTTCAGCTCAAAACACCTTCAGCACCAACTTATCAGCACACTGATAAGTGTGTGTGAGTGTGCGCGCGCGCATATATGTATATCTGGAATCAATACATTTTTGCTCCTCCCTTCAGGGTAGCTAGCTGCATGAGCCTGTCATATTTCTGAGTTCAACCAGTCTTTCTCTTATACTAGTGTGCTTATTGTTGCAGCTATTGTATAATAAGTAGAGTGTTTAAACTCTCAGGACTTCTGAAGGTATTGTGTAATAGCTGAGGGGTGAAAAACCTCAAACACATTCAGCAACGTTTACAAAATGAAAGCCACTCAGCAATTTTCTATCCTGTGTGTCTGGCCACAACCAATTCTCAATCACTGATGCTAGTTCGAGGCTTGGTCAAAACTTTGTTTAACTGTGCAATTGACAGAGGAACACACACACACACACAAACTTTTCTGCAAATTATTTGCCATTGGCCTGTTTGTTTTTTTGTTTTTGTTTGTTTTCTTCTTTCATATTTAATTTGGATTTGTTGTGATTCTTTAACTTTGTACTTTATTATGTCTTTTATAAACCACCTTGAGGACCTTGTTATGGCCCAAAGGAAGAATAGAAATCCCTAAAATAAACGTACCATCTGCATAGAGTTGTGTGTGCATGTGCGTACATGTGCATGCATGTATGTGTAAGTGTTCTAGAGTCCTGATGTACCCAGATATCACTTAGATAAGCAGCATAATCCTAAACAAGATACTGCATTCATGATCTTATTCCTTAGAAAGTGAGCTTAGAATTGTGTTTGAATTGTAGATATTTTATAAGTAAAACTAGATCAACCTCCATTTAGGATCATATTCAGGGGTGTAGCTATAATTGAGCGGTTCAAAGAACACGGGCCCCCAGCTCCTGAGGGCCCTCCAGCTCCACCCCTCCCTATTTTCTTCATTATCTCCCTCACTTGGGGGGGCCACCAGGGAGAGGGATGAACACGGGTCCCCTCTCCCCTAGCTATGCCCCTGATCATATTTGTATTTAAAATGTGTCTATGCTGCCTTCAATGTGATCCACAAGGTTGCTTACATCAGTGTGAAGTAATAAAGGCTTAGCTTCTAGAGTCCCAGAGAGGACTGAAACTTTAGTGCATGTGTGTGAACACTAATGAAACATTTTAAAAGGGCATCCCCCAACATCACCACAAAAAGGGGACAGCTTTTTACTGGGATCAAGTGAAAATAGGTACCTAATAAATAGGGGACAACTGAAGCATATTCCCTAATACGACTTTTATGTGCAAATTGTAAAGCATATGCTTCAGCTGTCCCCTATTACAATGCTCCATTTTACAGATTTGCAAGGGGGGCTCCATACAGGGAGCATGGTCAGCCAAGTGTCCCCAGACAAATGGTTTGCCCCCACCTGCCCCCATTTCTGTTTCAGAAATCTAATCTGTGGGACACGGCTCACTTATCTATAAATGCACTTTGTCCCTTTTGTGCACCACCTCATTTTTTTCTGATGCCACCACTGCAGATTTAGCTCTGCGAGTAAGAGTGTGAGACTCACCCAAGCCACTCACTTTATCAACAAACATGGAGAGCAGGTATGTGCATCTTTACTTGCAAATAAGTCATATTGAGCTCTGCAAGGCTCCCTCCTGAGGAAGTGTACAGACGGTTGCAGACTGTTTGACACAGTAAAGTAGGTATGGTAATTCTTACACATAGATATCTCTAGTTACATTGGAAAACATGACTAAGCACTAAACAGAATACCAGGAAGAAGTTAAATGAAAGCCTGAGGCTAGTTCTGTGGGTTTACTTAAGAAATAGTTTATTCAAGTGAAGAGTTGTGCAGTAGTTCTTGATTCTCCGATCAATAGACAACAACCCACAGGATGCCAAGTAAGGGCCCTTTGTAGTTGTGCCATGAACCGAAGGTGACCACCTGTGATTATCTTGTTGCATTTTACTGTTGCTTTTATTGTAAGCTATCTCTAGCAGCAGTGTGCTGAATGGGTAGCAGAAAAATATTTTAAATTAATAAAAAATAAACACTATCACTGTGCTAGTAAGACTTGGGTTGAGCCCCAGATGATTCAGAGGATAAGTCTACATGCAGGGGCAGAGCCACCATTGGGTGAATGGGTGCAAAGAACTCGGGCTGGCACCTATCAGGGGCTGCAAGCATGGCCCCAGACACACACCCCGCGTCTGACATCAGACGCGGGGGGCGTTATTTCAGTCCCAAATGGGGCCGCGCGGCCCCATCTGAAGCCGAAATTGGCCTGTGCTGCGTTGACAGCATGGCCGGAGTGACACTCCCTGCCTTAAAGGCAGGGAGACCTGCTCCTGGTCTCGCTGCCAACACAGCAGAGCCGATCAGTCTCCCTTCCAAACAGGCCCCATTTAGGATAAATCAGCCCACACTGCATTGGCAGTGCGGCCGGAACGGCTCTCTCTGCCTTTAAGGCAGGCAGAGTCACTCCGGACCACGCTGCCCAATGCAGTGTGGGCCGATCTCCCTTCCAAACAGGGCCGCGTGGCCCTCTTTGGGAGGGAGACCACGTCTCCTGCGTCTGATGCAGGGGGCGGGGCCAGGGGGCTGCGGCGGCGGCTGCACACGGGCTGCCGCCAGCCTCCTTATGTTGCTGTCTACAAGATAACTTTGATTAAGGTATAAGAGGCTTCTGCTTGGTTAGTAACTAAGGAAGGAAGGAACAGTACCACTCATGAACTGGGAGACGGAATGGCTTCCACACTCATTTTCCTTAATGCTATTAGGAGCATAGGAAGCTGCCATATACTGAGTCAGACCACTGATCCATCTAGCTCAGTATTGTCTACATTGGCTGTCAGCAGCTTTTCCTAGGTTTCAGGCAGGAGTCCTTCCCATCCCTACTTGAAGATGCCAGGGACATGAACCCAGGACCCTCTGCATGCAAACCAGATGCTCTACCACTGAGCTAAGCTAGGGCCCCATACTGTAGATTTTAAAACATTAAATCCAGAGCATGGGAATTCTATTGGGAAGTAGGCTTGCTGTTTCTATCTTGTGAGAGGGGAGTACACAAGACACAGCAGAAAACTTTCACTGTATGAAATGCATAGGCGTGTATTGAATTCAGAGAGATGTTGGCTAAAAAGCAGTTCCTTCAGCTATCTAATGAGCGGAGAAAGGCAGAAAAAGATATCACTATTCCAGGAACAAATTGCATGGTCACAACGTATATGTAATTGTGAGCCAGTTCCTGGCACTAACCATAGAGTAAAAGAGGAAGTTTACTTTCCTAATGGAAATTGCTTTCCACTAATAAATTGAATAGCTTTCCACTAGTGAAGCCAAGTTCTACCTAGAAGAGGAAGTCCTAAAAGGTTTGCTGTTTCATATTCACAATGCTCCTTATCTCCCCTGGTTCTTTTCTGTTTGCACCTTGACAAGTGAATTTACATTTCATCACTAGTTGTTCTTTATTCATTTCCCAACCTGCTATTCCTTTCTTCCTATAATATAAAAGCAATGGCTTTAAATTTTTAAAAAGCTGTTTTGCTTATGATCATTGGCTGATATTCTGGCCAAATTACTCAATGGAAATCCCACTGAAATTAATAAAACAAGTCTAGTCATGACTAACTTGTCCTATATTGATGGGGCTTCCACCAAGTAATTCAGTTAGGATGGGAAACTGCAAGCTTATGATTAGGGTATTTGATAGCTTTATAGTTATGAATCCATACATTAATCCCCTACTAGTCATTTGACAAAATACTAATGCAAAGTTGTTAGCTATAATTATAATCTGAATCCTCATCCAAAAAATAATCCATGAATCACCGAGTTGTAGAAAATAAGAGAGGCCCCTGCAACCATTGCCACCACATATAACCAGTGTTCCTTCTAACAGAGATTCCCAGATGTTGTTGACTACAACTCCGAGCATCACGAGCTGCAATGGCCTTTGGCTGGGGATTCTGGGAGTTGTAGTCAACAACATCTGGGAATTTCTGTTAGAGGAAACACTGTATATAACCAGTAAAAATGTAATGTAGATTTTTATTATTAATAATAATAATTTACACAGACAGGTGTTATTGACTGGTTTGTTTTATCCAGACATCGAGTCCTTCCCAAGGACCTGGGATGGCTGAATTTTATTGTCAATGTTGTTGCAGTTGTTATAGATATCGTTGCAGAATATAGGCTGTTCCCAGTAAAGCTGCTTTTTGTAATTGGCTGATGGTTATTTCTGTGGCCCCTATGGTGTTGAAGTGCTGTTCAAATTGTTTTGGAATTGCATCTAGGGCGCCAATTACCACTGGAATGATTTGGGTCTTTTTCTGCCACAGCCTTTCAATTTCAATTTGTAGATCTTTGTATTATTTTTTCTATTTCTTTTTCTTCTATTCTGCTATCCCCTGGTATTGCTATGTCGATTATTTTAACTTGTTGTTCATTCTTCTTGAATACAATTATATCTGGTGTATTGTGTGGCAGATGTTTGTCTGTTTGTAGTCGGAAGTCCCATAATATTTTTGCATCTTCATTTTCTACCACTTTTTCAATTTGATGGTCCCACCAATTTTTGGCTACAGGTAGCTTGTATTTTTTGCAGATGTTCCAGTGTATCATCCCTGCTACCTTGTCATGCCTTTGTTTGTAGTCAGTCTGTGTGATCTTTTTACAACAGCTGATGAGGTGGTCCGCGTTTTCATCTGCTTCTTTACAAAGGCGACACTTGCTGTTTGTTGTTGACTTTTCTACTTTGGCTCCTTTTGCATTTGTTCTTAGTGCCTGTTCTTGTGCAGCCAGTATTAAACCCTCTGTTTCTTTCTTCAAGTTGCCATTCTTAAGCCATTGCCAGGTCTTGGTGATGTCTGATTTTCCAGTTATATTGTGCAAATATTGACCATGTAGTGGCTTATTTTTTTGCTCGGTTCTTGACTTGTTCTTTCTTGTAGGCCTGCTTTCTTTCATTGGTGTTGAATAGTTTCTCATTATTGACCATTTGAAGTACATCTTCTTCACTGTCCTTTATATATTCTTCAAGGCCTCGTTTCTCCTCCTCTACTGTTTGATGGACTTGCAGCATTCCTCTTCCACCTGAGCTGCGAGGGAGCTATAGCCTATCTACATCACTGTTGGGGTGCAGAGCATGATTGATGGTCATTATTTTCCTGCAGTGTATCTGATAACAGGTATAGCCCAGGTGTTTATGGCTTGTATGGTGTTCCCGCCATTGAGTTTGGACTTGAGGATTTTTCTAACTCTCCTGATATATTCACTTCCAATTTTTCTTTTAACTTCAGTGTGTGCGATGTTATCAGCCTGGAGAATGCCCAAGTATTTGTAAGGTTCTTTCTCTTCCAGGTTCTTGATGTTGCTTCCATTGGGCAGTTCTATTCCTTCTGTTTTTGTTGTTTTCCCTCTGTTCAGTATTAATGCAGCACACTTTTCTAGTCCAAAAACTAGACCTGTCCAGTATGGTTGGACCTCTGGCATAGCTCTCACCTTCCTCAGAGCACACCACGCCAAGGTAGTGCCTCACTGGGGGTACATTATTATTATTATTATTATCATTTTCATCAAGCATTACATTTTAACTGGTTATATGTGGTGGCAATGCTTGCAGATGTCTCTCTTCTTTTTCCCAACTCTGCTTCATGGTTTATTTTTTGTGATGCCTTCCCACAGACCCCCTTTCCTAGATTTAGGCCCCCACCCCAAATTATAATTTTTGAGAATACCATTGTTGACATGCAAGTGGGGAAATAGTTTGATCTAAATACCATGTCAAACTACCTATTCTAGCTGTGTGCATGTGGACAAACAGACTGATGACATTTTTGTGTGGAATGGAAATGGATTTGTACTTTTTCTTCTGGGTTAAATTATCTAACACTAATCATCTATTGCAGATAAATCATTTCAGTGGTAGCTGTATAACATGCTTTCCAGGTTGCAAAGAGAAAAGTTATGAAAAGGGAAATATTATAACATGTTTGTCACGCATGTATCAGTTCCTGATATCTCTTGGCTTTGGAATTGGTATTTCTGGGGATTTGTTTACAGCATCTGAGTCTAGATTTTTTACAGGATAAACAGATCTTCTATCACCTTTTCATTTCTTCAATTATATGAAGTTTTAACTTGTTTTGAACAAACATGCATGTTTTAATAGAATTATTTTGCTAAGAAGTGGTGATGGATGCACACAGATCAAAGCTGAATTTTAAAATGCCATCTTATTTTCAGCATTATTAAAAATGACATTTCTTCTGAACTTAAAACATAGAACTATAGGCCAGTCAGTGATCAGTTTTAAGAGGCCTATAATACATTGCCTTTAAAAATCACAATACCTGTCATTTTAAAGAAAGTGTATCCTTGCAGTAAGAGATAAATGTCAGTTTCACACAACACCTAAACCTTGAGATGAAAGTAGGCATAATCTTATTCTTAGGGCACCAACTATTCATTCCTAGGGAATTTCCCCCCCTATAAATCAAAATAACTGTCCATAGACTTTGTAGTTCATATTAAAGCATTTAGTTCAGAATAGCTAGGATAAAGTCCATCATGTTGACTGGTGGAGTATATGGCGAGGGAGTGCATGCATTGAGCCTGGGGAGTGCATTGCAGTGAGCCCGGGGCAAGAGGGGAACAAATCAGAAACACATTGCAGTTATTTGAGGTCTGCCTGAAGAGCCACTGAGGAATTTTCTGTATAGCAATGTTGGCCTCAAGTGCAGTACTTTGACACTTGCTCAGAAGAACTTGTATTAAAGCCCCAGCTCCTTCCTCTGCAGCAAAGGGCCTCTCTGCATGGGAGCCCATAACCGCATCTCCAGGTTTGGCCCTAGGAAAAGTTTGGTTTCCATGCCATCCTAGCCAAGGAATGCGGAACCCCAACTTTAACTTCAGCCATGCTGGCTACTCATTTTCTGGGTTGATTTACTAGCCCATGCAGATGACCAGCAAATGACTAGCCCATGCTGCTTTGGGGATACTATAGGAAAGAGTTTCCAGTGTATTATGGGGCTGGTGCATGGACTGCCCAAGAATTGGTGCCCGTCTAGGTCAGCCTAGTGGACGGACCATTCCTGAACATTTCCTTCCTGGCTGAAGTGCAGCTGGCAAGGTTGGAGCTTCTCCCTAGCTCAACACAGATTTCAGACAAGGAATGCCTTATTTCAATACCCTTATTGAGTCTTGGCCCTAGACCAGTACCAAAGAATGCCCAAAAGATTCCTGGCCTTCTATAAGGCCAGGAGATAGGATGCCTCTATAGGGCAGCAGCCCACATGGCTGCATCAGATCCTCATAGGAGTAAAAGGTAGCCATTCAAACATATGGAACAAAGTAAAAGAGTGCATTCAGTGACACCAGTGGAGTCAGTGCTAATCTGCCTCTACTAGCTGGCAAAAGGTCCATCATTATGACAAGTGGTGTATGTGGTGAGGGGTTGCTTGTATATTGTAGCAAGTCTGGGGCAACAGGAGGCAGAATACAGATACAGATTGCACTCCTTGTGTGAGGTAAAGATAATGTCTTGTCCCTTCTCAGTTGTTGCCTGTTGCATACACTTTTCTCCATTTCTGATTGGATATTCTTTGAATTGGCACACAGAATTCCCAAAAAGCTATTGAAGACTGAACTGACCCTTAGCCACAGAACCCTACATTATGCGTTTATTGGTACAGCTCTGTGCTGGGTCCCATTACTTTTTCTTTTTCTTTTACCCTCTTTTATAGACCCAAGAGGCCCTCATAGTCTCTTACAACAGTGTTCTAAATGAAATCATATTAAAATAACAATAAAACCATAAAAGATTCAACAAAAGCAGAACAGCTATCTAAGAATATCAGTTATGCTGATTCTTGGTGTAATGCTACAAGGTCTCACTGCAGGAGGCACATTGCGAGTTGTGCAAATGCAGCCTGTTGCACTACTGCAACATTAGTCTGGAACACAAGCTCTTGATTTAGTAGAACTAGCGAGTACAAAATTCTTCCACTAGTGCGGAGTTAGGCTGGATGTCAGACATCTATATATTTAATTCTCCTAAACGTACCCATCGTTAATCCCATGTGTGGCAGCTTTGTGAGAGCAGCTGTCTGGGGATAGCGACCGGGACGGGAGACAATGGTGGTGGTGGTGGGCTGGCCGGGCTGGGAGGAATGGGTGGGAGGAGGTGACAGGCCAGCTTTCTGGCTGGCCCACAAGCCAGAAAGCCTGTGGTTGGAGGGAGCAGGTGGCAGGGGGAGGGCGAGTGTCACCAGCCAGAAAGCTGGGCATGCTGGCATGGTGGTGGGGTACAGTGGCGGTGGGTGGGCTGGCTGGAGGTGCAGATGCTCTTAATAGTTCTTAATAATGCTGACCAATATGTTACACAATGCTATGAGGACAGAAGAAGGACTTCTTCCTCGGCTCGGCAGAAGGGGAGGGAGGAACATTTTTCTCTTCTATTCCCATTTCTAAAAGGCCTTTTTTGCCTGCAGAAATGTGTCTCTGAGGGTCATGCAGCCCTCAGGGATATATTACTGGAAGCAAAAGGGGCTTTTAGAAGGAGAAAAGAAGTAAAAATTGCTCCTCTCTCCCCCTCTGCCTGTGCTGGGCTGTGGAAGAAGCCTTCAGTGTACCTGTTTTCCAGCCCTTCCAGTCATTTGCCAGAAGGAGATGTACTATATAATTAAGCTGTCATCCTTGCCGATAGCTTATTACCAACAGGTAATAAGAAATGTGTGTCATTACAATCTACTGTACTGTATTTCATGCTGCAAGAGATTAGATACATTTTCAATGACAGCATAGAGTGATCACTTAGAGATTGTTGCCATTATGGACATTATAAATCATAATCTACAGTTTAATAGTTTAACAATTATCTACAGTGCCAATGCTGAAAATTACTAGCAATGAATAGACCAGCTTTTCTCACTGGTGAAGAGTGGGCGTTAACCAGCTGTATTGTAAGAAATCTCTAAGGAATGGTAGGAGAAGTGGTTTATATGTAATGGGTTTGATGTTCAATTACTATGAATATGCCTATCAAATGAGTCTGCCTTAAAGGTATGCCTGATCAGGGTCTGAGATTCGACAGAAGAGTGTTCCTGCTCCTTAAATGGTCAGTGTGTGTGTGTGTGTGCATGTGTGTGTGTGTTTAATGGAACTGTTAGATCTCTGTAAAGTGTGCTGTAAAGTCAGTGTCGTCTCCTGGCGACCACAGAGCCTTGTTGTTTTCTTTGGTAGAATACAGGAAGGGTTTACCATTGCCTCCTCCTGCACAGTATGAGATGATGCCTTTCAGCATCTTCCTATATTGCTGCTGCCCGATATAGTACCAGCGGGGATTCGAACAGGAAACCTTCTGCTTGTTAGTCAAGTATTTCCCCACTGTGCCACTTAAGGTGACTAGATCTCTATACCCAGAGACTATTCTGTTGGGAAAGTCCTCAGACTCTGGGAGTTGGGAATTGGGAAAGTCCTCAGACTCTGGGGAAGGGACATATTCCACCCAGCCCTTCTAAGGTAGCGGGGTGTGTGTGTGTGTGTGTGTGTGTGTATGTGTGTGTGTGGTGGGGGTGGAGAACAAAAGAAGCAGCTTCTCTCTGTCTCAAGATAGGCAGCAGTCTTGAGACAGAGAGAGAGCTGAAGGCACTTGGGATGCAAGGATGTCTTTCTCTGGAAATATATGACAAATATTTATATACTGTTTTTTTCAACCAAAGTTCCCAAAGTGGTTTACATAGATATAAATAAATAAAATGGCTTCCTGTCCCTAAAGGCCTCACAATCTAAAAAAAGAAACATCAGATAGACACCAGCAACAGCCACTGGAGGAATGCTGTGCTGGGGCTGGTTAGGGCTGTTAGTGTTCTCTCTAATTTTTTTCATCTGTGTGCGGAATGAGTATTGTTCTGGGTGGGAGTATCAAGGCAGTGTGTGCACACATGCATTCAGAATGGGGCCTTCCTGATTCAGCCTGAGCGAGATCTAAAATTAACTGAGCGGACATCAAAAAACTTGTGAGTGCAGGCATGTGGGCACGCCTTAGAGAGAACACTGGTTGCTCTCCCCCTGCTGAATAAAGAGACTCACCACTTTCAAAAGGTGCCCCTTTGCTCCACACGAGCAGCCCAACACGGGTAGGGCTGTGCCAGCCTGGGTAGGGCTCATGTGAACAGCTTCACTGTGTGTTTGTTACTTTTACAATCTGTAGAATGCAAGTAACATGACTCTAAAATGCTATTTAGTCTTGAATGTTCACTTATGAATCTTTGTATAGTACAGGAGCAGAACCATTTTATGATCAGGTCACCAATGTACATTTTAAATTTCCAGTGCATGAAATGCTATTCCCTTCTGAAAAAACAAAATAAAAAACAAATTTAGTTTCACTGGGGATTATGGATTATTTTGGATGGTGAGACCCCTATGACTAATCAAATGGGATTCCTTCTCCTATCTGCCAGAATGTTAGTGATTCCAAAATCACTGAGTCATAGGAACATAGGAAGCTGCCTTATACCATGTCAGGCCATTGGTCCGACTGGCAACAGCTTCGCTAAGGTTAGAGGCAGGAATTTCTCTCAGCCCTATTTGGGAGAAGCCAGGGAGGGAGCTTGGAGCCTTCTGCATGAAAGCATGAAGATGTGCTCTTCCCAGAGTAGCCCCATCTCCTACGGGGAATATCTTACAGCGCATACATGTAATCTCCAATTCAAATGCAAACCAGGACAGACCCTGCTTAGCAAAGGGGACACTTCATGCTTGCTACCACAAGGCCAGCTCTTTTCTCCTGAGGAGAGGTAATAAATCTATCAGTGGTTTAAATACTTTTACTATTTCTAAATAGGCAAAGCTCTAAATAATTCAAAGCTTTAAATGAACAAAATCATGAGGCAAGTAGATACATGATTAACAGCGCAATTCTGTCGTTTACATGGTAGCAAGTCCCACTGTGCAAGTATATTCAGGATTGCAGCCATAGGTAAAGGAACCTTATGAATAAAATTTGAAAACTAATAAAATATTTATTTAACTTAGTCTCAGATTAACCAGGGTGCTTTGCAGATTAGACCCTGCAATGGGGTCACGTTGTATCTCGGAAGTGTGCTTCCACATGACCTGCATTGTGACACCGCAGTCCCTACGTGGACAGCAGGGTACTGTTCACATTATCAATGCCTTGCGTCGAATTTAATTGCTGCGATACAGAGCTATGACGTTGTCTATCTGTAAGGAAATTGATAAATCATGACGTTGTCTATGGTGTAAGGAAATTGCTGTTTTTTCAGGTTGTTAGTTTCCACTGCTCCCCCTGCTGTTTATGTTTCAAATGCAGCTTGCCTGAACGGAGGGATTTTGCTGCTGTCAAGCAGCTAGTCTGGAAAGCACCCAGGAATAACTAACAGGTTTAAACTTTATGAAGAGGAAAACAAAGTTGTAGATGAAAATAAAAACCTCTACATTGTAACCTAGCCAGGATTTATGACTACCGTACTACATTCAACAAGTGATAATTACATATATATACACACACACACACACACACACACACACACATACATACATGAAACCGCTGGGTGAGGTCATCAGGAGATTTGATGCTGGGTGTTATCAGTATGCCGATGACACCCAAATCTACTTCTCTCTTTCATCTGCTTCATCAGGAAATGGCGTTCATTCCCCAAATACCTGCCTACAGGCAGTAATGGGCTGGATGAGGGATAACAAATTGAAGCTGAATCCAAGCAAGACGGAGGTGCTCATTGTAGGGGCTCAGAATCTGAGGGATGAGTTAGATCTCCCTGTGCTGGATGGGGTTACACTCCCCTGGAAGGAGCAGGTATATAGCTTGGGGGTACTCCTGGATCCAGGCCTCACTCTGGTATTTCAGGTGGAGGCTGTGGCCAGGAGTGCTTTTTATCAGCTTAGGCTGATTCGACAGCTGCGTCCATTCCTAGAGGAGGATGACCTCAGAACAGTGGTGTACCAGCTGGTAACCTCCAGGCTTGACTACTGTAATGTGCTCTATGTGGGGCTGCCTTTGTATGTAGTTCGGAAACTTCAGTTAGTTCAGAATGCGGCAGCAAGCCTGGTCTCTGGGGCAACCCGGAGAGACCATATTATGCTGTTTTGAAACAGCTCCACTGGCTGCCGATATGTTTCCAAGCAAAATACAAAGTGCTGGTTATTACCTTGAAAGCCCTGAATGGCTTAGGTCCAGGTTACCTTAGAGAGCGCCTTCTTCTGTCTTATCCCCACCGCACGCTAAGATCATCTGAGGAGGTCCGGCTCCAGGTGCCACCAGCTCGTCTGGTGGCGACCCAGAGGCAGGCCTTTTCTGTAGCTGCTCCTGGACTGTGGAATGCACTCCCTGCAGACATCCATAATTTGAATCCTTTATTGGAATTTAGGAGAGCCCTAAAGACCTACCTGTTTGGCCTGGCCTTCCAGTGCTCTTTGATGTTTGTGAAGTGCCCTGAGCTATTCAGTAAGCACGGTCTAAAAATCTATCAAACAAATAACTAATACCCTGGGGTTAGTCTCTCTTGATTGTTTCAGAGGTGATTGATTTGGCCATCCCATAGATTGTTCTTTTTAAGGAATAAACATGAAAAATAAACATTCAGTAGCATGGACATCCACAGGACTTTTTCTGGAGGGTGGTGTAGATACACATATAAATAATAGATATTTATATTTATATCTTTGTAAGCCGCTTTGGGAACTTTTGTTGAAAAGCGGCATATAAAATTCATATTTGTGGGGGGCAAAGCCAGAAATCCATTGCCCTCCTCCCTAGGAATATGCCCCATATTATTCAATGGAAACTGGGTCAGTTGGGCTGAGGGACCGATTGCCCCCTCTTCTCCCCCTGGCTGAGTGGGGGAGAGAGAGAAGCAGTTGGATATGAGGAGACTTTTCTGAGAGGGAGGCAAAGCAACATACTTTCTGAGGAATATAATCTGGGGGTCCCTTTGAAGGATGAGAGTCAGCTTCTTATTTCATTCAGAAGGTTGCTTGTTGTGCTGAGCAAGTGGATGTTGATGTCTTCTGGTGGGGACTCTGACATCCTCTGGAATATGAATACTTTGGTTCTTTCTGCCCTACCATGGAATTCATGGAATAAAGAAGAGGACAGCAACTTTAATTAAATTCCCATTTGGAATTCCTATTTTATTTATATTATTCTCTTAAAACATGATAATGTTGTTAAAGCATTTGTATGAATTAGATGCAAATAGAAGCCCAGTAGAGAGGGAAGGGAGAGTCCATCTATCTCCCACCCAGTACTGCCTGGAGTAAGAGACCAAGTGAGTGCTGGGGTTCCTTCTGCTGTTGCCTGCCTGCTTTTGCTTCCCCTGTGGGGCTGCAGCCTCAGGTTAACATCTGTGGGAAGTGTGGGCAGGACTGGGACCAGCCCCTGAGTGACTCAGCTGTTCCTTGGGTCACCTGCTCAGTTTTGGGCTTTATAGGAAGGCTCCCTGTGGTGGTGGGCCCGCCACCGAAGGGACAACACCAAAGGGGGTCGCCCCTTTGGGGGAGCCACTTCGGGGGAGAATGAGGGCGAGGGCTAGAGGGCTTCTGTTTAATTAGTTTTAAGCTGTTTTAGACTTGGGTTGAAATTGCTGTAATGTGTTTGGGTTCATCTGAAGATGGGGGGACAGGGGGTGCCTTCGTTGACTATGGGGCAGCCATTCCGGTGGTGGTGGGGAATAGAAGAAGTAATGTTGGCAGGTCAGTGGGTCGTTCTAGGGGAAGGGTAGTCAGAAATTTAATAGCTGTCTCCCCTTCCGGCTGTCCTGCCAGCTCTTTGACCTCGGGGAGCACTGCCAACAACCCACATAGCTTTTCCCTGCTCCTCTGTAATGCCAGGTCAGTCCAAAATAAATCTGAACTCATCCATGATTTGATCATGGATGAAGGGGCCGACCTGGTATGTATTACCGAGACTTGGTTGGGGGAGGCTAGTGGTCCAGTTTGGTCCCAGCTTCTCCCTCCAGGATATTCTGTAGAGGAGCAGGTGAGGGGACGTGGCCAGGGAGGTGGGGTGGCTGTAAGGATAAGGTCTATAAGGATAACATCTCCCTTACCAGAGTCCCTGTCAGGGTATCAGACCATATTGAATGTGTGTACTTGAGTTTGGGGACCAGGGATGAGTTGGGACTTCTATTGGTGTACCGATCGCCCTGCTGCCCAGCAGAATCCCTTACTGAGCCCACAGACTTGGTCGCGGAACTCGTGTTGGAGTCTCCCAGACTCTTGGTGCTGGGGGACTTCAATGTTCATTTCAGGACCAATTTGTCCGGGGTAGCTCAGGAGTTCATAGCGGCCATGACAACTATGGGCCTATCCCAAGTGATCTCTGGACCAACGCATATTGCAGGTCATACACTTGATTTGGTATTTTACTCTGATCAGGGTGGTGTTCCGTGGGTGGGGACTCCTGTGATTTCCCCATTGTCATGGACGGACCACCATCTGGTTAAGGTTGGACTTACAACCACTTACCACTTCCGCAGGGGTGAGGGGCCCATTAGAATGGTCCGCCCGAAGAGGTTATTGGATTCATTAAGATTCCAAGATGCCTTGGAGGGATTTAATGTTGGCTTTGCTGGTGATCCTGTTGATGCTCTGGTTGAGAATTGGAACAACTTGCTCACCAGGGCAGTAGACACGATTGCTCCCAAGTGTTCCCTCCAACCTGATTCAAAATTGGCCCCTTGGTATCCGGAAGATCTATGGGGGCTGAAGCAGCAAGGTAGGCGACTGGAGCACAAGTGGAGGAAGATTCGACTCGAATCTGACAGACTGCGACATAGAGCACATCTAAAGCTCTATGCTCAGGCAATACGTGCGGCAAAGAGGCGGTTCTTTTCTGCCTGTATTGCCTCTGCGAATTCACATTTGGCGGAGTTGTTCAGGATTGTGAGGGGATTAGTATCTGCCCCCGCTCCCTTGAACCAGAATTTAGAGTAATCAGTTACCTGCTGTGATGTGTTTAAAGAGTTTTTCACAGATAAAATATCTCGGATTCGGGCCGACCTAGATGGAGACTCCACAATTAATGTGATGTCTGAGCTGGAGGTGCCCAACGACTCCTCTTATGTGATTTGACTGGATCGGTTTCAGTTTGTTGACTCCTGAGAATGTGGACAAGCTGCTTGGATCGGTGCGGCCTACCACTTGTTTTCTTGACCCTTGTCCAACATGGCTTGTTCGATCTAGCAGAGAGGTTGTTGTAAACAGCCTGGTGGAAATCATAAATGCTTCTCTGAGGGAGGGCAGGATGTCTCCTTGTCTTAGAGGCAATCATTAGACCTCTTCTAAAGAAGCATGCATTAGATCCCTCGGAGTTGAGCAATTATAGGCCTGTTTCCAATCTCCCATGGCAGGGCAAGGTAACTGAGAGGGTGGTGGCCTCTCAGCTCCAGGCAATCTTGGAGGAAACTGATGATCTAGACCCATTTCAAACTGGTTTTCGGGCGGGCTATGGGGTGGAGACTGCCTTGGTCGGCCTGATGGATGATCTCCAATTGGGAATTGACAGAGGAAGTGTGACTCTGTTGGTCTTTTTGGATCTCTCGGCGGCTTTCGATACTATCGACCATAGTATCCTTCTGGAACGTCTGAGGGTGTTGGGGGTGGGAGGTACTGTTTTACAGTGATTCCGCTCCTACCTCTCAGATTCCAGATGGTGTCGATTGGAGACTGTTGCTCTTCAAAATCTGAGCTTAAGTATGGTGTCCCTCAAGGCTCCATACTTTCTCCAATGCTTTTTAACACCTACAGGTGAAACTCGGAAAATTAGAATATCATGCAAAAGTCCATTAATTTCAGTAATGCAAATTAAAAGGTGAAACTGATATATGAGACAGACGCATTACATGCAAAGCGAGATAAGTCAAGCCTTAATTTGTTATAATTGTGATGATCATGGCGTACAGCTCATGAAAACCCCAAATCCACAATCTCAGAAAATTAGAATATTACATGGAACCAAGAAGACAAGGATTGAAGAATAGAACAATATCGGACCTCTGAAAAGTATAAGCATGCATATGTATTCAGTACTTGGTTTGGGCCCCTTTTGCAGCAATTGCTGCCTCAATGCGGCGTGGCATGGATGCTATCAGCCTGTGGCACTGATGAGGTATTATGGAAGACCAGGATGCTTCATTAGCGGCCTTCAGCAATTCTGCATGGTTTGGTCTCATGTCTCTCATCCTTCTCTTGGCAATGCCCCATAGATTCTCTATGGGGTCAGGTCAGGCGAGTCTGCTGGCCAATCAAGCACAGTACACTGTATACTTTTCAGAGGTCCGATATTGTTCTATTCTTCAATCCTTGTCTTCTTGGTTCCATGTAATATTCTAATTTTCTGAGATTGGAGATTTGGGGTTTTCATGAGCTGTACACCATGATCATCACAATTATAACAAATTAAGGCTTGACTTATCTCGCTTTACATGTAATGCGTCTGTCTCATATATCAGTTTCACCTTTTAATTTGCATTACTGAAATTAATGGACTTTTGCACGATATTCTAATTTTCTGAGTTTCACCTGTACATGAAACCGCTGGGAGAGATCATCAGGGGATTTGGAGCTGGGTGTTACCAGTATGCTGATGACACCCAGATCTACTTCTCCATGTCAACTTCTTCAGGAGCTGGCATATCCTCCCTAAATGCCTGCCTGGAAGCAGTAATGGGCTGGATGAGGGAGAATAAACTGAAGCTGAATCCAGATAAGACGGAGGTACTTATTGTGCGGGGTCAGAACTCTAGAGCCGATTTTGATCTGCCTGTTCTAGATAGGGTCACACTTCCCCAAAAGAAACAGGTTTGCAGTCTGAGAGTACTTCTGGATTCACACCTCTCCCTGGTTTCTCAGGTTGAGGCGGTGGCCAGGGGTGCTTTCTATCAGCTCGGGCTGATATGCCAGCTGCGCCCGTTTCTCGAGATCAATGACCTCAAAACTGTGGTATATCTGCTGGTGACCTCCAGACTTGACTTTTGTAATGCGCTCTACGTGGGGCTACCTTTGTACGTAGTCCGGAAACTTCATTTGGTTCAGAACACGGCAGCCAGGTTGGTCTCTGGGTCATCTCGGAGAGACCATGTTACTCCCTTACTGATGGAGTTACACTGCTTGCCAATAGGTTTCCTGACAAAATACAAAGTGCTAGTTATAACTTACAAAGCCCTAAATGGCTTAGGCCCTGGGTGCCTAAGAGAGCATCTTCTTCGTTATGAGCCCCACCGCCCATTGAGGTCATCAGAGGAGGTCCATCTCCAGTTACCGCCAACTCGTTTGGTGGCTACACAGAGACGGGCCTTCTTGGTCATTGCCCTGAGATTCTGGAATGCTCTCCCTGCTGAGATACAATCCTCCCCATCTCTGGCAATTTTCAAAAAACACCTGAAAACCCTTCTTTTCACCCAAGCTTTCTCAGCTTCCTAAATTGTGGGGGTTTTAATATCTGGTTTATTTTAAAATTCAAAACCCGATTTCGGGGTTTTTAATCATTGTAACTGTTTAATTGTTTTTAAATGTTTTTAAATTGTTAATTGTTGTTTTTTAATTTGTTTTAGCTCTTTACTGTTTTAGTGGTGAGTTTTAATTGTAAACCGCCCTGAGCCATTTTGGAGGGGCGGTATACAAATCGAATGAATGAATGAATGAAGTTATTTTAAATGCAATATAATTTATAGCTATCAATTTAAGTAGGCTATAGATAAGAATATATTTATTTTTGTCTTTTACTCATTCGTCCTAAGTGTTTGTAGGGGAAAATAACCTCTCAACACTTTAGACATGGAGACTCAAACCAACAAAATCCCCTAAGATAGTATCCAAATTATTTGGTTCCTGTTGCCAATGATATGGGTATGCCAAGGCAATAGTAAACCACTCTTGTATTCTACCAAGAAAACCACATGGTTCTGTGGTCTCCAGGAGTCGACACTGACTCCATGGCACAATCTTTCCTTTCCTTTACCAAGCTGTGCTGAAAACTAAAGATTAAAGCCTGTTTTCTTCCAGTCTGTTAATGGTTATCTTAAATAGGTAACTGAATAAAATCTTTTCTTGCCTTGTATCTGTCTTGTCATTGGTAGAGAAGCAATATTTATTGGGCCTAAGTTCACATAAACAGACATTTTACTGGATGCCTTCTGATTCCACTCCTAATTTGCATGTACCATTTCATGTCTTGAATGTTTGATTTCTAGTTTTTCATGTATGAAGTTGCCTTATACTTAGTTAGATGAATGGTCAGTCTAGGTCAGTATTGTCTTCTCTAACTGGTGTAGAATCCAGGTAATTAAGAATTGTAGTACAGAAGGACCAGACAGGAAAATGTAAACAACCCATTTGGAATTAAATAAAAAACTAGCTGACCCCGCACAGAGCATCTGTGCGTCAGTACACTCCCCCACGACCTCCATCCCCAGTCTCTCCTGCCCTTCCCTTCAATGTCCTGCCCCAGTCTTTCCTGCCCTCCTGCCCCCCACTGCCACGCCTCCTGCCATCCCACCACTGCGCCTCCTCTTCAGCCCGCTGGTGGCCTCCTACCACCTCCCTCCCTGCCATTTTCGGGTGGCAACCGCCACCCCTCCTCAGCCCACCACCTGGCTCCCTCCCTCCCCACAATTTTCCAGTGACTGCCACGGCTCCTCAGCCCTTCGACTTTGGGGGCAGCGGTTTCCCCTTCCTCTGCACCTTCTCGGCCACCCGGCCACCACCTCCTCCTCCTCACTGCGGCCGGGCCCATTGCCACCCCCACCTCCATTACCCCGCAGCCAGGCCCGGCCGGCATCCTCCAGTGTCCTCCCATCCACTCTCTCAGTGTGTCGTGAGAGTTCCGCCGCCAAATTCTTAAGGACACGCATGCTGGCTAAGAGAAATAAGTATATAGATATCCTTTAGTTTGTGTGTATAAGAAGAGCCCTGCTGGATCAGGTCCAAGGACTATCTTTCCCAGCATCCTGTATCACACAGTGGCCCACCAGATGCCTCTGAGAAGTCCACAGGCAAGAGGTGAGGGCATGCCCTCTCTCCTGCTGTTGCTCCCCTGCAGCTGGTGTTTAGAGGCATCTTGCAAGATGCCTCTAAATACCAGTTGCAGGGGAGCAACAGCAGGTAGAGAATGGCAGGACAAGTGGGAAACTCATGGTGAGGGCCCCACTGCATTGAAGTCTCAGCGCTCTGCAGATCAGATACCAGTCCTCACCACAAGAAGCTCCTCACAGAGCTGCCAGATGCAAGGCTGCAGTGTGCACAGAAAGAATATTGTGGGGTGTGTGGAGTGCCTTAGCAGGGCACTTGCCATGCTGTGGGACCCCAGGGAAGCACATGGGCACAGCAGCACAGACCTCCCTGCCACCCACACAGGGGTGGTGCTGCTCAGTTGGCAAAAATGGCTAGCTCATGCCCCACACAGGACCCATGCTGCCTGCACAGGGGCAATGCTGCTCTTTCTTTCAAACCACATTACTGGAGACTTGAGCCTCCTTCCAAAAATGAGCACATTGTACTGGTATGGAAAAGCCAGGAAGGGGGGGGGGAATTAATTATCCTGGTCACAGTGGATGCCAAATTAATTGTCAAGGCATTAATCAATGTATAGGGCCAACATGATAGGGCCAGTGTCAGTTCCCTGGGATGCCCCTTGAGGCCTTGGTAAGTGATAGGCAAGGGTGGTTTTCATCAGGGCTGCTCAGAGGCGTGAGGCAGTGCCAACCCATTTCTGTGCAAGTGGCCCCATTTCCATGGCACACAGTCAGACAGGTACATCCTAGGGTGGATGCATTTGCCTAATCCCACCCAGCCACAGTGCATGCATGGACTCTGATTGGACTAGTGGGCTGCCTGTCCAGTGACAGGGCTGCTCATCCTCCCAGGCTAACTTCCTCCCCCCCCATTAGCAGGGGGGCTCATAGTTCAGTGAAGTTTTCAACCTCTCTGGCTGCAAGGTAAAAGGTTAAGGACCATGTCCATGGGCAGCACTAACCAACGTTGCAGGGCGGGGCTGTGGCATCCTGAGGTGTGATGGTTCTGCCTGAG